>NC_053451.1:92453122-92800053 GCF_015227805.2 Hirundo rustica
GAAATGTTAACATCGGCTGGAACAGATAAGATATCGATCTGATTTAATCATTCTGTTGTCAGGGCACCCATCTCCCTTTTCCGCAGGAATTTCTCCTGTCCCTCCGTGCAGTTTTAGTCTCAGTTAACCCTATACACACCTTTAGGTTTACTGATCTTAAACCAAACTTAAAGTAGATCAATTTTACATGGTATATTATTCCATTTTACAGTGAATCAATTACATATCATATTGCTTAACACGAATTAACTTTAGGACATATATCACAGTCTCCATCATCTTTTCCCACTTACCAACATTTACTGGAAGAAGAGAAATATTTCTGCCCCTGGATGAAGATTGAATGCATTATTTTTGCTGTTTTCTGAATCATTTAGACACCATTTTAAAATGTCCCTTAGCATGTCCTGTTCTGGAGGTGTGCAAAGTGAGATTGGCCACGGTCCCTAGAGCTGTGCCGTGATGTGCAGGTCACCACGGAGGACCCTGAGGGCTGATCCCCCTGTGCTCCACCCTCATGGGCAGCCCCAGAGAGGTGCTATGGTGGCTGCCCATGCCAGCACCCTACTGCTGGTGCTGCAGGACAGCACCACACAGCCCCACTGTCAGCCCTGCTGTAGTGAGAGGCGGTGAGGGTTGAGTCTTTGGAAAAATAAAAAAATGGGTTTGGGGTGCTTTATAGCATAGCACCATTCCATATGCTTTTTGATAGCTCAGAATACTTCATTCAGTCAAGTATCTTTTTATGCAGTGACAGGAGCCACATCAATAAAAAGAGCATTGTTTTGTTGTAACAAAGCCAGGAGGACAGCTGAGCAGCTCCAGAGGGACAAGGACTGTGAAAAGATGTCTGTATGCTAAAGTGAGCTCTTTAACAGCTGAACAGCTGCTGTGATTATATTGGAAGATAATTCTACACTTTCTAGTCCTTGCTTCCTGATATCAGCCTGGAAAAGAAGAATATATATGTATTTTTAAAAATTCTGTTAAATATTTATATATATATATATCCTTGATTGTTATCTGTAGGGGAAATAAGGCCTATGGGGATTTAGCTCTTAACAAATATGGTATTAATCAGACTGACATTAATGGAGGAATCAGCCATGCATATTTGAGGGAAATTCTCAAAAAAAACAGACATCAGTAAAAGCAGATTTTCCCGGTGGCATTTTAACAGCCACAGCTTGAGACAATGCTTTCCACTGGTATGGATTTCTCACCAGGTTGGAGCTGACCTTTCCCTGCACAGTCTGATGCAGAGCTAAGGTCCAAACCAGTACAGCCAAAGGCTTTGCAAACCTGCTGTGTGCAGGCAAACCCTGATGGCTCCAGGTTTCCTTACCTTAGCTGGGCTCCTTGGGGCGTTGGTGGGGCAGGAGCTTTCAGTGCCTGCTGGGGACCAAGTGGTAAATATGTGACAGAAAACCAGTCATCATCTCACCAGGGTCTGGCAAGGCTCCACCATGTTCAGGGGGCGTCCACTTCAGCTGACAGCAGCTAACATCCTCTAAATACACGTGAATTTGCAACTTAACAGGGCTGTGTAAAAATAAATAAATAAAAATAATAATAAAAACATCCATATGTAATTTTGAGTGGCTCATGCTGAGACATCATGCTACCAAACTGACAAAGAAGTATTTTTCTCTTTAGGCCAGATCCCAAAGTAAACTTAAGCCAATGGGCACATTGCCATGGATTTTAGAGGATTTGAGGTTGGTGAGGCCACATCTTGAGCATCATTCAATTTTGGACACCTTATTATCCCAAAGCCACTGACAAGCTGGGAGGAGTTCAAAAGAAAATGGCAGCAGCAGAGCTTAAGGTAACTGGCTTAGGAGGAAGGGCTGAAAAGTTACTACGCTATTAATAGCTTGGCTAAGCAGTATCTCAACAGCCTTTGAATTAAGGAGGCATAAAGGAAGGAGTAAAAGGCAGAGAGGAGCAATATCTCACAACAGCCATGGTGAGATCAGGCTGGGAGAAGCCCAGGTTTGAAGGCTGAGCCAGTTGAGGGATGTCTCAGGATGTCCCTGCCTCTGGCTGTTCCTGCCACCCACAACGCCCCACCACCTTAGGACCTCAAGAAGCAGTGGATGGGGGGATGAAAAATCAAGAAAAAAGCGCAGAGGCTGAAAATGTGTGTGTTTTTTACTCCATTATCCTTTCCTGTAACATTAAGATTTCTTGTGTGTTATCACTAAATTCTTGGCTTTATTTGAGCAGGGATGCTCACAAACAAGATTTTGAGTGTAATGAGAGCTTGGGTGCAGCTTTGCAGATGGGCATTCAGCTGGGCCTGTGGCTTATTTTCTTGCAAAACCACCCAAAACTCTATGGCCTGTGATAGTCTGTAGAGAGAGATACCCCCTCAGTGGAAGGTGATGAGGTCAGAACTGCTGGAGGTGTTTAATGGGATGTTTATTTTTCCCAAGGACCCTGTTATTTGCCATCATCTGAAATACACCACAAGCAGTAGTAAGTTGCCCCCCAAAACAGCAGGCTTTGGCACTAAACTAAACATCTGAAAGAAACACCACTGGGCTTTGCTAGGTTTATTTAGCAGTTTCATAGTAATTTCCTTTGGATTCCCAGGAGGCAGAGGGCGAGTTGAGGGATCTGGCTAGGCTCATGATGGGGTCTGCAGTCCTTGACAAACAAGAGCAGGACAGAAAAGTGGAGAGGACCAGCCAAGCCCTGAAGAGAGGCTGCTTTGCCTTTTCCACTGCCTGATCATGCTGTGCTATCATAAACCCAGCACAGCACTATTGCCAATACTCCTTGCTTTTACTGCTTTCTCTGAGGCTTGAAAACAGTGGGAACATCAGTCCAGTTCAGCTCCAAGATGTTTTCCTTGTTTTGCTTCCCTAAATTGCTCAGAATGCAGATCAACTGTCTTTATTTCAAACACAGAATAACTGTGCTCCCTAGCTTGAAAAAATGTCAGTGTGTTTTCTTCTGTCAAACTGCAAAACAGAAGAGAGAAGCAAATGAGAGGAATTATTAGTGAAACACAATGCAGAAAAGGAAAAAACATAACACACACACAAAAAGTCACACCTCAAACTCTGAAACTAGATAGAAAGCTGGATGCAAAGACTGTTCCTTCACTGTGCCAGACAGTCTGAGGGACTGGGATTCTCTTACATACTAAATTTTTTATTTCAGAAAACTTTCAGGAGAAATTTTTGCCCTCTCCATGACAAAGGCAGAGAAAGCCTGACATGTGGCCACTTTATGACTTTTTGATACATAAGACAGACATGGGCCAAAGGCAAAGGCATAAACCTCATTTCTACCATGGAAGGAAGATGAACTTCCGATGCCAGCCTAGTGTACAACCCCCAGGTACATGAGGGAGGGAGCTCTTGGCATCCTCCCCCACATCTTGCTGTGCCAGGATGGGTTCTCCTCGCAGCTGATGCAGTCCATGCTGCTCACTGGGGAGTCACCAAGGCATCAGGGGATGAACATCCCCTTTGGGAGACAGGCTGACATCATGGTGCTCGGAGAGGCAGCATCACGGAAGGAACCAGCCGGCAGGCTGACCCCCATCACAGTGCTGGCAGTACTCCAGTGAGGCTTCAGGCAGTGAGCTGTCCCTCCTGGTATTCCCCACCACCACCACCTCCTGCACAGCCTCTGCAGGAGGGAGGAATCTGTAAGTGCCCTTATCATGAGTAAACAAAGTTAATATTTTATTAATATTGACACCAGGTTCCCAGTCAGTGCTGGGTGAACTTAGAGCAGTTCAAGCTGGTATGGCAGGTAAGGAGCCTGGGATAAAGCCAGGCCTGGTGTGCCAAGGAGTGCTGGCACACAGGTTTGCTCAGGACAGCATCTCCAGGGGATAACACCTCAGCCTGGATCTAACCTTTTAGGCACAGTGCTGCAAAAGAGGCCTTCAAGCTTATTACTCAAGTTGCTAATTGTGCAAATCACGGAAAGAGGAAGGGGCTTCACCTCTCTGTTTGTACATATCCTCTGGTCACAGGAGTGTGACCCTTGTGTGCAAACACATTCACCATTGGTTTCTTTTGGAG
This sequence comes from Hirundo rustica, assembly GCF_015227805.2. NCBI lineage: Eukaryota > Metazoa > Chordata > Aves > Passeriformes > Hirundinidae > Hirundo > Hirundo rustica. The sequence goes on from NC_053451.1 coordinate 92,457,169, forward strand.
CCCCTTGGTTTCCCTGAGACCAGGCTTTGTCTTGCTGGTGACTTGGTCAGCAAGAGAGAAAAAGTGTAATGGATCCTGCCTAACCCTGCCCACCACCATGCCTGGGCTGTGCAGGAGGGGCAGCCAGGCCACAGTCTCACCTCCAGCCTTGTGCCACTCCAGGTTCCTGGGCAACCTTCCCTCTCTCCTGTGTGACCTTCCCTCCCAGCTGTCCCTCCCCTCAGTGTCCAGCCCAAGGTCAGTGGTGCAGGCATTAAAAACTGGCCAAGGAAAGCAAACATTAGTCCCTCTTCGAGCAGTTTGGGATATATTAAACACAACAAAAGGCTCTGGGTCAGGGGATTGGCACTGCAACTGGACCAGGGCTGGCTGCAATGGCCACAGTGCCAGGGCATTGTGGCAGGGATGGACGCGATGGGCAGCCCTGCGGGGGTAGGTGAGGAAAGGGGGCGCTGGGTGAATCCTAATGGACTATAAAGCAAGAATCAGCTTAGAACAGCCCTCCTGCGGGGCCATGAAGAGTTGCCCGCTAGCCAGTAACACGTGTCCTGACAAATTACTGCAGTGTCCAGGAGCCCTTCAACACAGCCCATAGAATAGCAATTGTTCCATCCTATGTTTATAAACCACTTCAGGCAGGCAGCCCTCATTTTCACCGATGTACAAACTTTCCAGGAGAGTTCCAGATTTGTCGCAGCTGTACATGGATTCTGCCCATGGCCCAGCCATGCCAAGTGTCTGGCCATTCACCAAGTCCCAAGTCAGCTCTTTTGTGAGGTGGTGGAAAATCCCCGGGTTCCCAATAGGAAATTTCTACACTCAGAACTCTTGTACTTATGAAGGTTCTGCTCTTAATGGCCTTTCTCTCTTCACGGTCTCTGCTGCTGCAAAACAGAGGGGAGACAGGGAGCAAGCCCATGAAGATGACATGGCTTGGGAACAGGCTCTCCACATACACAGCATGCAGCACGCAGCCCAGTGTTCCCTCTGAGCCCCTCATGCTGCCACTGGATCTCACCAAAGACGTCATTAATACTTTTGCATGTGTTCCCAGGTCTGGGTCTTGGAAGAGGGGAGGCCAGCCCATGAGGGCGCTTTGTGATATGAAACAGGGGACACCTAATTCCTGCTCAGGGACAAGGGGTAATGGCCCGAAGCTGAAGGAGAGCAGATGCTAGGAAGAAATTATTTGCTGTGAAGGTGGTGAGACAATGAAAGTGATTGCCCAGAGAAGATGTGGGTGCCCCATCCCTGGAGTGTTCAAGGCCAGGCGAGATGGATCTCTGAGCAAGCTGGTCTAGTGGAAAGCGTCCCTGTCCATGGCAGTGGGGATGGAACTAGGTAATCTTTATGGTCCCTTCCCACCCAAACCATTCTCTATGTGACTCAATGATTCTGGCATGACTGAGTTGGGCTGTGTCCCAGTATCAGTACTGGCCCCTCAGGGGCACCACTCCATACTGGCTGCAGCTGGATGTCCACATGCCGAGTGCTGCACGGTGGTCCCAGCTGTCTTCCAGCTGCCATCTATCCCCTGGCCCTTCCCAAGACAAAGCGCAGCTCCCCACCTGGCTGCTGTGTCACAGCTCTGCTGATGTCAAACTGGGTGATGTGGAACTGGCCATGTTTGCCGACCAGTCCGCTTGTCTCTCAGACTGGCGGATGTGGTGCACCCTTAGTACATCCCAAACCACCTGCTTTGTCATCCCTCCGTTTGCAAATAGCTTCCAAAAATAGCTGCATATTTAACAAAGAGTTATTCTTTAACTGTCCACCCCGCAATACCCTATGTCCCAACAAATGGCTACACATTGTAGTGGGAGAACTGTATCTACTAGTTGCAGGTTACTCGGAAAAAAAGAATAAAAAAGAAAACCCAGAGAGAAACAAGCTCTCTGTTGCTTTATCTGCTCTGATAACGGCTATCACACAGAGTCTATCGCAAACCCTACAGGCACTTGGCAAAATGCGTAACTCTGCTGACCTGCTAAGGCAGTCAAGAGAAAGGAGAAGGGCATTTGATAGGAACAAACTTTTCCCTGCCAGCGTTATCAACACTCTTTATAAAGGTTGATAGTGGGGAGCAGGGGCTTTCATTGGCATAGGAAGCAATCTCGGTGACCTTCAGTGGAGAAGAAGGTATAAAACCCAAAGTCTTTTTCTCGGTCGACTGTCTGGGCACCTGTTGGATCTCTTAGTTTCCAAGGAGGACACGTTTTTGTGAACTTTTCTGAGAAAATGGCAACTTTAAATGAAAAGAAGACCTGCAGCGAACGTATGGCAGATTTCCGTCGTTTTGTCTGGAATCCAGAAACAAAGCTCTTCATGGGAAGGTCCTTAATTAACTGGGGTAGGTTTTTGTGTGCAAGATTCTTCTCTTCCTTCTGGTATACTGAAAAACTGGGGGGCAGGGGGATGTCATCCTAGCAAGTGGGACACAATGAAGCCAGCAGTTCCCATATGTGCTTCTAAGCCACTTTTTGGGCAGCTCTATGAGCTGGATCAAGTAGATCATAACATTGATCCATGTAGTTCCTGCAAATGTATGATTTCAAAGTGGTTTTGAACCAAATACTTCAAAAGGAGACAAACTAACACATTAACAGGAAACTTATTAATAGCTACAGGTGATAGTTACAGTGTGATTTTGACATTGCTAATTAAAAGGGGGTTCAGGTACATGGGGAAATTTGCTTAATTGGTGAGTTTGTCCAATTCTTTGGAAACAACTTTCGTTTTTCTGAAATTCCTTTCTGAATTATTGTCTGCTCAGTCTTATCACTGCGTGCTAGGACGTATTCCATACCAACATGTACTTCATAGGAGCAGGTATTTCACACCAGCATATATTTTATACTAGCAAGTATTTCAGCTGAGCCTCCCTTCCCACAGCCAGACTCGTGTCTACAATGATGATCTGTATTATGGTCTACATTCTGGGAAGGGCAGCCAGGATCATTGTAAGGAAGATCCATACTCTTCCCACAGACTGCAGGAGTAGCTGCAAGCTTCCAGGTGATTTTTTCCTGCCTGTGCATGTAGTTTATTGGCTACTCCTAAAACCAGAATTTTACAGATGATGCAACTGAAATGTGAGCCTTTCCAGGTGGTAGAGAAGAAGGCGCTACAAGGCACCTATGATTACAAGCAGAGGTTTCTAATAGCACCCCTCCAAAACAACCACTGGCTGCTCGTAGAGCACCAGCCAAGTGTAAAACACTTTATGCACATACAGACAGAAACACATCAATAATCTTACGTTATCTCACAGCAGAATAAAATAGCAAGATGGCACATTTTGCCGTTGGTGGTTTCAGCTGTGTAAGGCAGTGAAATTATACAGGTCTAAAACCTGAAGTACTGTCATCTGTCATCCAAATAACAAGGAGCAACTTGGGTTTGTCAAAGAAACACCTCATCATCTGTATGGCTTAGTCCATGTGTAATAAGTACATAAAAGGTCTTAATACGTGAAATTACTTCAAGATGCCACATAATCTTTAAACTTTAAATAATCTGAGCTCAGCACCAACTCCATCAAAAATCCTTGTAGAACTACACAGTTTTTTTCTATATTTTTTGAGTGTAGAGAAAATGCTCCAAAGCACCCGTCCCTTTACAGGGCGAACTTCCCTGGGGACAAGGGTGGAAAGGAGACAGATGCTGCTGCCAGGATCATCCTGGCTGCAGAGAGAGCACTGCATGGCCTTGCTCAAAATTTGAAATTCTGCCCTCATTTTTTTTCCACAGTGTGGATCAGCCTCTACTACCTGGCTTTCTACGTGGTGATGTCAGGGCTGTTTGCACTCTCCATTTATTCTTTAATGAGCACGATTAATCCCTATGAGCCGGATTACCAAGACCAGCTGAAATCCCCAGGTACGTACTGCCAGGGTCCTGTAGCAGCTGCGTAGGGCTGGGCTGGGCTGAGAGGCATTGGCAGAGCCCAGGGCTGAGGGGACACCAACCTGGAATCAATCAGGTCAATTCTGCCCAGACAATCCCTGCAAAGTTTAACTTCTGCCTGAAAACACTTTCAGGCTTCAGAAAAAATCAGTCACATTTATGTACGTATTGATACATGAATATACTTATATATCCATATATGTATTATTATATAATATGAAAAATTAATATATATATTCATTTATTTCATCTTGCTATTGGGATGTTCAGTGCCTGCCTGCAGCAGGTCAGCTTCTCTCCCCATGGGCAGGGGTCAGTCCCTGGGGAAGTCCTAGGTTCTACTCCAAACCCCCAGACACCGCAGAGGACTTTGGGGTGCCCAGCAAGATGTAGAGGCAATGGGGTGAGCAGCCTGGAGTGAGCATTTCCACGCTTGCCCAGCACCATGGAAAGTCCCTGGGAGAGCAGGAATACCTTGCCAGCAGGATGTGCTGTGCCATTAGTCAAGGAAGCAAAAATTAGACAAAGATGCAGGATTAGGAATACAGATCTGTGGGACATAAAAAGAGATAGGGGAGATGATCAGAGACCATCAGTTCACACTGCTAGAACTTCACACCTCAATGGCTTGTTTCCAAAATGGGAGGGGAAAAAATAGCCCTAAAAATTATTTTGTCAGATGCTTTTGTATTTTGAGGTTTCCACTCCCAGTGTTCAGCAAGTTTGGTGTTTGCTGGGAAAATAATTCCTGTGACGTATTATACGTAGCTTTTTCAAAAGCTGTTTCTCGTGCTGCCGTACGATCTGTTTCTTTAACTCATTGTGACTGCTATTGCTAACAAGTCCTGGGGAAACCCAGTGCAATTGCTGGAATGATTTTACAAGCTGTTCTTGTAACAGCATGGATATATGTGAAAATAATTCAGCAGCAGCACAGGCTTTAGGGTTTTGGTGGAACAACTCACAGCTGAGGTGGTTTCTGTACATGGTTAAATTCTCTCCAAAAAAGGCTGGAGGATCTTACACACTTAAAACGTGTCTTGATGCAGCATAATTGCTACCGTCAATTTAAGTAAACAAATCTGTGCCTGGCACCTCTCCTCTGCTTTGTCTTCCCCTTTTTTCCTCCTGAAGGTGTAACCTTACGACCCGATGTTTATGGGGCTAGAGGACTACAAATTTATTACAACGTATCCGACAACAAAACCTGGGAAGGTTTAGTGACAACTCTTCACACTTTTCTGTCAGGTAAAAATGAAGTTTCTTGCATAATACTGAAAAAATGTGCTGCCTTATCTCCCATACTAGATCTGAGGACCTTAAGCCAGTGCTTCCATTTTACATTTGCCCTTCTCAAATCAGATTCTGAGTGGAAAGTGCATCTTCCAAAAGGGATACACAAATCACTTCATGAATTTGTAAATCAAACATATGTACACATCTATTAAAATCCAGGCACTGCTTCAGGGTTTTTACTTCATTTAATTCTAAACAGCCTTAAGAAAACAGACCAATAGAAATTCTGAAGGAAGAGGGAGAACAAAAGGTCTTCAAAATTAGTCTCATCTAAATTAATCTAATTAGTTTGTCTATGACTACAAACATCAAAATAGCATAATAAATCTCATAAAGCATGGTGTCTTCAGGGAATACAGTCAAAGTAGGTTATATGCTCCATTTGCCTGTTCATGTCTTAGCACATTTATATTCCTATTGAGCCTTGATACTGTAATTCGTGTTTCTCACACACATATTGAGAAAAAATTATATTTGAACTTGACCTTACATGAAGCTATCAACACAAGCTGCCAGTCTTAACTCAATTTGACCTCCTTTCTTTTGTCTTACTTGGATATTAAAAAACAAAACAAAACAAACAAACAAACAAACAGGGGAAAAAAACCAAATTAGCAACTGAACCAAAGCCCTAAACAGTTTAAACTTTCCTTGTTCCATCTAATCCCAACTTCACTTGAAGTACAGTCTCCCATGATAGAATCCCCAGCCTGATGTTGGGATGTATAATTTGCATATGAAAAGCTTCAGAGGGGATTTTTTTTCTTTCTTCCTTCACACATCTAGCATATACACCAGCTGCTCAGCATCTGAACATCAACTGCACCAATAACACGTACTTCATCCAGGACACCTTCGATGGCCCGAATAAAACGAAACTATCCTGCAAATTTACCTCAGACATGCTTCAAAACTGCTCTGGCATCACAGATCCAACTTTTGGATTTCCAGAAGGAAAGCCCTGTTTTATTATAAAAATGAACAGGGTAAGTACAAGTTTGAGGCACTGAGCAGAAAAAATTAAGAGTAGCTTGAGTCTCTGCTGGGGAGCTGCTGTGTCTCTGATGCCATGGGTTCTAAACTCTGCTTTCTACTGGAAATCAAAAACCATGTGCTTTTCTCTGACAGACCTCTGGAGTCACCAGGAAAATCCTGAGACTTTTTCACCATTCCTACAAAAGTAACAGAGAACTGACTCTCTATAGCTTAGTTTAATTTAGTTTTCAGTTTAGTTTACTTTAGTTTGTGCCTCTGTAGAGCTCTTATCCCACACACTAGCACCAAGAGTTCCCTCCTGCAATACCACAGCCCTGTGCCTTCAGCTGAGGCACCAGGATGTGACAATAACTGACGAGGTTTCAGAGAGATGCCATCTTATTTCTTCAGGTGGCAAAGAAAATCTTTAGTAGAACCTATAAAGCCAAAATTCAAACCTGGAGGATATTTTTCTCAGGGAAAACCACCAATACATTTTTTGGAGAAGAATAAAGGGATTTTTCAGTGGGTTTTTTTTTTTTTTTTTCCAGGATGTAGTCAAAGGCATAAGCACTTTATACTTGTTTTTGGGTAAAATTCTGAGCCTTCTGATTCAGTTTTGCTAGAAAGCAAAGAGCTCAAATGCCCCTCCAGTTTCTGATAGACAAAACCACTGCATTTTTTGTTTGGCTTGCACCTTAGGCATTTCCAAAAATCTGTGCAAGCTTTAACCGAGAGGGGAGCAGCACCCCTGATTCTGGCTGGTGAAAAAAGCTTTTTCCAAAACCACCTTCTTTAGCAAGACTGGTGCCATCCCCAGCAGGGAAAAGATGTGGACAGTGACCAGGAGGCTTCACCTCCTTTCGCTTTTGCCTCTACAGGATGCAACCCCACTAGTTTTTAGGGATCAAACCAACCCAAGGGTTTTTCTGCCAAAAGCAAGGTTTTCTAAGAAGGGTAAGATCAAAAGCATGGGTATTCAGCTTTTCCTTTACTGACACACAATTAAGTGCTTTAAGAGATCCCTAGCTGCCTGGGCATCAGCAAGGGCAGGTGGCATGGATGGGTGAATGAGCTGGACTCGGAGGAGGTGCAGTGCTACTTGCTCTGGCCAGCCTAGAGCCTAGCAGCAGTGCTCATCCCAGGGAATGCCGAGTCCCGCTTCCTAAATATCCAGCCACAACAGCTTCTCACCTACATAAATGAGATGATTTGTTTGAGAGAATCTTACACAAGAACATAGTAAGCATCCTTTGAAGCTTAGCTCTCAAATAATTGATTGCCCAGTTTTATCTCAAAACAATTTTCATGATGACCGGATGTGTTTTCTTTTTCAGATTATCAAGTTTTACCCTGGCAACGGCACTGCACCAAGGGTGAACTGCACATATGTGGTAAGAGCATGAGGTCTGGGTCTCACACATTTCAAGCATTGCAGCTTCGAGAGCAAGCGCAACGGTGACCAGAAAAAATACCCTTGCAGCTCTGAAAATCAGATCCCAAATACTTGGAATATTCTCAGTTCTGTGACAGTCCTTGCACCAGCTGACATGCTAAGGAAAAAACCTCCAAGTTTGCTTCCTTTTTAATCCTTTAAATTTTAATTTAATAATTTTCATCATTAATGAAAATTTGCATTTTGGGGCTGCAGAGAGCATTTGCTGCTTGCTTTCAGCTCCCTGCAGTGACGCTCACACCTCAGCGCAGCTCCCTCAGGCCCTCAGCTCGCTGAATTCCCAGCTGCCACCAAAGGACACTTCCGTGCTTTTCTTGGCAATAGTAACCGCGGGAGATTCCCGCTTTCATTTGGAAAGACTGGCGCTAAACAGCCTGCTGAACTTGAGCTTTAAGAGACACTTAGCAGCCCTAAGACACTTGTCTCGAGCAATGATTTCCTCGCCAGCACAGCTTCTCCCTCTCGTTTTCCAAACAGGGTGAGGAGTCCCGCCCGCTGGAGCTGGACTACTACCCCATGAACGGCACCTTCAACCTGCACTACTTCCCCTACTACGGGAAAAAGGCTCAGGTGGGTGCCTCTGTATCCCGCTTTTCTTTCTCTTTATGCAAGGCGAAGCATACGGAGCATCTCTGCAATCCTATGAGAACTGGAGAGGCTATCTTCAAGACCTCATTTTTAAACTGGTAGTGAAAAATTTAAGTATTTTCTGTTATTTTTTTTTTTTTTTTTTTTTTTTTTTTTTTTTTTTTTTTTAAATTTCTCCTCCTAGCCCAGCTACAGCAATCCCTTGGTAGCTGTGAAATTTCTCAACATTACAAGGAATGTAGAACTTAAAATTGTGTGCAAAATCATTGGAGCTGGAATTACCTATGATAATGTTTATGATCCATATGAAGGAAAAGTGGAATTTAAACTAAAAATAGAAGACTGAGCAACAACAGAGACACTTCTGAAAAATGTATGAAGAGTAAACTTAATTATTATCATATTCATCTATATTTATTTTCTCACTATGGTTCCCATATAAATTACAGTGCAAAGAGACATTTTCTACTGCAAGACAGAGCTAAAAATCAAGATCCAACTCAGTGTGTAAAGATGAAGATTATCTCAATGTACAGAGCTTAATATTTCATGGCTACGGTATGCTGCTGTCTTCATGCAAATATTTGTACAAAACAAGTTTCCCCCAAAGGCTGCAGATGTGCCTTCAAAGAACATAAGTATAGACTCAAACTATCATTTTCAATCACTTTTCAAACCATAATAAATAACTGATGTATGAGACTAAATCTTGGTTACTGAGAAATTAGATAGCTTGAAATCAATACTCAGAAATACTAGCAAGTAATTAAATTTTCAATCTCTCTTGCATAAGATGTATAAAAATGTATTGAAATTATGTGTATCCCAATGCATAGGCTTTTTGCATTAGTCAACTGAGTCAGACTTTTTTACTTGAAAAATCAATGACTGCAAAAGAAGTGAGCTTGAAATCTGTCCTTCATCTCACAGATTTCACTGTACCACTTACCTCTGTGTATACAACATAATAAAAATGAATGGTAAGACCGTAACATCCAGTTACATCCAGGAAATTATTCATTTAACTTGGAGGCTGTAATTTATTTTGGGTTTTTGTTTGTTTGGTGTTTTGTTGTTGTTTTGTGTCTGTCGTTTTTGTGATGATTTGTTTTATCCAGTAGAATAGCCCTGTATTGCAATGATGAGTTTTGGGTTACTTGGTGTAACTTGGGTTACATCTGGAAGATGCTGAACTAACACTAAATCTTTTAAGTGAATCTAAACTTTGAGAAGTCTGACTATATCACATATACTACAAAGAGAAAGAATTGTTGCGTTTGTATAATATGTTCATGTTACCTGAAGTCCAGGATGCTCCAGCCAGAGAATAATCACTGCACACTAAAAAAAGATCTTCAAGAGCAGAAATCATTTTACACCTTCACTGCCTAGAAATTTCAGAAAGCGAGAAGATGTAACAGATCACCTCCTCTACCACAGCAGCATTCAGCCAGCCAGCTTGTAGAGAGAATCCAGCTGGAGAGGAATATTTCATCTTTAAAGACACAAATTATATTTGAGCCTTTCTTAGAAAAATTCTGCATTTCAAAAACAGTAAGAAATGCTTCCTCATATAAAATTTTTCCCCCCCAGCCTTTCCTGTTTCAATTTTTACTGTGTGGCTTTGCCTTTCTTCTAAGAGACAATGAAAATCAATTTTATATCCCTTTTGGAACACAGGTGTCCCCTTGTGCATCTTTCCAAAATAAAATGGAAAACAATAAAACAGTTTTGATAACAAGTAACTCCTGTTCAAGATTGGCTAAATGTTGTCTATAAACAGAACATTTAAATATTTCCAAGAAAACCAAGAACTCTTCCCTTGGTGCTCTAACACGGGCAGATTCTGCTTGACTGTATCTACAGCTTGCACTAAGCTGGACAATGCAGTGGCACAAGCTCTGAACAATTCCCCATGGATTGTGTGCCTGTAGAGATACACAACAGAACAGCCTAGACCAGCTTCACAGAAAGACCTGTGATGGGATAAATTGAGAAAGGGAAGCATCCCTCTGTTGACCAAATGATGCACGTACAAAGACTGCCATCCTGAAGTTAAATATTCCTTGAGCTTCTAGCCATCTGAGATTATTCTCTTTGTTTATTGAAATCAGAAATAACAAAGAGCAAGGTCTGTGGCTAGTGTAGCTGAAGTAGAAAAGTGTAGTTACTATTAGCCTGCCCAAATGCAAGCACACTTAACAGAAGGCTCATCATGCAAATATTTTGTAATACTAATTACTGCATGGCACAGCCTAACACTACGTAAAGCACGTCATCTAGTGAGCACAGCTGCACTTTGGAGGCATACAAATGACAGAAGTTACAAGATACAGACCAAAATAAGCACATGGGAAGGAAAACAGGCAGGGCATCCTGCCCAAGGCACAAGAAGCAGGACTGGCAAAAGCTAAACAAGCTAAAAAGCAGCTGAATCCAGGGGAAGGAGGCCAAGAAGCAGGAAACAACAGCAGTGAGAGGGAAGAAATGAAGAGAGACGTTTCCTCTGTCCAAGAGCTCTCCTCCCTCATCACCTTCACCCTGGAGACTGAGAGGACCTCGGCCACCAGTGCCAGCTGTACAGCAGCTGCAAGTTACTGTGCAGTCACAGTTAATTTAGTGTTAGAGACTGACAAGTGTTACAGACTAACTTGCATGCACATAGCAATAGTCATTTCTCTGCAGGAGCTAACATTACTATCACAGCTAATGTTAGCTCAAAGAGTGTTAAGGAATTCATTTGAAAGCTTTGTTTCCAAATTTGAAACCAGACACATTTATCAGTCTTTTGAGCATGTTTTTTACTGCAAGAGTCAAATTCCTTGAGAAGGAGATACACATGTATTCGAGAACATATATGAATATACACATATGTCTATGTAGGTATATCCAGATATAATCACATACAGTGGTTATACTGAAATTCAGCTGCAATTCAGTAGCAGTATTTGATTAGACCAAGCAATATAAATGGGAAAAAAACCCCATCAGGCTACATGGGAAATGGAAGCAGCAGATTTAAGAATGAATTGCAAGCAAATGCAAATTCCTGAGTTTAGTTAAATGCTGATGAACTGGGATGGGTGGTTAGTCCATGCCTCTGGAGCAGTGGAGGGGCCAGGAAGGCAGTATCAGAGACCACACAGTGGCTCTCAGTGCCAGACTCTGCCCTGTTTTCCTACCATCACTGTGCAACAGCAAGGCTGGCCAGGAGATAAGGCACGGTCAAGGCAAAATAGGCCATGAAACTAATACATTAACACCATGAAATTTTGTATCAAATAAATTTTAGTTTACAGACTTATCTGCGAAATGTGTTAAATAAAACTCCTGAAGATCAATGCAAAGAGAAAAGAAACACAGCAGCTGCTTTGAGATGCACTTTCCACACCTCCTCCTTATCAATATTCATGGCAGTGGTAAATTATTGAAGTGTAAAGTCCTAATGTCTGTTGTTAAAATAACAGAGTGGAAAAAAACACTGAAAACAAGCATCTTGATGCTGAAAGGACTTTGTGCTATGACTATAAGACTACAGTAAGTTCAAAGGCTGCTCTACCTTCCAAAATTGCCAAGTAGCAGGTATTAATAATTGAGTCTTTGCTTAATGGTCTCATATGATGTCATTGCTATTGCACTTGGGAATTCCTCCCACCATTTCACAGAGCTGTTTTTAATCTCTTACCTGTAATAAAAGTCAAGCAGAAATTGATTCTGCAACAAATAAAACTGTCTAACCATGTGCTGCTTTCAGTAATTGGATGTAAAGTAACAGCTACATCAATAATGCTTGCAGAAAGTATTTTCTGCTGTGCACCTAAGCTCCCTTCACAAGCTTCATTTCTTTAAAAAGCTCAAGCTCAAACAAGATTATTTTGTTTAAAGTAAAATAAATACATGCATGAAAGAACAGGTGCCCTTTTCTTCAATTTGATTTGAAAGCCTCTTCTCACTGGGGATGAAGACTTTTCACTTCCTCTTTTTTTTTTTTTTTTTTTTTTTTTTTTTACCTGAGTGATAACAATGGATGCACCAAACTCCTCATTATTTTAAGAGCAGAAATTGGGCTGAAAATTCCCTTTTTAAGATCCTGCTACACCTCTGAAAAAGAAATAAATTCTGGAGAAACACTTGGGATAACACTGTTCACTAATGTGTATATTTACAGGTAGTCCTACTATTAGCAGCATGGGAATGTTATTCCAATAAAAATATGTTCCAGGGGTTTATTACTATCATCAACTAGGTAACTCATTTTAATTACTCTGATTTCAAGTTCCAGTTCTTAAATCTTTTGTCACTTTCCTCCCCTGATATTGATGAGCCTGTTGAAATGTATCTTTTTGTGTGACCTGACACAAATCCACTAATTTCACTATTCCCCCCACCTTGCTTTTTATTAAATAAGCCAAAATAAGACTTCCTTAAGTCTCATAGCAATAGATCTTGACCTTAGGAATCAAATAATTGGTTAAAGGGCTTTTTTTCTGAGTCTTTCCTGATTTTCCCAACATCCTTTTGAAATGATGATACTAACAAGTATGCAACTGCTCGCTACTGGTCTCACTGAATGTATCTGGATGTAACACCATTTTCCAATCCATTATTAGTTGCACCTAAATATCCAAATTCAGATTAGCTAGCTCCTCACAGAACAGTGTAGGAGACATAGGGAGCTATAATCTACCTTGATGCCCTGGATCTTTTTTAGGATCCTACATTTCCAGCATAGTCTTTCCTCCTCTAAGTGTACCTTGAGTTCTTTCTTCACAAGATGTGGAATTTAACCGTAGCATTTTTGGACGTGACTTGTGTGCAAATTGTGCTTGCCAAACAATCCACATTATTCTCTACTCCTCGTTGTTTACTTCTTTTCTAACCAGTACTACTTCAGAGTACTCTTAAATTTTTTTCTGCGATATTGAAGAAATCGCTAAACAGGAGTACAATCTTACTTGACACAGCTGTTCAGTCAGTGATAATGCCACAAAAATGATTCAGCGGTAAATAGTTCATAACCCTTGAACATACAATCTGGAGGTACTGTAAAACATATTTAAATTCAGGATGCAATGAAATTTAAAAGGTTTAAATATGCTGAAGCATAGTCAGTGTTTCCTTAATCAGCTAAACATTTGCAGTCTCCCCCCATATTCACTTGATAAGACCTATTCTGTACTTTGTCATTAACAATTAATCTTCCAGGCTTCTAATTTTCTTCTAGCTGTTTCTTTCAAGTTTTTCTAATACAAGATTCAGGGCTCATCTCAAGCTGTCTAGGCCACACACATTTGGACAAGACTTCCTCACATCTTTGACACTTTTTACTTTTTCACACTTCAAAAACTGGCACTCTAGCACTATTTTAGTCTGTAAGAACTACTCTAAGGTTTATTAAAAATCAGCCTCATAAGTTGCCAACTACTGTAGTTGCCTGCTTTAAGAGTGTGCTTAATGTCCTGCTTTAATTTTAATACATTCTCTCAAGTTAACATGAATAAAGAACAGGAATCTTGCCTGAAGTCTGCAACCTTTCTGTCTTTTTAACATGCTACAATGCAGATGCTCTGACTAGGTAGGGCTGATGAAATGGCACTATTTATAGCAATGTACACAGAAACATGACAAAAGAAGATCAAAATTTTCAGCCTAAGTTTGGATTTCAACATGTTGAAAAAACATCCAAAAATTTAACAAAAAGGTAACGGCAGAACAAAGAAAAGCACTTGTAATGGTACTACATGGGTGACTTTCAATTAACATCAGCCTCTCTTCTTTATTCTCTCCCACATCAGAACATTCTGCCTTTACCACAGCTAAGCTGTGCATCAATAACCATGATATTCTCCAATTGTTGTTTCACAAAGTACTGACATTCACTGAATGTGAGGACAGCAGGTCCCAACTGAGAGAGAGGCAGATGGTGCTAGGTGAGAACCATCATCTCGCCAGACAGGAATTTCCAGTGTAACCAAAAGCTTGAAGTCCGAAACACACATGCATTGCTGCTTGTTGCCTTTCTTCATTCTGCTCTTAGCATCGGTCTGCTTCTTAGAAACCTCATCTTGAAGACAGTCTTCACTTCTACCTGCTCATTTAACCACATTTCCCATCACATTTTGGTACCTTTTGACAGCTTCTGAAGATGAGCTGAGCTTCCATTCATTTCCTGATGAGTCTGGCAAGCCAGATGACCAGACTTGTTAGTCTGCTCCCAACAGCGACATTTTCTAACATGTTTTTTCTTTTCTTTCCCTCTCTTTTATGGGATCCATCAGGTAATTCAAGCTGGAAGGCACCTCACATTGTCCAATCTCTGCTCAAAGCATGCTCAGCCGTGCGGTCAGACTCTACACTGCTTATGGCTTTTCTCCTGTCTGGTCTTGAAAACCCTAAGTCAGCACAACCTCTCTGGGCAGCCTGTTCCACAGCTTGACCATCCCAAGTTGTTCCTCACATTCAGCTGGAAAGCCTGTGTTGTCTCTCCATCCTCTCATCGCACACCTCTGTGCACCAGCTCCACCTTCGCAGTAACCTTCCTGCAGGCAGGCTGCCATTAGGTCTCTCAAGGCTGGCTCTTCTCCAGGCTGAACAAGGTGCTCTCCCTCAGCCTCTCCTCATACAGCAGCTGCCCCAGCCCACTGAGTGTTTTGGTGACCCACCAGAATCCTTGGAAGCTCAAGAAAAAACCAAAGGTCAGGAAAACCCCAGAAAAACCTTAAATCCTAAATTTGAAAAATAACAACATGAAAAGGCTGCTCTCAATGTGCTGGCTTATCTTTGCTTTTCCTGATAAATGAAAGACAATGAAGGCTTCAACAATGAAGTGTGTGTGATAGTAGCCTCATCTTTCTGGAGGCAGGGCTGAGAAGTGGTGGCAAGTTGTTAGCTCAATGCAGTCATAAAGACAAATGGCCTACTACACTGTCTCATAAGCAGACAAGAGAAAGGAAATCCCTACAGTAAACAATTATCTATCTGAGAAAAACTCTATATGCTGTCCTTTGTACTGGTGAACATTCCAGTAGTGTTACATGTTGGTTGGTTTTGCGTTTTTTGGTTTTTTTTTTAAAATTTTTGCCCTTTCTATATTAAAGCAGCATCCAACGTTGAGATTTCTCATTAGTATGAAGATTTTACAACCTATGTATTCAGGGATTAATAAATGAAGAGATTTGTGACAGTGCATCCTTTCATTAAAGATTCATCCTTTCATTCAAATAAATGAATGGGCATCCATCAAGGGTCAGTACCTTATCAGCTACATTTCTCTTTTTTTCCTCTGCAATGGTTGCCACCTTTCATTGCAGGTAGATTAAAAACAAAACAAAACAAAAACAAACAAACAAAAAAAAAACCTCAAAACCCCCAAGCTTCTAAAGAAAATCGTAACTGCTTCTCCTTGGTTAAGACAAATTCCTATGGGAAAAACAAAACAGATTATTTGTGAAACAGTTCAAGAAATCCTTAACTTGTTACACGTGCCAAAATACACGTCTTTCAAAGCTCAGTAACACTTCAGAAAGCACAAAAGATGGACATTGCTCCCAGGACTTATCTGCAGGACCATTTCAGAGGCATAAATATACACTTTGCAACTGTTCCTCTTTTTCACATCACAAAAAAGTGCTGGCTAAGTAAAAGAATTAAAAGTACACTGCTTTCCTGCCACGTTTTACCCCAAACTGAGCCCTTATAACAATTCTCATTCCCTTTACCATCATTTCATCTTTCTTGAACCAAATTCTAGTTTTTATCTCCTTACAGTATTTTCTCCCACAGATTCCCTCAACAATTTCCTGTTATGTTCTGTTCCTGCTCTTAATCTTCTTTTTCCATCTGTACATGTGCAACCACTTTTTTCAGCAATTGGAAGAATACTGTTTAAAGCTATCTTTCACTTTGCAGTTCCTCCCATGCTACACCTGACATTATTAAATATGTATTTTCTCTACCTTTCTTTTTTAAAAATAAGTTTCTACTACTACTCTTTTTTGTAGTTTTTGACTAGTCTTCTCTTGTTTTCTCATTCTTTCCAACTTACACCTTCTCTTTTTATGTTCCTCTGCAAGGACTGTGCTATTATCTATTCTTTCTTTACTGCTTCCCTCCACTTACTACTTCATATTTCCTTTCTTCATCTCAACTTGGCCCCTCACCATTGGTCTCTTCTGTCTTTTTTTTTCCTTCTTCTCTTTCACCTGAAAACCGTAACCAACTCGAAATCAAGCAACCATTTAAAAATTCTATAGATTTTCTCTCATTATTGATTGCTAACTTTACTAGAAAGCTCTCCCAAAACAAAAGGTTGTACAGAATCACAGAATTGCTAGAATTGTTAAGAAGAAAATCTTTAAGATCATCAAGTTCAATGAGAAATATAATAAAAAATAATTTCACCAAAACCACCCTAATGTTTAAATTATCAAATTCCATTTCAGATTTGTCACCAAGCAAAAGAAAGAAAAGAGAAAAATAACATCCTAAAAATTTATGTTTTGTCATAGTTTCACTCCCACTTGACCTCATCTTATCTATTCCACCAAAAGAAAACTGTCAGACTTTCAGCCTTCCTTCCCTGACACCCCTCTATGTACTCTTTGCAAGTAAATCTTGGATCATACACTGGAGAAAATAAGGGAAAACTGGAATAATCGAAGTTCCTCTGCACACTGAACTGCCATTCACCATCAAAGACAACTTGAATCAACTGTCTCATCCACAAGAAGAACCCCGTGTCTAGCATTAGCACTGCAGAGAATGGCCTCTTCACTGAGAAGCAAAGCTTTTAATCAGCCTCCTCTCCCGCAGATCTTTCCCCAGTCCCACAAAGTCATTTGCGAGGTTCACTCATGTTAAATGGTCTGATACAATTTGAAAACCTTCAGTGTGTATAAACTGTTCCACGGTAATCACCCCCACCCTCCCGCAGCAGATTTGTCTATGCATAATCCCTTCAAGAAAAAAAAAAAACCTGATGTAACATACTTCACATTTACCACAGGACTGAAGTGCATCCAGGAGCCCTTACCACAGTCAGCACAGTTACTAATACTTTGCAGGGACTTTGTGGAAGGATCAAATCCTGACTGTGAGTTTCCTGCAGTGACTGAGCCAGCTCAGTAAGCTCTTGCTCTGAGAGCAGCAGATGTGATCTAAAAAAATGGTTTAAGGAAGAAGCACACAGAAAGTAGATTGAAACCTCTTTTCAGAACATAGAAATATATGGCAGAAAGCTAGGACTGAGGAATATGGGAAGAGAAGTTAGGACATTAGGCATGGGATTTTAAACAGAAGCTAGATTGGAATACTAAGATTGATCTGTCATGCTGAGGAGCAACATGGATGAAATAAGGAGATATGAAAGAAGAGCATATACCAGGTAAGTTATTGTCTTTTGCATCATAAGTTAATAAGAGCTCTAAGGGCAAATTACTAAATCAAAGCAAAAAACTCTGGGCCCTCTGTAGCACAGATGCAGCATTCATCCAAGACAGCTAATTCTAAGTCTTGTGACGAGAAGCGAAATGTTCTAAAATAATCCTAGAATTAGAAAAACCACAGAGCTTGTTAAAAATGCCCATGCGCGTTTTATTAATAAAAACTAACAGTGCCAAGGTTAAACAAGTCAAACAATTATAGTCTCTTTATATTCCATAAAATATTACAGAAAAGTTTATTTGTGTTTCAATAAAAAGACTACTGTCTTAGAATAGGCAGCTGACAGTATTTGTGCAGTTAATTGTTTGTGAATAAATTTAAAAACACTACCACCTGCCCTGAAATTCCTTTTATAAAAATGAACTATTAAAAATGATTGACAAATTTTGAGTTAAAAAACTTAAAACATTCTCTATATTTAATTTCAACTTTATAATAGATTACAGGAAGATGCTTATGAAACAAATACAAACATTTGTTTCAGTACATGTCTTTATATGATAGACTTATAAGTATGTAAACAACTATATAATAAAAAGTTTCCAAAGACTGCCTGTAAGAAATCAGGCAAATTTTACCATAAGCAATAAATCATTCCAAACCTTCAAGACATTTTATATAGCTGCACCAACTGGCAGTAAACATTTGCCAAAAACTTTGTAATTCATATGTCCCAACATACAGTGAAAAGTATATAAACTTGATGGAATCATAATGTTAGATATAATTTAAGGGAAAATAAGTTCACAACAACATTCCTGGAATTTAACATGTAAAAAAGTAGGACGTATCTTTCTTGTTTGGTTCTTTGGACACTGCATGATTAACAAAAAACACTACTACATTAGCTCACTATCCCTCAAAAAGTGGCATAATCAAAATACACTCCAAATAAATTGCCATTCAGTGTATTCATTTTCCACAGAAGGATAGTATTTTATTTCTCAATGATGTGTCTACATTTTCTTTAGCAAACTTTGAAAGAACATTTGGGGCAAAATTCTTTTTCCTTCAAGTAAAAAAGAAATCCCAAACAAAAAACAACCAACAAACCAAAAACCCTAAAACAAGAGTAAATAAAGGCTCTGCATTAACACACTGGTATCAAAAACACACATCCACACCACATTTAAAAATATCCTACATAAAACAATCCTTGTTTGCTTATCAGAGGTGCAATTTCTAAACTCAGAACTGCTTACCAATATTCTCCTTGGGGGATGGGGCAAAGTAATTTGAGACACTTCTCCCTAGAACAATTTATTCCTGAAGCCTGCTGAATTTTAACAAGAAATAGTCTACAAGGAAAGGGCATCAGTCGTCATCATCATTTTCATTAAAATCATCGTCATCATCATCGTCATCCCCAACATAAGAAACTGGTGTTTCAACTCTTGAACCACTGTACTGAGATCCATTGGAACTTGTAGCCAACATCCCATCTCCACCATTGGAAAAGTCACTGGAAAAAAAAAAAAAAAAAAAAAAGTCAGTTAGCATTGCTTCATGATTTCTCCCATATCTAGTCCATTCCCTTAAAGAATCTGCCACTGCCACTTTATAAACTGTCCTTAGCAAATGTCCAAGCTGTCTCCAAAAAGCTTAAGCAGTCTCAAGTAATCTTCTAATTAGGTTTCTTCCTTTAAGTTTTATATAAAAGATTAAATATTTTCACAGGCACTTTATGAACATGTTTTTCAGGTTTCTTCTATAGTACATTTAGTGTTAAGGCTACAAAGCTAAGTTCTTTAGTATTTTTGTGAAGCACTGGACACGTGCAAGTAAATCATGTCTTTCAGAATCACTATACTTGACACAGAGACCTGGAAAACTTGAGGAATTAATAGCTTTTCTTTAACTCCTTCATATTACATAGCAAACTGTCATGTGTTGTATTTTTCATCTGAAACAGTTTTCTTCTCATTGTGCAGTGTTTTATTTTAATAGAGCCAGAAAATTCCTGCCTCCATTATTACTTGCTACTTTGGCCATCTATTTAATTGTTGACTTTCTAAATAAGTGAACTATTAAACTTGGCCACAAATTGGTGACAAAATGTTTTGGGTTTGGGTTTGTTTTTTTTTTTTTCATCACGAAAAATAGTTTCTGCCTTGAAAGACATTCATCATTTAAAGATTGCTTTCAAAAACATGTTTGCTAGTAAGTTTTTAAATGCTAATCCAGCTAATGCACATATTCAATCATGCACACTTGTTGCTGAGCCAGTTCAATGGTCCATCATCACACAGAATGAAACTGCAAGGGTACACCATATAAACTCACAGGAAAAACATATCCAGTAAGACACTCTCAAGAATTTCTGCAGTTCTGCACACTTATTCAGCAGCAAGGTACTAATATATCTGTCTAGCTGTAGTCAGGTGACTTATAACAGGTTTGCCATAATTATCTGCAAAAGCAGTTTCAAAAGCAAAGAAAACAAAATTGTTCTTATACTTTTGTAAACTTTGAAAGTACAAACCCCAAATCCGTTCTCCTCTCTTTTTTGATAAAAACAGAACTGGATTTCACAACCTGAGTATCCTAGCAAGTAAGGCAAAGAAACTGAGATGACGATATTGGTAGCTGCATCTTCAGACATCTGCAAACTTTCTTTAGAGACCTTGTTAAATAAATGTACAGCCTTTATTTGCCTTGGCAGCACAGCTTGTATTGCCATGAATATTCATATATATCCTATAATTAAACATAATTTGTCACTGCCCTTTTCCAAACTCCTAAGAAATGGAAATGGTAGAAGTTCTTGTACTCTCACCAAGATAATGAACCCCAATCAGCCTCTGATTTTCTACTGGTCTCTGGCAAACAATGGCCTATTCAAATTTCAAAGTCTTAAAAATACATGGTGCTCTTTTTCACTACCCCATGCTCATTACCACAGAAGGGAACTTACTGAAAACAGAGATTTTAGGTACTGCTCAGCATCTCTAAAGATATTTTGGCAAAATGCTCACTCAAGCTTCAGTTCCCTTACACAAAACAATACAGAACTTAATTCAAGCGTTTGTTACGAATGTCAAACATTTCAATGATCATAGAATCAATTAGGTTAGAAAAGACTCGAGATCACAGAATCCAACTGTTGAATATTTAACTCATTTTACAACCTCGTGGAGCTCACAGAAGGGCATCTTTTTGATTAATACAGCAATAAGGAACTGGTGAGTAACAAAGTTGAATACTAGTTATGGTTTATCATGCTACTAGCTTCTGATTGCTGTTCAAAACCCAAAGATCAGAATCTTTTTTGAAGTTAGATACTAATAATCAAGGGGTAATCTTTCCAATACTGTATCTTTGGAGAAGTATCTATTTTCTTGTGACAAACTCAAAACTAGAAAAAAACCCCCAACAAATACATTCAAGAATAACACCACTCCAACACCTTTCCACCATACAGGAAAGGATTTCCTTCATGACACAGCTAAGAACCACCACAGAAGTGGTGTCTGAGAATAAACTTAAAACACATAGCACATTTAATCAAAACAGAACTTGTTTAATGAAGCATTTAATATCCAAAATTCTTGGATGACCACAGATTTTAAAAACTAATTGAAAAATTCATCTCACCTGGCTGAAAATCTTGTGCCGTTTGATGCAGAACCTGATGAAGATGTGACATATACACTGCTGATTGATCCCTGAGCCATTTCTGCAAAACAAACAATGTGCATTTCAGGAATCCTTCCGAACACACCCATTTAATTCAGTGGAAATGCTTAATTCTTTTAAGTCCAGAAAAGGAGTCTTGGAGCCCAAACAACAAAACATATTCATGTACTATATCCAAAACAGCATAATTTAAAAAAAAAAAAAAAAAAGAAGAAGCTAGTGCAAGCAACAACAACATTTCAAAATACATTTTAAAAACCCATTTGTTTTGAAGTGAGCAAGACAGATCACTTCAGTATTCATCGTATGCTTTTGCTTATTACCTTTTGCCTTTGCAACTGAATCAAGCATAAATACTGTTCTCTTAAAAGAGTTACACACTGAAAGATCTACTTGTGCTTGATGCAAAATGTTTTGCAAAGAGCTACAGTCCATTCTTTAGCAATCACTGTTATTTGCTCCTAAGGTACACTAAAAAGCAGATAAATTTGAGAACTTGACAAAAACCTTTACCACAAACCAGTGGAACTTAACTGCTCTAAGATATTTTCCTGTTTTTTACTTAGAGTCCTGTATTAAGGAGGAAAAAAATCAACTCTTTTTGGAGTAACTAACCTGTCACATATGGTTCCAGAGCTTTAGGAACCAAACTCCTTGCAATTTTTAGGTCCTCTGCTGAACAGCTTCCAGATTCTAGCCCACAAGCCATTCCCATTCGTTTTAGTACTTCTATATCATCATGAATTTCAAAAGTATTGTCAAAATTAAATAGGTATTCAAACCTGGAGAGGAAAGAATGTCTCAATTAGCTTCAATAACTTTAACTACCTTTTAGTTTTTAGGAATTGCAGCATTTCAAAAGCTCTACAGAGTGTTAAGTGTGTTAGTGACACATCACATTAAGCAATCAAATTTTTCAAGATTTATGTATTTGCTTGTGACTGCATTCATTCCGTTTTCATTTAGCTGATGAAAAATACAGCTTTTTGAACCAAAAGTGGAGAAGAGCAGTCCTGAAAGCGAAATCCATTTTCAATTCCGCCAGCTGCATTTCATGGTGTTAAAGCCAAAGGAAAACACTGCTTGGTTAAGTATGACATAAAAATTCAACAGAGATGCCTAGTATCAATAGATAGCAGGTTTTAAATAAGTTACCAAATGTGAATCAATTAGTCTATTTATTAAAAGGGTATGTAAAACAGTTCTCTGAAGTGCATGTTCCCAATATACAAAAGGCACAAGTAAATTAAGTTTGTATTTAATCTTTTAACAAATCTACCTGAATGTTCATATGAACTCAGAGCTCCAAAAGCCAGGGAGAAAACTTTGTTAGCTTACTTGTCATTCGAAATACTGCAGTCAATCACTGTCTTCTTGCTGGTGTTCACAATGATAAATGGCAAATGGATGACAGAATTGGATGGTGGAGGTCGGTTTGCCTGCTGCTCTGCTTGACGGTTTCGCTGGACGAGGTTCTTAAAGGCAATTTGCTAGAAAAAACAACAGCGATATTAGAGTATGAATGAAGCTTTTAGGATCACTTTAACAAAATTCCTAAGGATTCCAGCAACGGTTGCAGCAAGTAAATGGAGAAAAGGGCAAAGTGTTTACCATATTCCTGCATGTTAAGATACAAGAAGAGTCCCAGATCATAGTGTTAAAAAAGACAACACAGTAAAACTTCACTGAGGAAAAAAAACCCCACATTCTACTAACTACATCAGGACAGTTCCTTGGACAGATCCCTGGCAGAATGGAGAGGGAATAATAACTGGAAAAATAATTTTTCACATAGCATCCTATTTCCTCTCCATTTACTCTTCCCTACTAGCTACTGCAGTCCAAAAAGTATTCCTGAATGTTAATACTGAAATTAATTATATGCTATAAAAATTAATGTTTGGGATTTGAGTATCTGGCACTAGGTTTCTGAACTACCCTTTCAAGATTAGTGGCTTTAACATCTTATCAAAATTGCTTTTTACAATGGAATACTCCCATTTTACAAACTAGCAATTTGAATAATTAAAAACCACAGAAACTCAAGTTATAAATCGTGTGATTCAGTAAGCTACTAAACCAAGAAAAATATTTTTCTCGTCACAAAATCAAATGAAATAAACAAGAATTAAGACCAAATTCCAAAGCCAACACAGGCAGCTGTCCCACAGCTATCTGTACTTTCTTTCTGTACCCCTGAGATTCTCATTCCTACTGTGTAGGTAACACATCTACCCAGGAATACATTTCTGTGGACCAGCAGCAAAGTGACTTGGGAAATAGACTATTGCTTCCCCAAGTGTAGTAAGGGAAATGCGGGAAGGAGTTCAACCTCAATTTCCCATTGGTCCAGCCACTTACACACCAATGACAGCAAGTCTCCAGAGGCACAATGCAGAGTACTGTGACAGACAACTTCTACAGTCACATCATTTTTATCTGTGGATGCTAACATAGAAAAGAATTCGAGATACCTGTATCTAGTTCAGTTCCTGAACTGAACTGGAAAATTCAGAGGGTATGGTATGAAACACTTCTCCTATCAGCATAAACCCTGTTTAAACACACTTAAAACTCTGAACAAATTCATCATAACTGATGGAAGGTTGATTGCACCCCCAATAGCAATGGCCAACAGCCATGGGCCCAGCTAAACTACAGTATTAAATAAAGCTAAATACACTTTCTCCTGAAATTCACCTCCAGCCTTCCTAGAAGTTTCCCATTCCTCAGACTGGGATAAAACAAGAGGAATACAGATGTAAGTTACCTTGCCCTATAGACAAGAGTACCTTGACTGTACCTGTAGAATGAGTTCTTGTAGCTGAGACTGTTTTTGCTTTATTCTTTCAATTCTTCTCTGTTTCTCCACCTTAAGACAGATAAAAAGGACTGGTCAGTTTGTCAGTTTTAAGTAGCATTTTATGCCAGCATTTTCTCCCTTCAAAATCATTTTGACATCAGAGAACCAGAGGCAGGAGATACAGCAATCAATCATTAAGATTCTACACATAATTTAGAGACTTAACCATCAAGATACATCAGTACTACCCATGGAAACTAACAAGAAAAAGAATTAGAACCCTGGGGAATAAAATACAACAACTTGTAAAGAAGACAAAAACATCTTTACAAACAGAAGTTATGCCTCAAAGTGTTAACTGGAATTCTCCCAAAGAGGCAAAGATAAACAAGAAGGATCTATTTGATGTAGAGTCTTTCGATATTCGAGGTACTGGAGAAGTTCCATCAAAGATGGTTAAGGACATGAAGCTGCTATGGAGCCCAAGGTTAAGGCCTCACAGTATTTAATATGTAGTAAATAATAACAGAAAAGGTAAGAGACAAAAAGCTAGGAAATACACATCTTTCTTAGTGGAAGAAGCTCCCTAGCAGATTCCCACAGGGACAGACTGTTACTCTAATGACAATCACATTAAGGTGACAAGGTGACAGAATCTGCTGGCAGTGCTGTGCTACCCGGCATAGTAAAAAGAGAGCTTGTCATAAAGCAAACCCCAAGTGCCTTGTAGCACTTTATGATTATATCACCTAAATTATTTCCGGTAAACAGAGTGTAGTCTAAGTATGTATGAGATAACAATCTAATCCACGCATACTTTAGAAATAAAATGACATTCGGCAGAGATCTAAAATTACAATATCTGCAAAATGCATCAGCTCAGTATACTGTGACAGCCAAAAATTTGAATTATTAGGCAAGCAACAGAGTACCAAACAGGAATTAGCACTACATTATTCTATGATGCCGAATGTTTGCATCTTGAATTCTGATGGTCCTATTTCAAGACAAGCATATGAAAGAGCACTCAGGATCATCAATGATACAGAACAGACTCTATGCAAGAGAATAATGAATAAATTAGGACTCTACTGAAAGGAGAATGAAGTAACAGGGGAGAACATGAGAGATCCCTATAAAACAATGAACAGGATGGAGAAAGCGAATAAGGAATGACTAGTGCACCATCACTTCCAATTAAAAAAAATATTCAGCAGATATCAATTAAATATAGTATGTTCAAAACCACAGAAAAGGTATTGCATAAGAAGATTCTCATTCACCTGAAATTCACTGCCACAAACAACTCAATTTTTCAAAGTTTGCTTTTAATAAAGAGTAAAAAATTGCAGAAGAAATATTGAGGGCAATTAAATATAAAGATAATGTATCTGCCTCAGTTATGCCTGAACCACAAGTTACAGAAAAAAACATCACAAAATACCTTCTCTAATCACTCACAGAATAAATAGGGTTGGAAGGGACCACCGGAGGTTGTTATTCCAACCTCCCTGCTCATGATGTATCCCCCCAAGGACATAACTTGGGACTGCGTCCAGATGGCTTTTGAATATCTCCAGGGAAGGAGTCTCCAGAATCTCCCTGGGCAATCTATTCCAGTGCTCAGTCACCCAACAGTAAAAAAGTTCTTCCTCATGTTCAGGTGGAACTTTCTGCCCATCAGTTTCTTTCCACTGCCTCTTGTCCTATTGCTTGGCACCGAGAAGAGCCTGGTTCCATCCCCTGACACCTCCTGTCAGATACTGATAGACAGAGATGAGGTCTCCTCTCAGTACTCCAGGTGTGCCTCAGCAGGGCTGAGCAGAGGAGCACCATCACTCCCCTTGGCCTTCTGGCAATGCTCTTTCTGAGCACACCAGGACACTACTGGCTTTCTTGGCCACAAGGACACTGCTGGCTCCTGGACAGCTTGTTGTCCACCAGGACCCCAGGTCCTTCTCCACAGAGCAGTGGCCCTCCCAACAGGCTGCCCCCAAACCCATACAGGTGCAGGGGTTATTCTTCCTGCATCTGTCTTTGCTGAATTTCATACATTCCTTCTCTGCCCATCTCTCCAACCTGCTGAGGTCCTTCTGAAGGGCTGTACAGCACTCTGGGGTATCAGCCATTCCCCCCAGCTTT
This sequence comes from Hirundo rustica, assembly GCF_015227805.2. NCBI lineage: Eukaryota > Metazoa > Chordata > Aves > Passeriformes > Hirundinidae > Hirundo > Hirundo rustica. The sequence continues at coordinate 92,483,412 of NC_053451.1, forward strand.
GTGTTGTCACTGAACTTGCTGAGGAGGCATCTGCCCCTTCAGCCAAGTCACTGATGCACAAGTTAAATAATACTGGACCCAGCACTGACTTGTGGGGGACACCACAGTCAACCAGAATCTGTGCCACCAATCACAACCCTCTGACGCTGCCATTCATCCAGTTCTCAATCCACCTCACTATCCACTCACCCAGGCCACACTCCCTGAGTTTGCCTGTGAGGATATAGTGGGAGAGTGTCAAAAGCCTTGCCGAAGTCCAGGTAGACAGCATCCACTGCTCTCCTCTCCCCTCCACAGCCTGTTGTTCTATCAGAGAAGGCAATCGGGTTGCTTAAGCCCAATTTGCCTTTGGCGAATCCACACTGACTATTCCTGACCATTTTCTCATCTTCCACATATTTAGAGAGAGCCTCCCAGGATGGACCATCCCATCAGATTCCCTGGGATTGTGAGCCTGACTGGCCTGTGTTCTCCAGGTCCTACTCCTCCTCCTTCCTAGGTAACTGCTACTGTCAGCCAAGACCCCAAAAAAACAGACTGATTACTGGCCCTGAAAAAACCCTATTTTCTCAGATCCTTAAAATGTGCAACTAGCAAGGAAATTACTCAAGTTAAAAATTCACATGAATGCAGTTTTCTGCTTGGTTTTGGTGAAAATACCCCCAAGTGTACACAGCTGAAAAAAAACGAGAAGATGCAAAAAGGCCTGATGCTGTATTGAAAAAAAAAAATTAAAAGGGTAGGATTAAGCCTTACAACTCAGCATTAGAAAATAAGCCAAATAACCACCTCCCTCCAAAAACCTTAAAACTCACTTGAGCTATTTTTCTATCACATACACAAACTACACTGCTTTACATACCTTATTAATTGCTCCCCACACTGTTTTTGCATTATCAGGTCATATTTTACCAAATCTAACAGTCTAATTTACACACAAAGGACAAGTTCAGGAATATTTATAACAACAAACAGTTGATGAGGAAGCCTTCAAACTCCTATGTTCCTTATACACTCTTGGGATTGATTTTCAACAGTGTAAGGATGAAGCTAAACCATATCAGATAGAATAGCAAAATTAAATTTATTAGATGTGACAATTCTACAAATCAAACATTAGCTTTCAGAAACTCGCAGTATTACACTCATGGCTTAATTATTCAATGATTAACAGAACTCTTTCCTCCTCTTGTGACAGCCAATTAACAAGTTCTCACTTTCTTTTAATCAGAAGATGCCACTGTTCCCATCTTAAATGCATGAGCCTTCACTGTGCATTATTACATTCTAAGTTGTTTTTTGACTTCAGTACTAATATTATCCAACTCTTCTTTAGGACATTATCAGTCATCACATCAAATTCAGCTGGATGAACCACACTTCTTTTTCTTTTGCTCCAGCATTGTTGACAATGCCATACTTGTGGGATAGATCCAAGGAGATCCCTCCAGTTAACTGGTTCCTTCTTCAGCACACAGCATTGTCCTCTTGGAACCACTTCACCTTCCATACTCACCCTATTAATTATGCTCCAATTATCACTCTCTTAACTAATAATTTTCACTTGGGATGATACTCAAACAAATCTCTGTTCATTATTAGACACCCTGTATTTACTTTATCTAGACAGCAATTACACTATTAAATAAAAAATAAATTATCAGTATCAAACAAAAATTAGAATTATCCCTTTCTAAGTAAGGCTCCAAAACACTTTTGTTCCACTTTCTCCCTCACTCTGGCACCTTCTACACTGATTTTTTTTGTCCCACTGAAGGAAATTTAGACTTATTAAGAATAAATACGTCTCATTCTGCTCTGATGAAGTGAATTTACTTCAGTAAACCTCAGTAACTTTATTATTCTGCAAATCTCAGGATAGCAAAAAGATCCTGTCAGAACTTACAAATTTCTTTCAGTATAAAGCATTTCACTTCTTCCCGAAGATATGCAATAGGAAAGTCTGACATACTCACGTAAGAGAATTGTCACAAAAAGCTAAGACGTGCAGCAATGGAGATGATGCCTATATGTACTGACCTACATGCAACTTCTATCACCACCGATTTATTGTCTGTTTAGCATCTGGAGAAAACAAATCTTCCTGACTCCAGAGCATCACTACTGCAATGTTGGAAATACACATTAATTTTTTACTACCTTCCACTCAGATCCACTTCACATGTACTTTAAAAGCTGTATTTTTTGACATTGAAGAATTAAACAAAGACACATCTGAACAATCTGAAAGTTGAAGAGTGTGTGTTCAGTATATAAAAAATAAAAAGAGCCAAAGAGGGCCATACTATTCTATGTTGCTATCTCAGAAGATTATAGGCACATATTGCATCAGAACATATAAAAGCTGTAAACATTTACTCAAACACAAAGTCACTGTGAATTCCAAATGCATATACCTCCAAATTCTGACATTCCTGAGCCGAGTTAGTAGGTAGACCAATCCATTTGATTTCCTTTTTCTCCTTAGAGATAATGTTCATGGCCATAAGGACATTTAAGGCATCATAGACACGTCGTCTAATATTCTTCTGGTCATAAGCCTGCTGTAGACATAGTGCATTAATCAAAAATATACCTGTGTCAAAAATATTTGAAAATAAACATATTACAGCAAATGGGTAAACTCAGTTAATATCTGAATTGTTTCATTTAGCAGTAGGAAAACCAGAAAAATCTCAAAAGAAATTTCTCTTCCCCCATTCAGTTCACATGTAATTGACTTCCCATATACTTACTGATTCATTTGGTGAAATGTGATTATCAGTGGTAGTGAATTCTGCAACCAACTCGTCTGCCACCTCATTGTATGAGGTGGTTCCTTTTCTTTGTACCTTCTCACAAACCTTCATAGAGAAATGACGTAAACCCTTGCCATTCTTCTCGCCTTTTTTGTTCCGCTTCCTAAATATACGTATAATATATATTTTAAGAATATTTAAACTTTGGAATATTTGATGTCTCTTTTTCAAATACAGGTACACTGCTGTAAAAAACCCAAGCCTTCCCTTTTCTTCTGCTTATTATCCCTTCCCAACCTTCTCTCCTACATTTTTTCCCCTACAATCTACAATATTTATAAGCAATTCTAGTATCCTGATACTGAAACACAATATAAATTTATTCTTTTGCCAACTTTGCTAGCTCAAATATAATCACAAAATCATAGAATAGTTTGGGTTGGAAGCAATCTTTAGGGGTCATCTAGTCCAACCCCCCTGCACTGAGCCAGGGTCTCTTCAGCTCAGTGAGGTTGTCCAAAGCTCTAGCCAACCTCACCTGAAATGTTTCCATTAGCAGACAATAAATTAACAACAGGGATATTCCTTGAAAAAATCAATAAAGAAAACCTTCCAAACAAGAAGAAATGAGGGGATAAATACTAAAACATGAAAACTGAATCAGAGGAGAGAACTTTTTTGTCCTTTTTTAAAATTTTTATTTTTAATTTAAAGTAGCACATAGATTGAGCATTTTCTATGCAACGTGATACTGATACTGACTGAACAAAGTCTGGTATTGGTTTAACTCACTAAACATTACACTATTACTATAACACAGATTTGAAGTTATATAGTATATGAAATTGCTATTAGAACTTCAAAGTTACAAGATAGAAGCAGTATAATAAGGTTTTCTGCTTTGTTAAGTTTTTAAATAAAAACTTCCTTGTAACTAGAGGAAAAATACAAGTATCAACAAAATTAGTTTCACCAAAGGGAAGTCTCAGTTCTTATGTCTCATTTCACTGTATAATTCCAAAGCAGAAATCTATTTATGTGTAACAGGCCACTGATAATAAATTTAGTCCTAAAGCAACTACATTTAACAAGATGCCCTTAAAAGAAGCCGCACGAAGAAACCACACCAAAAGAATGCATTCCTTGCATTTAATACTTTTGCTCAAAAAGAACTACATTCTTATTTCAAACGACACTCTGGGATACCCTTGTTCAATCAGAAATACATCGTATTTTTCTGAAAATACACCAGCGTAAGAAAAATCATAGAACCAAGTCAGACAAATTCCTGTGTCCTCTTAGCAGCCAAATTCTCTAAATGTTAGTGATGTCAGAATATCTATCAGAGATTACAGAAAATATTCTGCATTCTTTTACAAAAAATGAAGAGGTACTCATTATATGTGTGACTCCTCCCTATTTCAGTACAACACACTTCAGTGGTGAAATGCTCCTGATGAAAAGGAAAAAACTTTCCCACACTGTTAGTCTGAGGAGTATATATACTATCACAAGACTTAAAGCAAAAGTTCCAACACTTTATTAATCCTTTCTAGCTTTCATTTTGCTCACCCAGCAGACCAAGGTGAAGAATCTCCAGTCTGGTTCTGTGATGCAAAATGTGTGTTAGGTGTATGTGGGCTTCCTACCAGGATAGTATTTTGCGCTGAAGGTCTCTGAGGTGTACCGATAACCTACAGTAATGATAAAATAATTTGGAAAATGGTCAGAATTCCAAGACATTTGTAAGTGACACAATTGAAATGATGCATAAACCAGACACTAGTACTGTACATACTTCTCTTAGATGCATCTAATTTACACACACTAGCACAAAAAACTTCTGACTACAGTTAATAGGGTGTGCTTTAACTATGTTTAAGTTATGAGCATCTATATTTTAACCTCCTTAAATCAGGTTTTTATGCTTGCTGGATTTCTTAACACTGTTCAACACTAACAAGATCAAAACACACACACACACTCTCCCCCTCCAAGGCAAATGGGGAGAAAAAGAGGGGAAACCCCACCAGACCCTACCAAATTATGTATAAGGACGCTGCAGTAAATAAGAGTTAAAATATGAATGCAAGAAAATATGAAAATCAGTAAAACCAGAGAGAAAATGCAGAGCTTTTGCAAGAACCCTCTCTTGTGGTGTCAGCCTCTATCACTAGAGTCAAAACTATTATATTAGAGGTGAGAAAGAATAAGGGCAAACTTTCCTCATCACTGCAGAGAGTGACACCAAGTTAGGCAAACCCATTGCAAACTTGTTAAGAGCACACACTTGGTTAATCACAGTCTTCCAGCCTCCAAGTGAACTGTCCTGAGGATGTGTTAATTTGATCCCAAGTAATAATACATACATTAGCACACAGAACTGTGCCCTCCTAGCTCTGAAACTAGCTAAACAAAACACCACTTTTGCAGGTGATGTCTTTTATCTCTGAATTGTTCTAAATGTAACTTTCTAGAAAATATGGATGTAGGGGGAAAATTGTACCATATAGATTGCCGTTTTGTAGAAAGATATGTCTACTTTTTGGGGGTACATTTACCTCCCAGTGTAAACAGTTGGTCACATCCCTGACATCAGGTAAATTAAAAAAACCCATCCAACAAACCTAAACCCATAACCACCCACAAGCTTGCCATATTTTCCTGCAGCTACATTCTGTCAGAGCAGCAAAACTTAATTTTTCTTCCTCAGGCCAGCTTCAACAGTTTAGTCTCAACAAGAGTAAAATGCTAAAACTGAAAATGAAACATTTCACATGTGAAAGTTACATAGATGGTGCCAAAGGCAGTCTAGTGACTGCTGGATGTCCATGATTTCAGCTGTCTGGAAAGACAAACAGCTGTATTTTTTCCCAAATATTCTCTTTCTATTATGCCACCTCTCTGAGCAGTTAACATATAACTTTGTTACATCCACTTCTGACAGCTAGAATATTTCAGGTACTCCCTTTCAGCAGCATTGTACCATACTTGAAATGTTTCTGTCTCTTATGCAAAGCCAAATAATCTCCTCTACTGGTTTTCATAAACAAAACTTACGATTGCAGGAAATAGCATGAGGGTGGGGAATGCTAGCACAGGACTCATGTGAACCTGCTCACTTTCTCCCCATGAAAAAAATACTACCAGTTCTGATAGCAACTGGTCTGGCTCACCAAAATGTCCCCGAAGAGTGTGAAAACCACCCGTGCGCTATTCAGTTAGACTACGTGGAGAACTGAAGAAAACTGTTAGCTAGTTTCTATTTCCTATGATGCAGTGGCAGAAGACTGCAAGGGATGATTTAACCCCCTTGCTTGCAGAGAGTCCTGTTCTGTAATTCCCTACCTTACTAATTCCATCAGCAGCCCCACCACTGTACCACATCTAGAATTTGTATCACTCTGCAATAAGATGAAAGCCAAACCAGAAGGGGGCAGGGGGTGAGGAGAAGAGGAATTACAGCTAGAGAAAAAACAAACTGGCAGCACCAAATCCTGAACCTCTACTGCACTTGGGAGAGTTCCAAAATACTCAGCACTACAAAGGAAGAAATTAAGTGTGCACAAATTCACACGGTCATTTCTAGAGTGGGACAGAGAAGGCTGATTAACACCTACTCTACATTCAAAATCTACTCTACTGCTTTCCTATCAAGAAGAAACCCAACTATAAGACACTCTAGTTGTGATGTTTACATGTTACAGCTGCTTTCCAGAAGATTGAGACCAATTCTACTCAGATCACCAAATTTTAATTTTGATTACTGCTAGAATTACTATAACCTATGTATTATCTATTGCATTATAGGGCTCTTTGAAACATCTAATTTCATATATCGCTCACAAAGCTCAAAGTATTTCAGCAAAAGAATATTTGAATTAAGCGCTAAAATACAATTATGTTTTCGATTGTATTCCACTTAGCTCACATCTCTGTAAAAATAGGTTTATGGACTTCATTTACATTTCCCTATGCCAGATTTCAGAGCTGAATCTGAGACACTGATTTTAAATGGCGAGACTAACAAAAGATAAAGCCACCTGAACAGTGAGGTAACTTCATGTTGATTTGAGTCGTCTTTGAACTTCTTTATGCAATACATATATTTTTTAACCTAAGTCTATTAAAATTAGAAACAAACTTAGATTATATGCCCATGAAGAGTGATACAGACTACCAGGCTACATCAGATTTGCAGTGCGTTTAAACAACAGTACAAGCATTAATAATAAATTAAAAACAAACAAACAAACAAAACCACAAACAAACAAAACAAAAAAAACCCCACAAAGTCTCCTTACCACTTGTTGTGCAATGTTGACATTAGACTGTCCGAATGTTTTTGGCAGGAGCTGTTTTCCAATTGTGTTTACTGTGGAAGGATGAACAGCCAATAGAGAAACAACCCCTAAAACAAACACAGGCAGAGAGCTTCAGGTCAGCACATTGTATTAGCAAATGGTCTCATCCATACTACCAATGCATATTAATGGAAACTAGCCTTGAAAAAAGTAGTCTCAATATAAATGTAGCATTTACACATTTGAAGCAAAACAAGAAATTAAGATTCACAGTATGTTCTCCTAAACTTTCTTCTATGTATGTGTGTTATTGGTTACATACTCATTTTATTATGAGTGTGTTTTAATTCCTTGTATTCCAATTTTTCTCTTAAAGCAGAGTAGTAGAGGCAACCAGCATCTGACAACACCTATAACCCTTTCTTCTACCCTTATCCTTTGTGGCTATTGAAATATTTTTCAGTACCATCTGACAAGCATGTCCAATGCCACAGCATACGGCACAGCCTTCTGAGACACGCTGATCTACAAGAGATAAAATTTGGCTGGAACAGGCTTTTCCAAGGGAATATTCCCAGCTTTCCTCTAAGTGTCCCCTCCCACTGAAGGCAGGGAATTAAAGAAACATCCTCAAGCATCCATTATTTCAGAAAAATACATGCAACTCAGCAGACCGACCCTGCAGGAAAGGTCATTCACTCTCTCCCTGTTCAAAACTTTTTACAATCAGCACTGGTAGGTAAAGTAAGTCTTAAGTCACATAAAAGATATATCAACTACAAAAATAACAACCCAGGTATCTGCTAGCAGTTTGATGTTCCACGATATAGTTTAGAGGAAAGAACCCCAAACCCATCAATTCAAAACAAACAAAAAACTCCCCAAACAACTATAAAACAGAGCAAAGAAAAAAGAAGCAACAAAGATTGACTACAGGAAGAAAATAATGAAAAAAGTCTTAAAACACTGGAGACTTTTTTTTGGCAAATCAACTGTTAAGTGGTTTCAGGTTTAGCAGCTGTTTCTCTTGAGATTACTCCTAAAGAGGCCAATGCATCAAAAGTATTTGGTACAACCCTCATTCGTCTCTTTTTCCCGCTGTCCAATAAAGCAATAAAGAAGCATTTTTACAAGGGTTGTATCGGGAGGGCTGCACTGGTCCTTGATGCCTATCATCCCTCTTTACACATTCAAAAGTCTACAGGAAGCTGAGGACAATTCAAATCTTCTTTAAGCCCTTGCTTTCCAGAAGGCTTATCTTTCCCAGCTGCTATTACTACACCATGTCAAAGCGATAGCTTCACATAAGAATCTACTCTCAGTGATCAATCTATTCACAAATAAGATGCATGTCCTTCCATTATTAACCAGCTTCCCAGTGCTCTTTCATAAAGTCAGCAGCTTTTGTAATGTAAGTCTGTTGTACCTTCCTGTCCCTTCAAGTACACTCATCAAAATCATGACCTGAATTGTGTTTGTTCTTCCTCTCTGCGGAAAACAATAAACCAATATAAACTACCCTGGCTAGTAGTGCTTGTGTAGCTTCTTCTCAGCTTCCTAGAAGTCTTTTTTTTTTAACTTTTCCTCTTTGCTTTAAAAAAATCAATGCAATCTGAAGACTGCATTTCCAGTATAAAGGAGGAGTTGTAACTACTTTCTGAGGTTAAGACACCTCATCTATTTGATCATCTTCTCAGAATCACTGAATATTCTGAGCTGGAAGGGACTCACAAGGATCATCAATTCCAACTCTTGCCTATACAGGGATCAAACCCCCAGCCCTGGCATTACGAGCACCATGCTTTAACCAACCTGCCCTTATCTCTGATGGTCATTGCTGCCCATGCTTTCGAGTTCTCCTGCCCTTTCTTTTGCAGATGACAGGCATACATACAGTATTCATGATCAAGGAATACAGTATGTTATTTATGTCTCTACAGCTCGTTTACTATTTTATTCCCTGTTCTCTTCCATGTAATTCTCAAAATTCAATGCTCTAGTTCCCCACCAAACACTGGTATCACATGTTCATTAATATAACCTGTGAAGTCTTCAAGATCTTTCTTCAGTGCTAATAGCTCACTTGGGATACTCATTGTACCAAGTTCAGTTTTCACCAATTATTAACCCACGGGAGGACCATCTCTTTCTATCACACCTTAGGCTTAACAGGCTGATTAAAGACCTTGATAATCTTTTTTTTTTTTATTATTATTATTTTTAAGAAATCCAAGGGCATTGCTCTGATTAGATAATTCTTATCCACATGGTTATTGACTCTTTCAAAGCATGACTTTGAAAAGAAGTAACTGCAGACCCTCCCTTTTCCCCTCCTTCTAGAAAAGCCTTGTTGAAGGCCATTACTACATCTGCCCACACATGTACTGCTTTTCTGTTACACTCTTAACCAAGCTGCCACAGAATTCTGACTTACTCATCTGTCACTATCTGAGCCCTTCATAAATTGGTGCAGGCTACGTGGCTCTCTTTCCTTCCAGTACTGTATCAATTATATGCACACTGAGTTACAAGGATAGAAGATTCCTTTAGGAATTCAAAGGTAGACAGTTTTCTGACAAGGAGTGCTACCCATTCACGTTTTGAGTTTTTTCCTACAACAACTTCCAAATATTACTTCAATAGGACAACTTCATAAAGAACAATACTCCCATGAGACCCCCTACTCTTCAGATTCACTCAAGAGACTATCAATTACTCTGGTAAGTTTAAAAATAAAGTAATTCTTTATGCTACCATGTTGGTTATGAAAAAACTTTACACAGTCAACAAAGACAAAAACGTGCCAAAGTAAGTCAACACAAGCGCAGAGATCGGGGCCGGTGGTTAGGAAGCCGATGTTCAGGAAAGCATCAGGGGGCTTCTGGGCCGACAATTAGCCAGGCGTGACCCAGAGGTGCTCCCCTACGCTAACAAAGACTTAAACACATCCTGGGCTGCACTTGGAAGCATGCAACAACTGCCTTTTCTTTCAGCACTCCTTACGCTGTCCCTGGACGACCGTTCAGCTTTGGGGCCCGCAGCGCAAGAGAGGCACCAGCAAACGGGAGAGTGCAGCAGGAAGGCAGCAGCCTCCAGTGCCTCGGGTACGGGAGTGTACCCTGCACAAGGAGAAGCGCAGCGAGCTTGGTGCATGCAGCCCCTGGAAGAGAAGGTTAAGGTGGAGCAAGGGCTGTTATTTGCAGGAATCACTGCCTTCAGCTTCGAAAGGGAAGTTACAGAGATGACAGAGGACACAAAAAAAGGAAAAGAGGGAACAGTCGCAAGTTTGTTGCACGACAAATTCCAACCAGGGCAAAATGCCACAGGCAGCGCACAGCAACAGCTGCACAGGAGGTTCCTTGGTGATACACAGCAAAATTCAAGAACTCAAGGCTCTGTGCATCAAAGCTGCCCCTCCTTTGAAGGTAAGGTTTATTAGATGTTTTCCAACCTCCTGTTATTAATAATTTCATTTTCTGAACAGAAATAGCTATTTTGCAACTGAAACATCCATGTGAATGGAAGAGCGCACGCTATGTTTCTTTAAATTTTTTAATTACGCTAACATTTCCTGTAATGCTGTGCCAGAGTTAATTAATGCAACTGAATCAACCTGGCTCTAAACAGGAACTACAAGGTACATCTTTCTGTACAGCACAAACTGATTGGCAAGGAAACAAATGTAAATGAAAGAACAGTAACACAAACATCATAGTTCAAAGCAAAGTCAAAGTCAACCTATAAAAGCCATCATACAAAATACAAGAGTAAAACTGCTCAATTATACAGAAAAAAAAAGGATTTTTTAAAGAGGATATTGTCAACGTCTCTGTCCAAGTGCATTCTATTTTCTCATTTGCCTCACACCGCAAACATTTTACTCATACTCATCTGCATTTTCAAAGGCTCATAATATGTGGGGTTTTTTGTTTGTTAAGTACATGCAGAAGTAATTTTATCATCTTAGATTTGCAAGTGACTGACAGCTCAGTTTCTTACAAATATTGCTACTAATTTCTTAATTACTGTTACTCAGCAATCACTGCAATCCCAATAATCCTGTATTTTGCAGACAACATACAGTGTACATAAGAGCATGTAAAAATTAAAACCACAAGTTTGCAAACAGCTGGCATCACCTCTTCTCCCTTTTCAAAACAAATTATTAATACAGCTGACACATCTTTTTTTTCCCCTTAAAGACTTTAAGAACCACAAGAAAATGCCATGTAGAGCAGAAAAAACACTTTATACAGGAGGATATAACTGCTACTACTACTTCCATTTTCAGTGTCCCAGATGTTTGGAAAACTACTTTCAGTACCTTATAAGCAATCATTAAACCTAAAGGGAAGTAGAACTTCATCAGTATGATGTTCAAAAATACCTCCAAACACAAGATAATGATGCAGGTGGAATCAAGGAGTAATGGCAAAAAAAATTTGCAGATCAAAAGAAGTAGCACTCTAACAAAACCTGTTATTTATCTGTCTACAAACAAGTAAGTGCTCTCTTTGGTTACTGGTTAACCAGACCTTTGCTTGCATGTAAAAACAAACCAAAGAATTTTACCAGAAAGAAAGAATCCCTTGCAGAGTTTTACCAGTTTAAAGGGCAGGTGATACAGTTAATTAAGAACATTTAAAGTAACTTATGATGACACAGAGAGAAGACATAGTACATCTAAAATCAAAGAAACGAGTGCCCTCTGCAGACAGTGAGGTAGATCTCCTGAAAAGCTGACTGCTCCAGTTCTTGAAACAGTAGTGACTTTGAATTTGGTGTTCAGGTTAGAGAGGATGGGCTGAGGTACTCCTTGTCTCAGGAGCAGAAATCCCATTCATTTTAGATACTCTACCGTTTTCTGAAGTAATCTGTCTTTACGTTTTCTGTAGTTGTGAAAAAGAAAGCAGTCAACAGAAAAGCAACTCAGTGCCCTCACAATGCAGTCTCTAACGAACTAAATTTTGTCATACAATAGAGGTGATGATTATATCCTGGGAGCTGATTCCTCACATGCCACTCCTGTGACATTTCAGTTAATGTCTCTGTCATGAACATCACAGGTATTTTATTAGTTACTTGTACGCTAATTTTCAGAAAACACTGAATTCTTTTTGAGGGTATCTGTGTGACAGCACACAGATGATTGTCTCCAGTTGCGTGCCAAGTCAAGTAAAAGCACCTCTGCTTACTGAACAAGCCACATCATCGTGTTAAGACAACAAACATGCTTATACAGCATGTTTCTGAGCTTTTGTACAGACATCCATTTCTCTCAGTGTGTAATACTCCCTAATTGCTTACATCAACTCAGACTTCTATGTGATTCTTACCATCCAGATATCACTAGTAATAGTTCAGCTACTATAAACCAGTTTTTCCAAGTTGTTTTTTTTTTGTGCTGAAATAAACTGGGGTCTACTTTTAGACTTTCCAAAATTCCAGAAACAGTTTTCTTTCCTTAGCCTGACTGTAGACAATAATAATTAGATTTACCTCAGCTGTGGTAATGCATATGCATCTTACAACCAATTTCAAGCATATATCTGTTTGCTGAAGCATAATTCTTGGGTTCTGAAATCGATCTCTCGTTCCATTCCAGAGGAACAATTTCAGCCATTGTTAAAAATCAGGAACTATGAGTGTTCAACTAAAAGTAACATTAACATTACACTGCAAGTTTCTTGTCATATAAATAAAAACCCCAAAACAATCTAATGGTTGGGGAGTGTTGAAATAAGCGTCTAAACACACCTTAAAATGTTACATGTTTGACTTTGATTTTTTCCAAATCTGAAATGTAAATATATAAAAATATACTTAATGTATTAAATGTATTTAATGTAAATATAATTAGCCTGTAATAGCAGAAACCTTTCTTTAAAGTGTAAGTGGTGAAAGGAGCTAGAGACATACTTTACAAGCATTTTCTGGTTACATACCAATGATGCCACCTACTGGCATAAGAGAAGATCCAACTTTTCTTTCTGAGTAATTTCTAAGCTAAGAGCTTTAATTTCAATACAATATTAATACCACTGGTTACCTTTTCCCTTGCACTCATCTGAAGCAAATAATTTCTTTCATCCAAATTTCTCCACAAGTGAAGGGCAGGATTAGAATTGAATAGTGCTCTATTTAATACTTAAATATAAACACTCATCTGAATATGACAAGGACCAGAACGTGACAGTTTTCTTCAAAATGTAACCTCCAGAAACAACAAAATTTCTCAGTTTCTAAAATTCATTGCCAAATACCAACAGAAAACACAAACTCATGAGGAAGTTTTACAAGTTCAGCCCCTATTAAAAATTCTATACTCCCAGACCATACGTATTTGCTAACTCTCAAAATTAACTAGCCAGTTGGAAACCACCTTCCTGGTTACCAAGTAAAACAAACCTTTCACAGTCATACTGTTTTTTTCAGGGCTATATGGAGTGTTACACTCCAGTAATGGAAATACATAGGGGTATCAGAAAACATGGGCGAATATACGGGCAACCTTTTCTGGAGATTGCACAACACTGGAGGAAACACAGGCTGCCATCTCATTTCTACCACATATAGGTCGATACCTCTTACTTCACACTAGAGATGATTTTGAGGGAATAAATTTTTAGAGCATTTTCTAGAACAGTATTTTATGTGCATGAGTAATTTATTCAAAATTGCTTGCATTACTCATTATAAACAAACCTTTGTGGGGCTGTTGCTTGGGGTTTGGGGGTTTGTTTTTGTTTTGAGGTTTTTTACATACTGTATTCTCCTCTTAAAACAAAGTCAGTCTCTGCTTTAAAACGAAAGTCCTAATCTGGAGTTCATGGCTGAGACCAGTCTCACCAAAAAGAGCTACTGGAAGCATGTCCCCATTTGCTGAAGTAAAAAGGTTGTCTACACTGCTGACCCGTTTCTGGCAGCAGACATTAATGAATGGTCACGAAATGAATGGATGGATAAGACGTGCATACAGAGATTATTCTCTAACATACCCTCTCTCTCTGATTCCAAATCTTTAGGACTTTTTGAGCAGGAGGTTGCTCAGTATAACTGTTCAAGAAGATGATGATGACCCCTCTTCATTATTCACCCAAGAAACAACAGCAACATAACCCTACAACCAAAACTCAAGTCTGAAAAGAACTGATACAGTTACCACATTTCTGCCAGTGCAGATTAAAACTTTACAGAAGCTCATTCACAGCCTATTTTGAAAGCATTGCAACAAAGTTGTTCAGGCTGTGAGAATCATAACCTGTTTTGGCCAGGAAAGTCAATCTTTGCTTATCTTTCATATCCGAGTCATTTACCTACCACTTAGTCACATACCTTATAGTCTGCTGACGAGGATGTTACAGAACCATTTCAATAACAATATTCTGCTCTTTCTCTTTAATCCTGTTTTTGCAATCATGCCCTTATGACCCAGCACACAAGTCATTTTTTGTCTTCTACCATCCCCCTAAAATCGTTATTCCTCTGACAGCTGAACTGTTCCTCCTTTCACATCTGGCTAGCAACATGTGGAAACTGAAGCAAGTAATAGATTGCTTGTTGGATTTTCATTCTCAATTCTCTGAGTCTCAAAGTTGTACTTTTCCAAAACTATGATGGAATTTACCCTCTGGTATTACTAATCCAATGACATTGAGCGCTGTAGGAGCATAAGAAGAATGAACTTCGAAAAGTACCCAGGCTCCTGCATTCTTCTCAAGAGCCTGCCCAATTACTGTTGTCAAGGGCAGCAGATTGGGCTGAACAAACCACTCATTTGACACAGCAGGGAAATTTGATCCTATAACCAATATCAATCATGCCAGGTACTCTCAATCTCTTCTTGTGATTGGCTTGCAACTTCCAGAAAAGACTCCTTCCTTTTAAGAAATATAAATCCAAAGGGGAAGATGAAGAAAAGAAGCAAAACAAAAAAATCCAAACAAACAAAAACACACAAAACCCCCCCCTTTGACTGATGACCACCAGAAAAGAACAAAGAGTCTTTTCCTGACCACCTTCAACTCACAATAAAAAGTATACTAGATACACTTCTGTTACCCTATGGAAAGCTTACTCCATGACTGTTCTGGAATACCCCTCTCCATAGTGAAGCCAAGAAAAATTTTGCACAGATTTTAAAAAACAGCAGAGGACAGCACTTTATTGATATAATGGCATGCAATGCAGACAGCTACTTTTAGAGACAGCATAGTACTTTTGTGTGTAGTTACCAAAGTCAACATTTAAAGATTGCACAAAACCCCCTAAAAATTAGAAAAAGTGGCAAACAAAAAAAGTACTACTTTAGTGAATAAATTCTGATACATATATGAGTACTTTAGTGACAAATATTTGCAAGTTTAAGCTCTCATTAAGATTACAGAGCCTGAACAAGCTAAAGACAAAATCCACAAACTGATAAAGCCAAGAGAAACAGCTGTTTTTTCTCAATATTAAGAATTAGTTACTCTCTATTAACTTCACAGAACTCCCCTAAAAGCAATGAGATGCAGAAATTGACTGAACATAGTTCAGTTTGCTGTGTTATACATTGAGAATAGAGCTCAACTCACACTGGACAAAGTGCTGGGCTATAATAAACTACTTAATAACTTGAATTTATTTACAAAATTCTATAAGCAATAAAATGCCCTCTGATTTGTCTACTTAAAGAGCCATGTAGTAATGGAAGAGTCATATTTCCAGTTCTTGCTGTCTAGACTGCACTGTTTTGATTGCATCTCCACTGACTGTAACAGGGTCTAGACGTCTATGTGGGTGTAAAATCTACCTTCCTAAAGCATCTGCCCTGAAAAAAAAATCACTTTTACTGCCCATAGGGTTAGGACATATGGTACAGCCATTAAGGATCAGGTACCTACTTGCACACTTCTTTAGCCCAGGGGAGTGTGACTGTGTTCACAGTAATACACCTCTGCCCTTAGTGCCCTCTCCACCAAATGCAGAACAGGACAGATGAGTGGGAGACCCTCCTTTTGTAAAGCAATGTGTATTTTTGAGAAGGAAATGTCCATGACAGAGTCTAGTGAGATGCCAATAAAATACTTGCTGTACCTAGTGATGGTGACAGAAGTTAAATGGGTTTCCTGAAACGATATATAAAATACTAGAGCAGCAATACTGAAGGAGCTGACCTGAACTGGACTGCAGGTTAATCTGGGAGTACTGGAGTATTCCAACAATGCTTAAAGCCAGTAGATCAGTCAACGGTAAGGTTTAGATACAGTAAGTATATGTCTGTCCTAACATAAATTGCACCTTACCTCACACAGCCTATCAAAGGACACCATCTGTCACACACAAGAATAAAGCAGACTGTCATTATTTGGAAGCAACAACAAAGGAAAATGGCCATTCCACCAAAATATATTGTGAGATGCCTATGAACCAGACATGATGTTGCACAGAAAAGTTATTGATCTCTCCATACAAAAATGACTGACACTTCACTTGGGAGCCACACATACAGTTTTAGCCACTTGTATTCAAGAAAGTTGATGAAAGCAATCAAACAGGCTCAAAGGATACAATAAGGAAACCACAGAGGACAAAGAGCACATCTGATGAGCAAATTAGGAAACAGTGGCTAGTTGGCCTGTCAAACTAGTAAAGACTGTTAAGATACTCAGTCGTTACTTATAAGAGCAGGTAAACATGCTGCAGAAAATTATTACCCTGATAAACAATTGTCACCAGCAGAACGCATAAACCGACAAGAATACACTTTACTGGAATTAGAGAAGAGTTCTACACTCTCACTATGGAAACAGTCCTTCTGTAAGAATACATGAAATGGCTGCAAATGTAGCATAATCAGTTTACAGAAGAGGTTTCATGACATTGCTGTCCAGAACTTCAGTGCTGCTTCTGTTTTTTCCAACTACACTAACTGGGAAAGTGCAGCTCCTAACGCCCCAAATGTTTAGGGGCACTCAGTTTTCTAGCTCATGTATCAAATTCAAGTTCAAATTTATATCTCATGCTTTATTAAATTACTGAATGACATTACATTATCATACATGCACAGGCATTACCTGCAAGTCCAAAGCAGTTCTGTTTACAATATATTTTGAGACAAGCTTGCAGCAGAGTGGATGCACTATTTAAAAACTGTCATAACCTATTTTAAATTTCTACCTGCATTTTTTTTCCATTTGCTAAAACACAGTGCCCCAAAGATGTTTCACAACATCCTGGTCTTTATACTTAAACACAAGCTACACTAAGGAGATCACATATGGGACAAACCACCACTGAACTGCACCTGTAGTTTTAAGACAATTATAAACCACAGCACGTCTACAGCCTACATACTAATCATATAACTGAAGAAGAACTACAAAAACTATGCTAAGAAAGCAGTTTAAAGCCAGTAAAATGCGTAACGACTAAAAATCAAGAAATGGAGAGTCTTACTAAGAATTGCGTTCTTACCTTTTCCAGGACTTAGGTTTTGGTCTATAAACACCTTAAGCTCTCCATTGGCTTCAATTAGTCCAGCCTGTTAAAGAAAGCAACTTTTATTAGACTTACAAACACAGATAACCTTTTATTGGCAAAGATGAAAGATATCTTACCAGTAACCTCTACTGCCACCACTCTCATTTTGTCACAAATCTTCCACTATGTACTGTTTGGGGTATAGTACTCGTCAAATGTTAAGGTCTTGATTCTATAAACACCATATTCTTTAAGAGCAATCAGAAAATCAGTTTACACTTACTTTGATATTTGTGTCTAAGCTGTTACAGTGTGTATGCACTGTTTTAACAGACAGCTGAACACCCTTCTAATCTGAACCACTGACACCTGCAACTACACCTTTCTCTCTGTAGATACTAGTTACCTAATACAAAAGGCAAAAAACATTCAGCAAAATCAGTACAGGTGGTGGAGAGTGGTCAGCCATTTTAATCAGGAAAAATATCATTAATAAAAAAGTATCTTGAGCTTTTCAATCATTATTTTTTTTAAAGATCAGAAGACAAACCTCTTAAGTGAAAAAAGCTATAGGGTGACAAGGTTTACAAAGTTACCACCCTCCTTTGAGAAATCTCACAGCAGCGATTACTTTTCAAAATACTATTAATTTTTAAACAGAGGAAAGGACGCAGTAATTTATTTGTATCTGGAGACAAAACAGTTTTGGAAAAAAAACAAAACAAAACAAAACACATTTTTCCATTTAGAAACAACAGCAAGAAAGTCAATACTTGTACTTAACCACATTGTTGCATATGGTGTTTCAGAGGCTGAAAAGTCCCAAGCTGCATTTTGCACTTAGCAGGTACATGCAGGCTACTGACAATCCTGAGCAAGAATCAAGTGCTTTGCTGTCAGGCAGCAGCAAAGCTTCTCCCTTAGAAGTCCACCTCAAGAGCCCTACCTGAGATCTGCCAGGAGTTTGGGGAAACGAGGAAGCCACTAGATGATGCTGTGGAGCCATCACTACCCAGGTGCATCAGAACAAGGATTTCTTACCGAAGAACTTTAAGACTTAAACAGGAAACTTTTTCCTCAGTGAACGAGGAGAGAAGATGATGGAGCATAGGGGACAGGCTGGAATTCCACAGAAGACAAATTTTGCTAAGGGAGGCACAAAGAGCAGGGGCCTGTAATGGCGTGGCAGCAATGAGGACCTGGTCGCACAGAGAAAACTTTGAACAGACAGAAGTGATGGACATAATGAAGAAGAGCCTGTGGCAGTTCTGCCCTCCATGCCCCCTCCTAAAAAGTAACACAATAGCATAGTTTTAGGGAGGCTGCAACAACTTTTCAGTTGTTTCAGAACACGGTCTGTCCTCCTCCTTGCCCACAGCAGGGATTTCTAAGACTCGCTCGAACGAAGGACGGTTTTGCCACCCTATTCCCAGGCTCCAGAACTCTTTATAAGCTTCACTCTTCATCACACTTAACTATGTAATTCAGAAAGGCAAGAGACTACATCAGAAACTCCTAAAGAAAAAGGTATACTCATCCATATGAGACCAGTATTTTGTACAAAGATGTTGTTAGAGCCACACTAGGAAGTATAACATTCCAGAACACTGGAATCCCATGGGAAAATATGAAGGAGAATTTTTGGCTAAGTATTACCTTGTCCTCCTATTCTACCTGAACTCCACAAGTGTTAAACCAGGCAGGCAGTGCAGTCCCATTGTCATAATTTCTTTCACTGCAGTACTTAACTTTGTATTCCACAGCAGAAAGAGCTTTGCACTTGGGACACCTGCAAATTCTTTTTTCCATGAGAATAAATAAGGATTATAAACAAGACGGGAAAAGCATTTAATATATTGTGGTTTTGATCAGAAAACCACCAAGAAAATACCTATCTTAATCTGTAATGTCTTTGTTTTAAGCACATGAATTTAATAATTTTGAATTATTAAATCCAGTCATTGGTTTAATATGCAAAAGCAAACCTGCACCGAGTGCACAGCAGTTACAGTGATATTCCAAGAGCAAATATTTAGGCTGTGATATTCAGAAAATTCAAGTATTAATGCAAATCACTAACTCAGTAATTGGAAAATTAGGCAATTCAGTAATCAACTACTTATTGGTCCCTTCCATTTTCTATTTCTTTCAAATTAGAATGCCTCCAGTAGGATCCTTTCTATTCATTTTGAGTAAAGGAACCAACACCATAGTATCAAACCATCTCATAAGCTTCAAAGTCTTCTTCTGTTTATCTGCAAGTCCATACAGTGAAAAAGTCTTACCCAAAACAACATGCAACTCCGAAAACTGTAATTTAATCCAGTATTACAAAGGCTCAGGTTAATGATACATGCCCTATACCATGCTTTTGTGTGACTGAAATTACTTAAGTCGCTGATAGAACACATTTGGGGAAAAGAACCACACTTAAACAGTAAAAGAAAACAATTTGGGAAAATTCAGAGAATAGCAATCACAGAATAACAAGAAGAATCCCCTCAGGGACCACAATACTAATAACCAATATAGAAGTTACAGTTCCACCACCTTTCTACCAGTGTCTTACTAAAGGTTAACTCTAGCAGTTAAAATGGCACGTAAATATTCAATTCATTTGAAAGCATATGCCCAGAAAGACTCCAATAAAGCTATTTGGAAAGAATACTGTGAATCCCACAGCAAAACAGCAGCCCCAGCTGCTATTTATTATTCATAGTGAAAACCCATTTCTAGTGAAAATTCTGTTATTCCAGCCCCAGTGTGCACTTCACACTTCTGGATACATTTTTAATTCTAAGGTTAGCAAAACTTACGCCTGGTTGAAGGGACAATTTTCATCAAAGAAAACTGAAAAGCAAAACTTCCATCCCATACAGAATTCTGGTGTCTTGTGTTCTGAAATGGAAACACTAGACAAAACATTTCTCAGTGTGCATTTTGAGGACATTCTCATTATTTTTCAAGCCAGGTTATTTTGGAGGAAGCATCAGGATTACTCCTCAGGGACCTATGAGGCATAGCACCCAAAAGAAAGAAAGACAATAAAGGAAAACATGACTATACTTCTCATTCTGTACATTATAGTCACAATGAACCAAAAAAAAAAGAAAACAAACCCAAAACAACACCAAAACCAACCTCCCCCCGCCCCCCCCAAAAAACACCATGGAAAAAATACTGGATTTTCTCCAATAGAAAGGTAACTTTCTGTTAGGATGGGTTCAGACAGCAAGGAAGTTCTATTTTCTGATGAGAAAATACATTTAGGTTTTAGGCCTTATCAAGCTATTTGTAACAAGGGGTTTGGATTTTTTTTATTTTCCTTTGTTTTCTTTTTGTATTTCAGAGTTTCTTCTTGCCTTCTCCTGATTCTCAATCTCAAGATGCATTACATCCTTTGACGGCGATCCTGGGGCTGCTAGAAATAATAATAATGCTTTTAATATCTGATTTTGAAAGCTTATGTTGCAAAGTGTGTGCAACTTCACAATTCAGCTAAGTTTTCCTCTTCAAAGACACGTTGGCCATGTCTACTTCTCTATGGCAACAAAAAGAAACCCCTGAAATCCCAAAGAGGACACAGATACAGCCTTCATCCATCACACGCTACAACACAACAATGATTTTAAAAAAAACAGCTTTTGACATCCAGCACAGCATCTAAACTGTAATAACTTAGTATCTTCCCAGAGATCACCAGAAAGGAGGGTAAAGCCCCCTGGACAAATCAGTAGATCTGGTAATCTGTACTGCAGAAGCTGTGGTGGAGATCCCAACCATCACCGAGGTTTGGTCTCTGCTCATTGCTCAGAGCTCCTAAGAAAAGAAATTAACTGAAGGGCTAAACATATAAAAAAATCAACTGAAGTTAGCTTTGGCCTGCTATGAGATCATTGGCAGTCCTAAGGACTGGGAAGTCTATTTCTGTTTTGTTTACAAGTAAAAACTGAAAAGCACAAGTGCCCTCAGCCTGAAAATCAGTAAACTGGGAAATATCTTTTTGTTGGGACTGAAGTTAATCTGCAAAAAAATTTTCTGAAGATGCAGAGAACTTCAGTTATTAAAATTCCCTAGAGATTATGAGAGAATAATTTAGTATCTTACTTAAAAGCTACTATTTGCAGTCTCTGAAGTTATGCACTAGAAAATCAACATCCTTACGGCAAAAACATAATTTCTTCCACAGCTTTTCAGCCTTGCAATTCAATTTGTTAATAAAAACTGGCACCAAATTATTGACTAAACCTTTAAACTAAACAGGAAAATATGCAAGGTGAATTTGGACTAAAGGACAAAGAACTTAGAAAAGTAAGAAGTTTATCTGACAAAAACAAGACTGAACGAGTACATGAGCTATGTATATCAGATTTAACCCGAGAGTCAACCAGAACTACTTCAAATAAGTAAGGGGGAAGAAAAATACCTCTTCTACCCTTCTTCTAAGTAATGAGCATTTTAAGAACACTACCTGAAAAAGTGCTGAAAGAAGAGCAAAAAGGGCAAGAGATACATGGAAATAGAGGTACATGCTACAAGGTTTTTTCTCAGAACAGAAAATTTGAGTTGTTAACTGCAGATTCAGCCCACAGAGCATGGAGGCACAGGACCGGGCTTGATGAAGAGATACAGGTGCCAAAATACTAGAATGGTTAAAGAATGGGAGTCAAAATGGGACAGTCTGAAGAAGAGACAATTTTGGGATTGGCTGGGAAAGACAAAAAAAACGAGCTAGAAAATTAGATGCGAGTTAAGGTAGAGAAACTGAAAGTCACTGAAAAATACAGGCAATACAACTCATGAAGAACCTAAGACAGCTTTGATGGAACAACGAGATCAAATCCCGGGAGAAGAAGGGAAGAACATGGGAAGTGGGAAAACGAATACAATCTGAACTACAACTGAAAGGGGAAATAAGCTGGGACTCAGACAGAGAAGTTCAAAATAAATTAGGAAAGAAGTAGCTACGACAAAATCAGAAAATGGAGGAATTGGGAAATAAAAACATTTCCACCCAGAGCTTGTCAGAGGCATTTGGTGCTGTTGAGTTGATGGTTGGACTTCTTGATCTTGGAGGTCTTTTCCAACCATAATAATTCCACAGTTCCATGACGATGGAATCCAGGACGATGCCTCTGCTGTGTACAGGCATTTGCAAAACCTACCAGCAAACCAGCACCCATCTTGTGCAAAACTGAGCCCAACTCAAAGGGGATCCATGATAATCCCCAGTCATTTTAGAGGCAACGTGTCTAAAGGCTCCATACCATGCAATTCCACTATGGGCCACTTTATTGACAATGCAAGGTTCCTTTTTTTTGTTTGCCTTATTTCAATATCAGGAAGCAACAGAAAATAAGCAATGCTACAAAGTGGAACGGGAATAAAGCTTATAATCAGAAATAAACAACCTTATTTTAAGACTGCTTAAACAACCTTTATTCTTCTTTCAGCCCTATCCATATGCAAATGTCATTTATAACAAGATGATAATGAACTACTTTCCCCATTGGTTTCTCATCTCATGCAGGGACCACAGCAAACATGCTCTGGGAATAAATTATTATGCCACTGCAAAAGATTATTTTTATGACTTTTTTTACAAAAACTAAAAGGCAATCAGGATATTACGTAGAGGAATATTGTAGAAAATGGTAAAAAGTTCTTAAATTTAGAACATTTGGATTTCATTTTGAAAATGAAGTAGTGAGAACTATTCTTTACTGTATAAATAACATAAAAACTTTTGAAGTTGAGCTACAGGAGTCTGTTCAAAATTCTCAGATGAGTTGTTTTACCATGTTTCAGTAGCCTTTTTCTGAAACAGAGATAATCATCCTCAGTCCATGGCAGTATCTTCAAGATTAATGCATCTGCCACTCAGCAATGAGCTACACCATAGAAATGAGCTTTCCAAAGAGCATATTTGAATTTTTAGCACCTCACCTAACAAGGCATAGTCAAAGCACTAAAATAAAGGTCTGGATACCACAGAATTGTGAAGACAAAAAGCTAAATACAAGGTGAGAAGCTCAGTCAAGCATTGTCGATCTTCATCTGAATACAGGCTCTGCTGATACTGCAGGTAAGCTGGACACTGACCAACACACAAAATGACACCTGAGGTCTCCTTTATTGCAGAATATGTCAAGACCATCAGCATCTTGGCTGTTCCTTCTGATAAGAGCAACACATCCAGAACTCAGCAAAAATTAAACTAAGAACTCACTCTGAAGACAAGTCAAATGGTGGTCCCGCCCAAGCAACCAACCGATCAAAAACAACTCACAAGTCACTCCATGGTGTTGCTTCTTACAGTAATGAAATTGCTCAAGTGATACCACCCTTGCAAAATTTAAAGCTGACAGCCCCAAAACTAACCGTGAAGCTGTAAGAATGAAGCAGAGTTGAATACAAGATTCCTAGTGGTGACTATGACATCAGATCACTGGTTTTCCAGTTTTACCACATAAATTAATCAGAAAATAAAATTATCCTTAGCATTCTCCTGGACTAAATACCCATATGTGAAGGTACCAGCAGCAGCTACTTCCACACCTACGTCCTGCAACCATTCTAGGTTTGACCATAAGACACTGTTGTTTTTCCAGCCAAACCAAGACTTTAGAGCAACTCATTCACCAGCATCTGAACCACAGCCAAAATCAACAAATAACATTACACAGGACCCTTCCAGAACCATTTGCCTCACCAACATCCTTATCAGTGTATTATAAGACTAGAGCGGCCCACAGTGTAACTTTCAACCGAGTCTGGGTAACCAATAATGCAATACTGGAACTCTTAGCGAACGTAATGTAACATGAGACAAGTAGCCAGAAGCATTTTTGGGGAATATGGACCACTGTCCATCTCTAAAATCAAGTTGTCTGCTACTTGAGAACCATTTCAATGTAGACAACATTCAGCAAAGATTGACCCATTCTTCTTCCCACTCCTAATTAGCCATAACACATCTCCATTAATAGATACCCACACAATCAAATGCAAACGTTAAAACAATTTATCTCCAGCATAACTTAACTTCCAAAATCTGCATTTCTGTTGAGCCTGTTGCCATCACAGTGTAGCTATTCAATAAAATACTGCAACATACCTATATAAAGCCACTACCATTAACTGTCACATACAATTAATAAAGTTTAACCCAGACTACAAGAAAATGCTTCATTCAGACAAATAAACTGGCAAGGTGACAGGCAACTTCTGAGTTGCTATTTCCTGATTTTATAATACAAACCAACATAGGAAAACAGCTCTGACTATGTACAAAAGAGAGCTTAAACATCGCTTTCCTTCTGCCTTCTTTGAAAAAGCAAATTTTAAAAATTAGCAACATTCAAAATCCTAAACAGAGATGCCTTTTTAGATGACCTAATTTCATAATATCATTTGATCACTAGTTTGCTAACTTCTGGACATATTAGAACTCACTAAATGCAAAGAGAAGTAGATCAAGCTACTGAACTAAAACAATATCAAAAAAGGTGCATGACCACTTGAGAGTCCTCAAAGATTGAACTTCTCCAGTCCGCCTCACTGAAATTTCCAGTACATAACCCAAAAATGAACGTAAAAGGAGAAACACATGCTGGTATTTTAAGAAAAGTCTGAAAAATGTTTTGAAGACTTCTCAATACTTTCTAGGGATTCAAAGTGCATCATGTAAAAAAGGTCCAAAATAAAATGTTTTTCTTACTTCCACTGGGTTCTTGTTTTTAGTCCATCCCAAACTTAACTTTTTTAGACTTGCTCAAGATTGATATAGAAACATCACATGGAAGTTATTAGAAAGTACAACTTCAGTGGTGTTCAGTCAAAAAAATAATACAAAAGCACAGATTTTCACTTTCCACAAAAACAGCAGCCTTATTTATCTATTAACCAGTAAAACTGTGTGAAGAAACCAGTTTGCTGTGGGTTTTTTTACATGTTCTTTGAGCAAAATATTAATTAATATTGTGAAAAAAATACACTAGATTAAGCTACCTACCTGAATGCATCCTGAATACTCAACTAAAATAAGCCACCAGCGTTAATTCCCACATCCGTACATCTCTTAAACAGCAATGTTAGATAAGGTGATGAACTTCTTACACTTTTTATGGTGCGTCCATATTTCTGCATGTTCACGGGGCTTCCTTTGCAAAACTGGATATATGTGCCTTATCTACTACTCAGTAGTAGATATTTATCTATCTACTGCTTCATGAAAGGACCACAAAAAACTACAGATACAGTAATTTTTATGTAAACTAGGCATCAAGAGAAAAATCCCTCATATAATAACTCAAGCTATGATGACAGTAGAACATAATTTTTAAAAATAAATTTAAAAATCTAATTTTAGAACAGGGAGTTCCAAAGCCAACACCACTGTCAGTTACCCATGAAACAGTAACTCAAGAATAACTCTCAAAAAAAGTATTTTAGTCTGTGAGAAATTCTGAAGGCTAACAGTGGTATGCCAGATTAAAAAGTTATTGAAATTTGTTTTTTCAATTTCAAGTTCTCTGTGAACAATTTATTTTTTAAATGTCTTGAAACAGGCCATCCACTAATGGTGAAAAACAGAAACAAACACAAACAACAGGACTAGATAAGAATATTTCATTTACATGACTCATCTGTTCTGGTAAGAGTAATTTTGGAGATCAGAAAAAAACGTACTTATTCCTTTTGTCTAGCCCCTTCCTCTTCAATATTCACTGTAACACCATGCATTAGACTACCCTCAATAACAGATCCAGCGGATCCAGTTCCTGCAAGTGGTTACATTAAGAGTACAGAAATTCATCAGAAAATAAACTCCACTGCTCCTGCTTCTTCTCTCCTTTGTAACCCTGAAGTCTTGGAGAAAAGATCCACAAGCTTCTCCTTCCTTATGGTTCCTCGAGAGGCCTCAACAGCTCAGCAGTGACAGAAGTAACCGAGGGAAGAAACATGGTCACCACAAGTTGGATATTCAGCCATGCTACAGAAGCTGGTAATTTAGTGGTGGAAGGTACATTAACCAATGCTACTAAAAAAAGTATTTATCGTTGTAATTTACAGATAATTCTCAACATACAACTGAATATAAAAGTGGCCAGGAAGCAGTGTTGAGTCTTAACACTAGAAGCTGGAAAAAAATTTAGTCTATCAAATTTGCTTTCTTGCTCCAGTAATTCCTTCTATGTCATTCAATGCTGCACCCTGCCTAGTTTTAGGCACGCCGGGGGTGGATGGGTGACCACTGCACACAGGGAACTGCTTTTCCCCCACAGTATTAGTCCCATGAATCCAGTAACAGAACAAGTAGACTGAGGACCTTGGCTGCACATTTGGCTCATTCAGCTCCTCCTGCCTGGAAGGTGCCCCATTTGTAAGTAATGGAAGAGCTCACAGAAGATGAGGCAAACTCAGAGCGACATTGATTAACCAGATAGAGGAGTTCTGACTAAGATGAAGTTTCTGGAGACTGCACATTTGCAATGACCAAGAAATTTCCCACACAGTGCAAATGTAGGTGTAAAACTGTACCAAAAACTTCTGTCCTCAACTTGTCATCCAGACTCTGGAAAGCAGTGCAATGATTCCACTCTCAAGGCACACAATTCCTTGAGATACGGCAATTGCTGTTCTCCGGTCCACATGTATTTTTTAATTGTTTCTTTAAATTGCACAAACAGTAAAGTCTTTCTAGGAACTAAGACGTCCTGAACTGAATGTGATATACCGTATCTGCTTCAGTCTGAATTAGAGAACTGCTTCTCAGCTTCACACAGTGTTCATAAACTCGAAAATGACTGTGCTTATTGCTATTACCAGACCACACTGGAAAATGAATGCTCCTTTTTTTCGCCCTTTTTCTTTACTGCACTTCAGATCCCCTGCCCAAAACATAAACTGATATATCCATGGATACTTCAACCCTCACAAGCAAATATTTGTTTTTACACTATTGTTTTTCAAGTTATCCAGCTATAATATGGTGATTACGCACTTAAACTCTACCTGCAGGCTCTTAATGTGCTACATATGAATGTATCTTTTTCCCTCACCTCATAGCTTCCTGACTACTGTGAGGAAATCAAAGTATTTTGCATAAAACCCCAAAATATAAATGAAAAAAAAAATTAAAATCAATGCTTTGCTGCTTATTTTCTCTCGATTGTACACTCTGAAAAGCATTAGAGATACATTTTAAAGTAATACATCACAGCATTTAGACCTGGACCATACAGTTCATAAACATTATTTTGCTAGCTTAACTGATCACTACTTTTACAATTCTTTAATACTTTACGTAAACATTTCACTGGGTTTGTCAGTACTCACCATCACACTCCCCCATTTGTTCAATTATCCAGCTAACCTCTCAGTCTGCAAACTGTTACAAGTATTTGACTTTTCTAGCAGGTCTAATCAAATTATGTTCTTTATAAAGAGGCATCAGAAGAACTGGAAGGGAGCAATAAAAGGAAAAGTGCTCTCCTGCAGCAGGCAGGAAGAAGCATAAAGGAGGAGCGTGTTCTGTTGTGGTGTACTATCTCCACACCTTCCCCTTCTGCAGGGCTCCCTGCTCCACTGTCACCATGGCACAGTGGCCCGGCAGCACAGGACACCAGCAGGATGCACATCACACCTGCACTCCCAGGCTGGAGCACTCTGAACATGCCTGGCTATGGAAATGCCACCTAAAGCCCAGTTAGGATTGTAGCAGCACAGCCCTTCCCACAGTTTAGCCATTTCAGCTCTGCTGAGAAAAAGGGAAGGAAGGGGCAGGAGTAACCATCAACTATGCCATCTTCTTCACCACTACATCTCACAGACATTTAGAGCACTTGATGGGTGACATGGCAGAACCACAAGCCATTAATCACAGCAATATTTTCACATCAGCATGTTTAAATTTACAGCAACACAGGTTTTCAGAGACTCAGCGCCTAGAAATGGAGTGATACTGTCTGTATCATGCTTAATTCTATTATTGTGCTTGAAAAAGAACTTGGACTTTTAACAAAAATATGGAAATAAATCTCTTCCCTTCTGAAAATTAAAAACGCGTTATACCAATTAACATCTCTATGTTATAGCATTAAACCACAATTCATAGGGCCCATATTCAGACCTAGAAATTAAAAATTTTTCAACACTCACTATACATTTTGGTGTCATGTAATGGTGGGTACAGTCTGCAAAAAGGTAAGCAGTTCATATTTCTTCCCTGAGGCAGGTTTGAAGATGTTTTTAAGAACAGGTTAGACGATATTCAGTTAAGATTTCATACTCTTTCTAGCTACCCTGTTCCAGTGCTCAAGAACACTTAAAATTTTACCTAAAACCTGACCTAGATTTTCATTTTTCCAAATTCAGTTTATTACTTCTTTAATAAAGATACTGAAAGCAACTTCTTTTTGTATCTCCAGCACCTTCTCCCCTTTCTTAGGTTTACTATGAGTTAGGTTATTCCTTCCTTTCTCCCTTAACTACTCTCTTTCCTAGAGTAAACTAGATCTTTCAAAAATAAGGTTTGTTCTTAAATGTCTCATTCTCATTTAGATCTAGCAGGACATTCATCTGTACTTCCAGGTGCTAGCAACTCTTCACTTAGTTGATCTCTCTCCCAAAAGCTAATATTAAACAAATGTACTTTGGTATCTCAATTACTTTGAACTGTTTCAATATCATCTCCTAGTCTAACACTCCACTTTCGTTTTCTTCCCGCTTATATGGCCTATCATTCCCTGAACTCTGCTATCTCTAATGTACTTGGCCACCCTTATCTCTTCCAGGCAAGCTTTGAGTGACTACGTATGTCTGGTTGCTTCTCTGCACATTACGATGTTTTTCAGTTGAACTACTAAAATACCCTACAAGATTAATTTTTTAAACCAACCACTCTTTCATGAAAATTCCCGCTCTTTTTAACATTCCACATTCGGTTGCAACCTGCTGTTTAACCAGTGAGTTGGATCACTTTTCCTTTAGCTTGCACGCTGTTGTTTTTTGGGGGTTTTGGGTTTTTTTTGAAGGGGAGATATATTCTCAAGACTAGTATATTGTCTTACTATCAATAAGAAAACATGAAAGCCCAATTATATTAGGCATGAACGATGACATCTCAAAGGCAGAATAAACTGGAATTTTTTTAATAAGCACTGGAAGGGTTGGAGAGCAAACATGCTCCATTGAGGCAGGTCACAGAACCAAAGCCGCAAACCTTTACGGCAGCAGTAATGGAAATCTATGGTGAAAGTTCTCAAAGCCTGTTTTTACAGACACTAACAAGCTTTCTTTGGTAGACAGAGATAAACAATCAACACATGGAGAATGAACC
This sequence comes from Hirundo rustica, assembly GCF_015227805.2. Classification (NCBI taxonomy): domain Eukaryota; kingdom Metazoa; phylum Chordata; class Aves; order Passeriformes; family Hirundinidae; genus Hirundo; species Hirundo rustica. Next base: position 92,513,282 of record NC_053451.1, read on the forward strand.
ATCTTCCCTCAAATGTCTGATGCCTTCTTGAACTCAAGAAAGGCAATGTTAGTTGACAAAAGTAGTCAACGACAGCCCTGCCATCTGAACAACACTTGCCGGGTTTTTCTTCAGTCCAATCCAAACCCAAGCTATTTTAGCGTTCAATACGAATTCACATAATGACAACGGCCCAAGTGCTTTTATTAGCATACGGAATTCTCAAGATTAATCACTCTGAAAAAATGGCAGCAGATCTGATGCCGGTTTATGCTGTCTACAGGAAAACAGCCTAGGCTCGATGCACAGTATAGATAAAGTTCCAGATATTAACTAATGCCGGCTATTATAAAGCATGACCCCATTTGCTTTTGTTAATAAAAATATTCTATGCTTCCACCTTTTATGTGCTACAAATATACTTACATCTTTTGCCATGTTACCAAAGACTAAAAACCAGTCGTCTTAAAATCTTGATGTCTGCAGGACACAGGGACAATGCTATTTTCTGGAAAGCAGAAAGCAAAGACAGCACCAGCTATAAAAAATGAAAGGAGGGAAAGTTTTTACAATTGAAATTATTGTCTGCTACCAAGTATAATTTAGGTTTCCTTTTGAAAAAAAACCCACGTTTTTAAGAAGGGAAAAGTTTCCCATCACCACCTTTTCGTCCCTTGAGCCCCACGCTCACGTGTGGGGGGCACTCCTTGCCCGAGGGCGGGGGCGAGCTGTGCCCCGGCAGACCGAGCCCTTCCCCCAGCCCGTGCCCGATCCCACGCGAGGCCGGTCCGCGTCCAGCTGCGCCCCTTCCAACACCGAGCGCCGGGCGCGGGCAGCGATCACGGCCTCCTCCTCCCCACCCCCATTTCCAGCAGCAGGCACAAGTAGGCCCCAGGGGCAGCTCCCCCCGGGGCCTTCCAGCCCCGCTTTTCTCCTCCTCCTCCTCGCGGGCGGACGGGCCGCGGCCGCACCGGGCGGCACAGACCGGCGGCCGCCCCCGCGCCTCGGGCACTCCGCGCCCGCCCGCGCCCCCCGACCGGGGCCTCACCGCCCGGGCAGAGCCCTGAGCCCCGCGCCGCCTCCCCCCCCGGCGGCGAGGGGCCGCGCTAATCGCCTCGGCGGCGGCGGGGGCGCGGGCAAGGGGGGACGCGCCCGGCGGCACCGCCGGCGGCCGCGGGGGGGAAGGGGCGGCGGGCGGAGCGCGGGTCCGCGCCGTCTTCATCCCCATCGTGCCCGACCCGCCGCCGGCGGCGCCCCCCGCCGCCGTCCCACGCAAACCCCGGTGCTCCCATCCTCGGGCGCGGGCTGCCCGCACCTGAGCGGCCGAAGGCAGAGAGAGCCGGCTCCATCCCCCGCCGCCGCCCCGAGACAGGGACCCGGAGCGCGGAGCGGGAGCACCCGCCGCCGCCGCCGCGCTGCCGCCGCCGCTTCTGCTGCTGCCGCTGCGGAGGCGCCCGACTGCACATGTGCGGCGGCTGCGCGGGCCTGGCGGGAGGGGGCAGGGGCGGGGGGAGGCGGCGGGACACCGACATCGGCAGCCCGGGAACAGGGGAGGGAAGCGAGGAGGGAGGCGAGGGCACCGGCAGGGACCGCCTTCCCCGTCCCCCCCCTCCGCGCTCCGGGGGAGGGGGTGCAGGGAGAAGAGGCGGCGGGGGAAGAGGGTCTCCCCCGGCGGGCTGTCACTTCCCAGCGCACCTCTGCCCCCGCCAGCCCGCCGGGCTCCCGGCCGGCCGCCCCCGTACGCCGCGGCCCCGCACACCTGCCCGGCGCCGCTGCCGCCGAGGGGCTGCCCGCGGGAATGGGGGCGATGGGTAAACGAGCGGGGACGAGCGAGCGCAGCGATTCCCCCCCTCCCACGGACCCTGCGCGCGCGACCCCGCCGCTCTTCCCCCGTCTCTTATTTTTTTTCTTTTAATAAAATTAAAAAAAAAAAATAATTGAAACTTACACTTTTGTGCGTCCCCCTGACGCTGCGCGCTGACGTCACGGGCGCGGCGCGCCTCGCACGGGCACACGCGGAGCGGCCAAGCCAACCCGCCCGCCCGCCGCTCCAAGGCGCGGAGGGAGCCGGGGATGGAGCATGCGCGGGATTTTCGCGCCTTCTTCCGACTCCCCGCCCGCCCCGCGGTGCCGAGCGCTGCCCGCGGGCGCGGCCGCGCTGCCGGCGCGGAGCGGGACCCGGCGGGGCAGGGCCGTGCGGTTTCGTTGCCACAACATCCTGCTGCCGGCGCTTCCTCATCGCGTTTTGTCCGGCCGTTACTCGAGCAAAGTTTCGCTTGCAGCGATCGTTGCTAAAATTAGGGATTTTGTGGTAATCCCAGGGAGTTTTCCTTCGGGCGGTTGCGGCTCTTAACCGTGCGCCCAAAACTAAAGCACCTCGGGGCTGTGCAGCCTCTGCGTGCAACGACGACCGCAGGAACAGAGCGCGTTAGCGAGGGCTGTGTGCTGTAATTACATCAGTGTCCAAGTTTTGGTAAAAAAAGGAAAAAAAAACCAAAAAACAAACAAACAAACAAAAAACCCTAAAACCTGCAGCGTTGCTGGCCGGGGGGATACAAAGGCAGAGCCGTTATAGTGGAAAGTGCAGAAAAGCAAGGGAAGCTCAAGAGTTGTGTTGCTCGTAGGGCTGGATGCAAGGCTGTTTGATGGAGAGGAAGCTATACACGGTTCTGCACGCAAGACCAAGCCTGCACGGTACAGGGTTGCTCGTAACGCAATGAAGAGGGGAGCAGGAAGTAAAAGGCTCGCTCTTTCTATAAAATCATGCTGCTTCCTGTGAAAGAAGACTAGTTGGGAATAGAACACACGACCACAGGGCCACTACGTTGCAGCAGCAGAAAAATCCAGCAGAGAGAATCCTGGAGAAGATGCATTTCACAAGTTGATAAGATTCGCATTCACTTTTACACCTTACTCTTTATATATATATATATATATATACACACACACACATTGGATTGTTGTGCTTTACAATAATAATGAAACACTACGTTCATTTTCCTGATAAATAGCAATCTTCAGAGTTTTTAATTAACATACCCCCCCCCACGTGCTGCTCTAGGGTTATTACCCCATTTCTTCATTTCTCTTGATTAAGCTTGGCAGCAGTGGACATCGAAGAAAGAAGGTGATAACTTTTCAGAAATCAGCAAAAACTTTCACACACAAAACCCATAAACCAGCTGCAGAAAAAAAATGCTTCCTGAAAGACATCTCCAGTTGATAGTGCTGCTCTCCACCCTCCAGGTCATATATACTGTGCCTGAGGGTTCAAACCGTCTATGTATCTAATGTCCCTACCCACCCACCTCCTGCTCTTTTGTTTTACATTAATTCTTGTAGGGAAAACACTTGCGAGTCAACAGAACAAGCACAAACAAGGAGTGTCCTAGTTTGCTAGAATTTATTTTGATACATACTAACTGCCCAAACACGCCCAACTCTCTTGGGTAGTGGTTGTTTTTGTTTTTTTTTCCTTAGCTGAGGGCTGTTCACAACGAATTTGAAGTATTTGTATCGGTGGAAAAACTTCCAACACTTCTCTAATCTCTGAGCACACCTTTTTCAGGTATTTTGGAGCTTTAGGATTTCGTAGTGGTGGAAGGCTACTCCAGTCTTCTGGGGAGTGCCTCTCCCTTTTAAGGGTGCACGAAGATAACTTTAAACAGCATCAGCACAGCAGAACTGCATGACAGACGTGAGGAAATTGTCGCATGAGGTCATCTAGTCTATAGGCAGAAAGCTTCAACAGATGCCAGAGGAAATGCACGCGAACGGGGAGCCATGCAATCTGAACACTGTGATCTGTGCAAACTCATGACTTAAAGACCTAATGCCACCTGACCACCTTGTCAGCATCTGGACCTCCCAATTCTCAAATTTCTACTCTGTTTTAGGAAATAAGAAAAAATACAGCTTGGTACCATAACTTTGAAAATTTTACTTCTCTCTGATCTAGGTTTTGTCACACAAGGCAGGACCAGTTATCCCTAAGTCACTCTTGTCACACCATTGTCCTGTTTGTTGTCTCCGGCAAGCAGAAGGTTTTCCTAGTCCCACTGTCCTTACAGCGTCAGTAAGTCCAACCCGGCAGTGGCAATTACTCAACAGAGGCAGTGGGAGAACCCAAGGAGCAAATCTCCTGGGCTACTGAGTGAAGTTGATAGAAGCACGCCTTTCCCTCCTGCCTTCAGGGGTTGAGTGGGCTGCACGTCTCCGAGCCATAAGGGCATCTCACTGTTCTTCCTTCTCCCTGCAGCAGTTGTGTTTGCTCCCTCGTTGTCAGGTCAACACTGGATGTCTGATAACTTTGCTGCTCCTTACAAGCCATTGCATTTCCTACAAAGTAGTAATGCTATTAGTGTGGCTTGCCTCTTGTCATTCAGGATCCAGTTTCCTCCACCTTTGGCACTGCCCACATGCTGGAACACTGCCAAGACTGGTTACAGAGCAGAACTAAGGATTCCTTGCCTAGACGAACCCCAGGAGTGCTTTTGTGGTTAGACTGTTCGTGGGCTCGTTCCAACAGGCAAGACCACACTAGATTTCTCACCCCCTCCATCAAGCATCATCGTACAGCAATATTCTGTCATACAAGGCACCCCCACATCTTTCTGCCTGCAAAGCTGAGGACGTCCAATCATAAAACAAGTGAGATACAAGGCTTTGTGAGGATGCTTTTCCTCATATTTGAGAATTAGACTAAGTATTCTTACAGCTTTTAAAAGGCTATGTAGTCCCATGGACTTAGTCCACCATCAGCATATTCCTGAGCCATCCTAGACCTACATCAGTCACAGTTTCAGGAAACCACCTCACAGCTCCCACAGATACCTTCCTACTGACAAACTGAAGCCACCTGCTCTGTATGGGATAGGCCACAAGTAGGGTGGTTGTGGGTCCATATATACCAATCTGACCCCAGGGCCAGGGAATGGCTCACAAAGCACAGCCCACACTACCAGCTTTTAAACTAGTTTGGTTGCTTTATCTTGACAGAATTAGCAAGGATAGCAATTAAGGGGTAACACACAAGAAATCAAATTTTCAGAAAGCCATGCTAATGGCTACATCCACCTACAAAATAAATCAATCAAACACCCCCCTCCCCTCCCCCTCCCCCCCCCAGGAAAAAAAAAAAAACCCCGAATCTCAACCCCAAAACAGGTTAGCTGAATGAGTTGCAAGTCAAGCACAGAGCAGACCTTCCTTTTCATTCCCTTAATTAAGTTCAGGTTGACCACAGGAACATCCTTTCATCATTTGAGGTTTCTGCTCTGTATCAGCTTTTCTGTATTCAAATGAACATTAGTTAATGAACGAGATAGAACCACTGCTCAATAAGCTGGAACAAGAATTTCCAGAAAAAGACCTTCTGTTTTTCAAGAAACCTTCAAGAAATCAGTAGATTTTCCTTTCAGGGCTTCTGGAACTCTGCTTTAATTTTATCTGCTTGAGACAGAAAGAGACTATTCCACAGTACAAGCACAAGGTTTCCAAAAAGCTGCACTTATATCTAAGTGGGCTGGTTATGCAATATTCTCCCCATTTTCCATACAGGAATGAGTGATCATTCAAGAATAAGGTCTGCTGTTTCTGTCCTAAGATCGTATCGTGAGACTACCCCATTGGGACATGGAATTATGCACAGAGCCATTATTTGCATTTCAGGAAACATTTACAGTATCTCAATATACCTCCAGATTTCTATGAGACAATCTCAAATGTCTGATTTTAAACAAACTTAACATATGTCTGTTAAGATTACTAATTTGCACTTACATCTAATATTGAGCCAGGCAATCCAATTCTGTGTCAACAAAGAGGCACAGAACACTGGTACTCACACAAGGCTACTTCTCTTCCCCCAGTTCTCCTAAAGCTTAGCCAAGTTTTCCTGGTTTTGGTCAGGACACAGTAGACATGATGGGGTGGAAGCTGGAGTGGTATGGGCACATGTACCTTGTTATTCTATACCATCCCACCTCATTGCCAGAGGCAGGGAAAAGGGGCTCCCTCTCTTCAGGAAGAAAGGTGGCCCCTTTGTCTGTGGTAGGATGGAGAACTGTTGTTGTCTGGGGGTCCTCTCTGTACACTTTTATTACTGACAGTGTTGCTGTTACTGTTTGTTTTCTTATCTCATTGCTGTTTCCAGTAAGTGGTGCTTATCTCAACCCACAATCTTTGCCTTTTGTGCTTCCAGCTGGGGGGAAGAGGGGAAACAACTGACAGCATGGTTTTGGTGAGAGCATTAAATTGGGGAATACCATTCCTAAACCATGACAAAGTTTCTTTGGGAGAGAATTGAGAGAGATGGGGCAACCAGTAAGGTATCTAGATGCTTGCTTTCCTTTTTTGAACATGGTACCAAAAAAGCTTTTCACTCAAATCTTTTAACAGATATTCAGGAAAGTATTTTCCTTCTTTTAAGAGACATAAGCCATCAGTATTTCCTAGTCTCCTTCCTAACTTTTAAAGAGTTTTCTAGAGAACAACTACCCACAGCAATTTATTTAGATAAAAGTTTTACTCATCACAGGTGCAGTATCTCATATAATTGCTTCAAGGGATAAGCAAATGAAATGATGGAAGCCATACAGAGGTCTCCACCATGACCTGTCATACATTTTCCCCCCTGAAACAGGTGGCAAACTACATAGGAAATAAGCATCTTTCAAAGCCAAAACAAAGCATTCAGGAGAGATGCTTGTATTTCATGCCAAACAATGAGCTAGGTCAGTGGACAGACTGGATAAGACAGTTAAGAAACAAATTATTTCAGTGATGTACCTGGAAAAGAGTAAAAGGTCTGAGCTAGTAGACTGTTAATAGAACCATAAAACTTGAACTGCTCCTCTATTTTGAATAAAAATATCGAAATACATCAACAAATCAGTTTTGAGTTTCTTTTCTGTTATGGATTCATTTTATTAAAAAAAAAAATAAAAAATTATAGGGCAGCTTTTTGCTCTGCATTTGTCTGTTTTGTGATAACTTTTGAAACCATTTGAGGGGAGGTGGAATTGCCATACATTCCTCCAATCTTTATGAAGCCTTAGTGCCTAAAGGAAAAGCCCTGAATCCAGTGAGCAAGAACTCATATATGATGATCTCTACATTGTCCCACCAGTACATACACACTCCAGACTAATCCAAATTTTATTTGGACAAGCCCGGCAGACATCAGAGAAAACACAGAAGAAAACTGAGGCTGCTATGGGGGAAAGAGGTATAGAGCAAAAAAATCCATCCAAAGCTTTGTTTTGCTACTTGGAGGACAATTTTCATTTTAATTGGCAATTTAAACCTTGTAACATGCATTTTTTTTCTAACCACTTTGTGGGTATCAATGTTATTTCAGATGACACGGCAATACTGACCTCAAGTGTTAATGTAAATAGTATTGGGTTTAGCAGATAAACCTCAAGATGATTGTTAAATGCTTTCTCACAGAGTAGACTATAGCCTATGAGTAAGCTTTCTCTATGACACTTTAAGAATGGGCTTTTACAAGACCTATCTCACTACATAAAAAAATTTTAAAGAAAAACCACATTTAAGATCACATTCAAAACACTGTTTTCTAAAATTTCATGGTATTTTTAAAAGACTAACAATTTATTCAACGTAAATGTAACTTAAAAGGTCATGGGGTTGCAAATACACATCCATTCTGCCATTTCTAGTTTTCTGCAAGTTAATTTACTTAAAATTATTTCAAATCTAGGATAGTGCCAACTAAGATCCAGCCTCCAAGGTTACAGAAATGCTATTTTTCACATCTAATTCAAATTACACTTTGCAGTTTTACTATATTTATTTTTGATTTAAAAGAAAACACCCCTGTAAACCATTACTGTAGCAGCAGTTAGCAACAAGAATGGGTAACAACTGTCAGTCTGCAAACATAAGTTACGTCCTTTCTTACTGTCAATTTTTAGTCAAATATGTAAATAAATACAAGTGCTAACACAAAATATACCACTATAAGAAAATACATTATATGCTGCAATTTGGAATAAAATATCATGCAGTAATGGCCGCATGATTTGGAATATGTAATTAACTGCTTGGCACTGATGCTAAACAGTTAAACCTTTTCTTTGTGTAGATCACTCTTTTATTCACCATTAGAAATTTGTTTTGTAATTAATTTTATACTGCTATATTAAAATCCTAAATGTGAAAATGACTCAAGTCATTTAGTGAAAGAAGATACCATAGGCACCATAATATATATATATAACTTTTCCTCCTTTTTGAACAAAATCTGGTGATGAACCAGCATTAACAGGCTGAAAATTAAAAGGCACATTCAGGCAAAAAAAAATAATCAACATAGTTTGCATGATGCTATATTTTAAAAAAATAATTTATGCTCTGAGTAGCAGATTGGATCAGAAACAAATATTCTAGCAGATTCCAATCTGAGTTAAAGTAAATTTTGTAGAAGGTGTGCAATTCAAATGATGCAATTATTTTTTAGTATTGAATTTTGTTTTGTTTTAAGGTCAGTATAAGGCTTATAACCAAGTGCTTGTTAAGAACACTGACTACTCAACAGGTCTTGTTTTCTGAGTGCATAGAAATACAAAGAGAAATGAAGATGTTTTCCTTGCAAGAGAACATATTCTTCTACTTGTGCAAATCTTGATCAAGTACTTGAGCGTCTTTCAGGTCTTGGAACACATTTCATAATTGCAGCTCTCCACAGGGCAGGGGCAAGTAAAAGGCTAAGAGTAGTCACACTCAGAATAAGAAGATAGACCTGCAAATAGCAAAGAAAAGCCATTACTTCTCTCGGTCACATGGTAGCACAAAGAAGTATCTAGAAGTTTGATGGATTTGACAAAGAAGTTCTAAGCAACTCTGCATATTGCCACAAAAGAAAACATGCATGCTCAAATCATCTAATTACCTGTTTACCTGGCGTGAAGATACAATTGCAAAAACATTATGAGCTTACAGAAAAACAATTGTTTTTATGTGAAGTAATCAATTTTGAAAATTCAGTATTTGTGAAAAAGTGAAAGGCCAATTATCACTATTTAAAAAACAAAACGAAAATCCCCAAACAAACAAACCAAACCAAAAAGACCCCCAGCCAATCAAACAAATAAAGAAAAAATATCTACCACCATTCTAAACTATTGTGGTTTAATGATATAATGGCAAAGTTCACTGCTACTTCACTTATCAACAGAAAAAAGCATACAAAAATCCCTTTAAGTCATACTGTACATCTACTGAAAAAAAAAAAAATCCTAACTACATAGTCTGAATAAGTCTTAGAATACAGTGTCAGGAAGTAGCTTTGAGGTCTCAAGCAAAAGAATGAGGTTAGGAAATTTCAGAGGTATACAAACCTATACAGTAGATACCTGAGAGAAGAAAAAAATGAAAGCCTAAATGCCTCCAAACTCAGTGGGTGGGCCCCTAAACTGGTTCTGTGATCACGTAGAGATATCTTGAAACTCTATGCAAACATGCAATATTTGTAACTCTTAATTATATGAAGGATTGAACATGAAAGTGAATCCCCTTTACCTACAAGTGAACAGCATTGTGTAAGTTTTTCACATGTGCTTTATTTGGAATTGGTTCCCACACTATGCAGTCCTCTTGCTCAAATAAAGAAAACCTTGGAACACCAGGAGAGCACTTTTTGTGAGCAGTAGCACCGAGGATAAAGCAGCTAGTACTAGAAAGTGAGGTCAGTTGCTGTATCTCTGTTGCCATAATTTAATTAAATTAATTTCATAAATCAGATTTCATTGTCCAAAAAAAAATTGACATTGTCACAGGTTCAGTATAAAACTAAGTTGAAGGCTTCTTTCCTGGGGGACATTTTTCATGACTACCAAAAAGATTGGTTGTTTCTTCTGTGAAGGATTTAAAATGAACGAGCTTTACAGGTTAAAGTGATTACAAGTTTATTTGCTTGTTTAAATGTTAAGGCAATTTTCACGCTATCTGCTCTCTAGTTCTTATTTACTGGTATTTCCTTCTCTCTGTATTGTACACCCCTATACCTCTTTCAATAGCTGTATCAAGATTCTAAAAGCAAAGGATTATCAGCCTTTGTGACTTGGGTGCTATCTGCAACTCACTGTTCACATAACTAAGTTGTGAGAGAAGTTAAGGTAAAACATTTATAACTAAGCTATTTAAAATCTTAAAGTACATTACGAAACAAGTCAAAACCAGCACTAAGAACCCTGTCAGGGATGTACAAGTAACCATTTGTATGGGTTGATTCTACATTTTTACAGTTGAGAAATGTAGAACAAAATTGTAGTCTATTGGTATTACAGATACCGGGATTTTGGATTACAGTGTAAGTTTTTCACGTGCAAAAAAATGAAGTTAATAACCACAGAACAGCTTACCTCCCGAGATATGATCCCTGCTCTGCGTGCTCTGCTTCCCAGAACAAAAGAGAATTCACTGACTTGTGCCAGTCCTGCTGAGACTATCCATTTGATATATTGGCTGGTCTTTGGAAGAATCAAAGAAAGGACAAGCACTGCCAAGACAAACTTTAAAAACAGGTTTTTTGAGTTATTGTGGGTTCATTTTGTTTGTTTGTTTAAATAAAGAAGTGCAATAAATAACATCTCTTATCTCTGTAAGATATATAGCATCAAATAGAATAATTTTGGACATAACATAGAATAGTGAACTTCCAAGTGTGTCTTCTGTATTAATGATAAAAGACACAAATGTACATAGCACAGTAAAAAGTAGCATCTTCTTTATTGTAATAAAACACTTGATAACTGTCACAAATCCCAAGCTAGAGAAACAGATGCTTTGCCATGTGCAACTTACTTTTCACGTTAAATAATTTTCTTTTAAAATACTTGAAGAATATTGTATCAAACTGTATTCTAATCAGTAAGATACCTCCAAATACATACTTACAGTAGTATTCTCTGTTATATCAAATGTTCAGTTCTTGCTTAGAATTTTCTTTAGGGCATGCAGCACAAAGATTACTTAAATTATTGAAGGTTAAAATATTTTTAAATAGCGTAAAAGAAAATACCTTCATTATGACGACAGACAATGTGAGGAATAGCAGGACTGTGAGTTCATATATTACAAACGTGGGAAAAACATGAAGTCCTAGAAGGCAAGAAAACAATATTGCACAGTTTGAGACCAATATCTTACTATGGTAATTTACTGGGTTAATAATATATTTAATTGCAAGACTGTTTTCTCAAAGCCAATCAAACAAAAAGCCTGAACTTACTTATGAACCACTTGATCACTAAACTTGATCCCTAACTACCTACTTGATGACAAAAGCATTTCCCGCAATACCCAGCCCTTTTTGTTCTTTGGGTAGGTTTAGCATAGGCACTATTCCCAACTGAATTAAATTGCACATGACTGATGCACGAGCGCTTTAATTTCTAAAGCCTTCTGTCTTCCACACCAGTCAACCATACAAAATCTGAACTGAAACACACATCTAATGAAAGCTATAAAAATTCTGCAAGAAAATAATTCCATTGTCATGCACAGTCATTGTAATATTTTGCTGGTCATTTAGCTTTTGTTTTATGATATGGTAATGGACTATCACAGTGGGAGGAACATGATACTCAGTATTTGCATAGACTATAGCTACAACAGAAATCCAAACTGTTTTCATTCTATGACCACCACTTCCAGACACTGTAAGTCACCTGAACTTGAAAAGTGACTTAGCTTGGAATCAGGTAAGGCCATAAACCCCTGAGCACAGTCTAACAGTTAAGGAATTACAGAAAACCCATTGCTATGATGTTAATGGGGTTTCCTTTTTTTTTTTTTTTTTTTTGTTGGAGTGCACTGTCTTTGGGTTTTTTTGCAATATTTGGTCTTTTTAACTTGGTAATTATATAAGGAAAGGTAACAAGAACCACAAAGATCTCAGAAACATAAAACTAAATCCTACAAATACTAAACATAAGAAAAAGAAATATTTGTCAGAGAAGTCCTAGGATCACCGAGGAATAATCTTACAACTAAGTCCATTTTCATTTCCCAAAGTACGAAGAACTTGTGCAGACAAACATAACTGTGTATCTTCGGAAGTTTGTTCCTTTTTCATAAAAGCTTCTAAAAAGTGAAATCAAAATAATGGTGGTGTTCCCAACAAATTCATAACTGTTGGCATTTCTCCAACCCCGTTGTTTCTGATGAAGAACAAGAAATTAGCTTTCTAAAGCATAAGGCATGTAAATCAATGCTGTAAATAACTTCTTAATTTAATGTGGGACAAGGTTCCACTAATTTTCCCTCCCTATAGTGCTGTAGATCCAGATGAGCTGTAGAGAACCAAGAGTTGTCATCTCTTCCAGATATACAGTAGCTTCACAGGGTATTGTCTGTATTCACATTCAATTGTCGATGGAAATCATCTTCAATTACATCAGAGATCTTTACACAAGTGCCACCCAGTCAGCCTGCACACACCCTGTTTTATTTCTTAATTTCCTTCCAACTTCTGAAGAGCAAATGCAAGAGGCTATCAAAGTAAGGGGGGAGACAGCAGAATACGAGATGTAAACCACACCAAAAGAGAAATCCACATATATGCACAGATGCATGTGGAAGGGCAAGTAGCTTCTCTGTTTTCACTGTTTAACACTGCACAGTGCTCCTTCACCTTTAGGCCGACCTAAATATACATGAAAAGCAATCAGAGAAATACAGCCCATAGCAATGGCATGTTTGATAAGAGGGACAATTCTGCCAGATCTAGAACTGGAGGTTTCCAAGGAAGGCTATAAATAAAGCCTAGTGCGCTCATCACTACTGGTGGCACTACGTGTTCAGTTCTGGAGCACACAGGCAGTCTGAAGTCCATTTGAACAGCTGCCCAGTGTGGAGATTATTGCCATATTCCGAAGGGCTGAAGCACGAACTACAGCAGATTTCTATACCAATCCTTCGGAGGAGAGTGTCTGCAAGGTGAAAACAAACCTAAACCTGTCACATACAGTATTCTGAGGAGACAAATCAAGATCCCAGAAACCAGACATTTTTTTGAAAGAAATAAATCCCATCATAAAGTATTTTTATGGTCAATACAGACCTTTGCCCCATTCGTAGATGAAAACCCAGGATAAGGCCAGAAGTGCTAGGAGACTCCTATACAAGAATATGGCGCCTTCCTGATAACACAAACACCACCAGAAAGATTCATTTCATAGGCAGAAGATGCACGAATATGGCCAATTATTGCAACGGTTTTGATCAGACTTCGACTAAGCTCAGGAGTAATTTTGAAATAATTCTCTAACATGGGAGAAACACTTCAAATGACTCAAAAACTTCAGCAGTGTCATCAGCACATGTCACATTGGCCAGCAGTCAACAGATAGGATAACATTTAGGTACACTTTTACTGAGCTGACCACAAGCTACCAGACTTCAGCTCTAAGCAGTGTTTGCAAAGAACTGGAACAGAGGCCTTGGAGTGCATCACTGTCAATCCAAAAAGCACAGTTTGCTCAGAGAAGTTGGTATGTATTCCATGGACAATTATAGGCAAGACTTGGCACAATTTTTTTAAAAGTATTTTTTTCTTAACAAGTAAACTCGCTCTTTCCTCGATTAGATGGATTCTACCAATCTGCTGGATAGCTTCTAAACAGCATGTGATGATCCAAATGTCTTGACCACATCCTGGTTAGATCCAACATCAGAAAAAGAATCTTGGAGATTCTTGATGGCAAACAAGAGTACAAAAATCAGAACTCTGTGGGTCAAACTGGAGCCAGTAGAATTAATTCTGACATGTCCTCAAGATAGGACATCACTCAGAAAAATCACGTTAGCTATGCATTGAGATGTTGTGTCTACTAAGAGTCTTAATGAACCCAAGATCATAGCCAGCAAATGCTACAGCCCTGGCTAGATCATTAAGCAGCAGATGGGAAAGCCAAACTTCCTAATCTTTCTGCAAAGGGGAAAGTCCTTTTGATTTTATTGTCAGTTCTGAGAGCATGGAACCTCCAAGGTTCATTGTGCTCCATGCAGAAAAACAAAGCAGCAGAGCTGAATGGATAAAGAGAAGGCAATGCATGCCACCTAACAAATTCCAGTTGGGATCTTCCTTTGATATTCTCAGATTCAACAGAAATGCTAAGAGGCTCATTGGATAATCCTTGTGTGCATGTTTGTTCTGGACAGTGGTGGTGCTGGCAGTGTCAGTATCACCCATCTTCTGAAGAAAAAGATTGAGCTGTTAAAGGGCATCCAACATCTTGCATTCAAGGTCCAACACTAACCACAGGAGTTACCCAGAAGGGAAACATGGAACTTGGCAGGTGGGTACATCTGCACATTGAGAACACACAACTTGTCAGTCAGTGGAAGTAATCTGTTACCTCACCAGCAGCAGAGAGGGTCTTGATGCCCAGTTTCAAACTCTATACTCTGCATGTAGACTAAAAAAAAAAAAAATGGAGCTTTTTAAAACAGTCAAACAGTCTGTGCAAAGATACCTGCCACCTTTCCAAAAAGTAATCAAAACAAACTCAAAGGATATATGGGTAAAGATCTGTGTACTGGGTACAAACAAATGAGAAAGAAAGCACCCAAAATGTGGCGCCAAGGGATTGGTCAAGATGTTCTCTCAAAACTGCCACTGAGGACAGAGACTAACAGAAACTCTCCAACTTCAGCAGGTGACATGAAGCATGCCAGGAACCTTGAAGAACACCCAGAAGCCTAAATGACTGTGCAGATAGAGTAACTCCAAGTACAGCTGTTAATGCCTAACTGTGAAGGTGCATTATTCCCACAAAATGCACCCAAGCGTAAATTTGAAAGCAGTACCGTTGCACAGGTCAAGCTAAGGGCAGCTCCACTGCTACAGATATTACATTAGAAAGTATTATTTAGCTCAGCTTTTAGGCACCAGAAGGATTTCTGTAGTAAGAACAGAAAGGCAGGCATTTAAGACAAGCAAAATAGAAATGAACTTTTACAAATGACATACTTGCAGTCATTTTCAATTTAGATAACTTTTTCCATTTGTGCCTTTATTCTAAAGGGACCAGATACTACAGTGGTGTTCCTCAGGATCTCAAATGTTTCTGCTCTCTATAAGGTGCTTGCTTGCTGCATATAGTAACAAACAAACCTTCTCTTTAGGCAGGGGGGGAAGAATCTTTCCCTGACGCTTTTACAAAATTTCACACAGTAAATCTCTATATATTTATATATACATATAATTTGCATGTATACATATTTAAGTACAGAACAAGAAAGAAGTCTTTAAAAAGAAATCTAGTAAGAAGAAAAATTAAGGAATACTTTTTGCTCTACTCAGGTTTTCTTTGCAATATCCTATCACTCCTTTTAAAACATACCTCCGTGCCACCCAACAGAATTTCCTGTTAAGCACAAAATTTAAAAGTAACTGAAAGTTAAGGGGGGAGGGTGGGCTAATTTTTATTTGGGGAGGAAGGGGATTTTGTTTGAGGATGGGAGGGTTTCAGGTCTTATTTTTTTGTTGGTTTTGGAGGGGTTTTTGGTGTTGGTTGGTTGGTTGGTTTTTTTAACAAGCAAGGATTATCACATTTTGTCAGAGGTCTGTAACATAGTGCTTCTGATTTTTTAGGTAATTTTCTTCTGAGGCAGAAATAATACCCATTTTCTGTAAAATCAGACCAATATGTTAGGCAATTTTATTTTATTAATTATAATGGCAACATTTGTTTAAAAGGCATTTTTTTAAAATTCTGTAAGAGAATGATTAAAATAATTTCCTTAGAGTACCATGGAGGCTGTATGGAGTGCTGCTAGCATGCCAACTGAGGTCTTGCTATTGTCTTCTACTCTAGCAAAGTCTTATCTCTAGTCTTAATTTATGCAGTCACAAGAGCGTAGGACAGTATTTTTGCTCAGTCCCTTGTAAAATTAACTTTGGGCTTATAATCACTTGTCATGTTTTGTATCCCTGATAACACTATCCACTCCATCAGCATCTTTACTTGAACACATAAACAACTTACATCTGTGAGCATTTAGCAATTACTCATCCAAGCCTGTCAGTTATATGGCCCCAAGTTTCATCAGAGCTCACCATTTTCCTCCCATTATTAAAAAATAAGTTGTTCAAATAAACATATTTATTACTAAGTAATCTGACTCATCACCAGAAGCTATTATCATGGGCAGGATTAAAAAGAAAAGAAAAGAAAATTAAGACTGGCAAGCATAGCTATTTCATTTTTGTTTTGACAGCCACCGGTTTTAGTTTCTGTTATGAAACAATGAGTATCAAAGAGGTATATAAGGAAAAATATTAAAATTATACTGGTGATGGGACTTCACCGTTACCTGAATAAATATATGGAGATAAAAAGAACAATAAAAAACTTATTTTAACAGCAGAAGAAAAACGAAGGGTGGTGTTAAAAAAATCCAAGCTCAAATCCTAAGACATTCTGAGTAAACATGGGTTGAAGGAGGTTGGATTGGTGCACCAGGCCACATCCAAACCCCCTCCTAGACACTGCAATGTCCCCAGCATTGGGACATGCATCTCCTGAACAATCCACAGGGAGGCAAGTGCTTTCACAGTGCCTGTCTCCTCATCCACTGCAGTCGAGCACTCCAATAACGTGTTCCAGTTCCCTTTAGACAAAGTGTATTGGGCATGCACAGACAGCTAGAGAATGTAGCAGTTCAAAAGGAAGTTACTGATTTACTGTAAGTATTCTGAGTTAACTCCTTTTGGATATCAAGCATAATGAGTTACTCTCGTCTTATACCTCAATTCTGCATTTCAGTTGGCATTCAAGTACTGCCCGAGATACATCTTCTTTCAATTATTTTTTCCCTGCATTGAGAACATACAGATCACACCCTCCCAACTAAATTTCTAAAGAAACAAGCTATAAAAATTATGATATTATGACATTCTGCTTCTATAGAAAAACAAGTCGCAAAAGTCTGAAATCTACTCTATCAATTGACTCAAAATAGTAATACAATTTTAGTATAAATTACAAATACAGCTGCTGGGAAGACAAAAGAACATTCAAAAAAATCCCAATGAATCAACAACCAAACCAAGGCCTTTTTATCTCAAAATATTTAGTTACATGTTTTAAGTAGGATGATTTCAGAATTAACATTGAAAAATTGACACTAAACTAAGACTCGGGAGTACAACACCAAAATGACTTCTGAAATGGACTGTTACATTTAAAAATAGTAGCAAAGGCAAACCAATGTTGTGGTCAATTAACAGTATAGTATTTCAACAAAATAAAATCTATCTCCTCCCCTCACATATAGACACCATTTTTTTTTTCTCCTCACCCACATCGTAAGCAATGTTTTTATATTTTATACACATTTAATATAGTATAGATTTAACATTATTTAATATTACATATAAATATCAAATATTTTAAAGTAAGATTTCTTGGAAGTTACCTATAGATGCAAAGAAAATGATGGCAAGAAAGTCACGTATTGGTTCAATACAGCACATAATCTCCTCAGTAACCATGTGACCCTGAGAAGAGATCAGAGCTCCGGCTAAGAAGCATCCCAGCTCCATTGAAACATCCAACAGCTCTGTGATCTGTTAAGGAATAACAGAGAATCTACTGCTGAGTGACTTTATTTACCATTTCACAGTGAAACTATAAAACTCTACGTTATAGCAAATGCAGGAAATTACTATGTCTTTATGCAAGTTCAACAACAAACAGAATCCAATGTATGTATTTCAATGTTCTGCAGTGTTGCATTTATACAGAAGATTCACAAATCTAGTTTCTCCCTTTGTGTTACCTCCTTTCCCACAAAAACAAAAATAAATTTCTTAATCTACCTTGCAATGCTTTGTGTGACCCTTATGGACAGCATCTGATTTCACAAGTCAGAGAGAGACTATGACAGATTTGGAGTTGGGATTACATAATGCATTGAGGCTGTGAAATAAAGCAGTAAGAACAAGGTATTTTCCAGCTGTCAAACAAGAGGGAAAAAATGAAAATCTAAGCTTATATTTGGGAGAAGAGTCGCAATCTAGCAGAAGTCCCTAGCATAAATTATATTTTATTATTGTAAATTTGGTTCAAATGTTCCTGTGTACTTCACTGAATAGGGATTCATTTAAGTGCACAGAGTAAACTGCTGAAATGAAGCACAATGACTGCTTGAAAGAATTCAGACTGCTTCATTATTTTTTAATATTTTAATGCAGTACTAGAAGAGATGAAACACATGTAAAGAGACTAAACAAAACACAAAGCAACTGCTTAAGGCAATGCTTGGAAAAGTACAAAAAACATACTGCACTTCTAATGTACGGTATGGAATAAAGTATGTTTTAAAATAATTACTTCAAAATCACGAGCTGCCGACGGTCATCTTGCTGAGAAAGGACAATGTTATTAATATTAATAGAACATTTAAAACCAATGACTTATTTTTATTCTAATTTAAACAAGAATACACTATAGTACATTTATGGACACCATTCATCGTATCTTGAATGGTGTTTTACTGTAAGATATTACACAAAAACTGAGGCAACATGAAGCTAATGGAGGAGTGCAAAAGACACAATAAATGTCTCCACACTGTGCATAAGATGCCACCTAAAAACAATCCCAAGACCTTTGAGTATTGAAGTAGTAATGCCTGAATGCTCATCACGTAACAGCATTTGTTATAACACTCTGTAATTCATTGCAGGATGTTTAAGGTAATAAATTGGTTCTGTCAACTAATATAATTAGTTGCTGATTACGCAAAGCAAACAAGGTAATGTTATTCCTACTTTAAAACAAAAGGAATTTCAGTGCTTTTTAAAACCATTCAAAATTGTAAGAGGGAAGAAGGCAATATATACATGAAGGACTTTAAAATCACCAAGAGATTAATAAAATTAAGGAAACAGTTATGAATAGGAAACGTTTAAGTTCTTCTCAATCATACATTAGTTGTTTTAAATGTCACGGCCTCCTGTGGATGATTAAGATCCAATATAGCCTATTGAAATAAAGTTGGAATTATTTTTACAACTCAGCTATAATCTTCCCACACTTAAGTGCTATCAGCTGCAACAGAGCTCCACATGAAAAGTTTTATAGCTAATATTTTAAACATTCCCTTAGACAGGATTAGGTTACCATAAAGGACAAGATGCAGCATATCTTGTACCAGAATTGCATGATACTGCACTGTTGTGAGAATCACTCTTCAAGCAAGGAGCAATTTGAGTGTGAAAGAAACATGTTTATTCAGCGAGCATCAGACGTAATTGGAGCAAACCGCGTGTCTAACTGGGAATTTGGTCCCACTGCATAAAAACTGAATTACATTTCTTCAGTTTATGGCAAGCCAAGTATAAGCTCAAGGGCCTGGTACAAAAATAGGCAAGTTTTACCATTTCTTGTCTTCTGGGTACTACACAACTTCAGCTCTACAAAATCCATAGGTCACTCTACATACCGAAAAGTGCAAAGTGAATCAGAGAGCAAGAAAAGAACCAAAAATTACATCATCTTCTTAACACTCTCTCCCCTCCTCCAATTTGTTCTTCAGATTTACAGAATCAACTAGGTTGGAAAAGACCTTTGAGATCACTGAGTCTAACCTCTTATATGTAGCTTTATATAGAAATTCCTTTTACAATTCCCATCTTGGTCACCGGTCGTCCCATAGTATTACCTACAAGTGGACACATTTCCTCAGCTAAAACTGTAGCATCAGGGTGTATTATACATAATGTATGGGCACATGTCCATGCACATACTGGAGAGGACTTGCTAAACTGGCAGGAAGGCATCCGCAGCAGAGTTTTTTACATAAGCAAAACCTGGAAAGTACTGAGCATTTAGTATTCCCTCTCTGCTTGCATCACTTCTAATGTTCAGACTTAACAAACAAGGCTTTAGCCATTAATAATCTCTGGGCTTTGCACTGTCCTCTTCTCAACTCTTACGTTACGGAAAGCTTTTTCAGTCAAAATGACATAAAAAATTTTGTCAACTCACATGTTTTTCTCAGCCCAACTTAGTTTTCAGGTGTATTCAAGGGTCCCATTTTACTCCAATTCAGAAAGGATTGCTTTGCTTTCATTAGAATATTGGATTTTTATGTTCAAATGTTCTACCACACCAATAAATAAAGAAGCAAGAATTACTGCTACATCATGTTCTGGGCGAACCTCAACCATCGGTTCAACAGTGGTTCTACTTATATTCTCTAATGATGTCTATCTTATTGCTACTCTGTTATTATCATAACAGAAGCTTAATGAATATGGTAAGCCAGTAAAATTAAATAAAATTTTGGTGGAAATAAAGGCATTAGAATTTCAGGCTTCAGTAACTTAAATCTGCTCAAGAGTAAAGAGGTGAATTTTAAGCTTGCATTTCAAGAAAGTGAAGCTGTAATGGAAACAAACAATTATAAGGGAACCTTGTAAAAACTCTATTTCATAAAATACAGTTGAGATAATCAACTAAAATATTTGAGATTACAGTTCTTCTTTAATCTTCTTTTAATTGATAGAAAAGAGTTCATAAGCAGGTTATAAGCCATCGAGAAGTACTTCAGACACACAAAGAATGATATTTCAATACTAGTAATGATATCTGTACTACACTGCAGAAAAGCCTTGGACATTTTCATATGTAAAGTACTGCAATAACATCACTGTATTTTCTTTTCAGTATATAAAGCAAACTGGCAAATTGCCTCCATTTGCTGCCACCATCCCAGGTCAACCATCAGCCAGTGAAACTACAAGCCACTTTTTCCCCATGTATATGCACAGTCCTATGAACATGTAAATATAACTGCTGTCCTTGTCAGGTCAGGTTTTATATTTTTCCATTTCCCTTGTAACATTCCACAATTTCAGTTTTAAATAATGATTAAATTGACTACTGTTGCTCTGTAGGTTTCCAATAAACCACTTCATTATCAGGACAGTGTTTAAAACAATTTTCCTTGTAATGCTTCCGTACATATAGAACATGAAAAAGCAACACTACACTAGTGAATGCTCTGGCTGACATATTCTTCAGCTCATTCTGGTAACTATCTTGACTTACAACTACCAGTTTGGCCATTGATCCTGAATGGTCATGTTTAAAACTGTAAGTTAGATTTGTTCCTTATGTTGCAATTCATGAGAACAGTTTGCCAATTAAAACAGGCAAACAAACAAACAATCAAATGCTACCTGCATAACTCAAAGCTTGAAAAGGAGTTTCTGAAAGTACAATAATGACCTACTGAACCTTTGTTACTGAAAACAAAGTGCGTGATTCAAAGATGCACAACTTTGTCTCAGTGTCATCTATACTATTACAGGATTGGCACTTGACACAATCCCCACCTCCCAGCCCTGATCTGCCTAACTAGTTGAAGGATAAAAGCAAGGGGAATTTCAATTATTTCTGAGAATACTGTGAACAGAAAGGGTATCTTAAGCTCCAAGTCTTACTAAAATATCTGCAGGCATAACAAGTTGCAGAGTTATCCAAGTGACTCAAGTTAAGAAATGCTCAAGAGTCACAACCATATTCAAAACTCCTCGACTGACATGATAATCCTTGTATGAAAATTGCTTACTTGTACTGCAGTATAGGAACCTCTTCTGTCTCATCTTCCCTCTTGTTCTCACATACAGAATTTGCCCTTAATGGCAGAGAAATGGCAATTCTTGTTTAATTAATCATCTGAGATTTTTCAAACACAGGAACCAAGCAAAATAAATCAAGTTTATATATAATGAATATTACATATGCTGGTGTTACACATTAATCCAAATACAAAATAAGCTTAGCTGGACCCCAGAAACCCAGCCAACACTGAAGCACCTAATAAGTAACTATATGCATGAGGCAGGAACACCATATCATTCCTAGTCTCTTTCTCATGTATTGGAAAGGATGTGTCCTGCAGAGTAACTCATAATGCTAGACAGTGACTTATATTATTTTATTTAAAAACATATCTCAAATTTCCTAAATGAAGCCAGAGAGTTGTTTAGGACACTAAAATAGGTACTCTCTTATTGTTCCTCTACAGATTCAAAAGCTTTTTTAGAATTAGACCAGTAAAGAAAATTCTGTGTTTGCAGATTAGTTATACAACCTCCTTCAATATTTAGGCTTAGCTTTCCAAGGAGAAAGATTTTTACAGAATCCATGACAGTTTAATTGTTTTCCTACCTGGCACCTAAAAACCTTAATTCAACTTTTCCAAAGATATGCAACATTTTTTTCAGTTTAGATTGCAATCACTAATCGTATGTTTGCATTCCTGACAAAGTACAGCATCTATACCGATTAAGATCAGTTTTCCAGATTTGTTTGTTCACCTATTCAACTCAACAAGCAAACACTTTTTTACTTTTCCTGTTTTTAAGGTTTGTGTGTTCAAACTATAGCTTGTACCATTACTACAATGAATCTGTAAGTGTCAGTAAATATCAAGTATCTCAACTGGTTCACTCTAGTTACCTGTAGTATCCTTTGTACCATTCTCTTTGATAAATTATTCATCAACTTTAAAAGGAAAGAATTTTGAAATGCTGAAGGAGCCTTCTGGGTTTGCAGTGTAAATCCAACAAACTCAAACATATTCTCTCCCACCACATTTGTGTATGCACATGCATTGTGTAAAGTCATGTAGACAAAATCCTTGTATATTTGAAATGCAATTTGGGTACAAGAAGCCCAATTCTATGTAGGCCATGGTTTTAATTAAAGTAAAATTGCTTCTAGATACCATAATATTTTATACAACTTCCATGGTTTCTTTGCTATTTTTTATTAAAGTTGTTCTACAAGTGTAAAGTTTGCTTGTTAGAAAGTAAAAAGGAGAAATTAGGTTTTTTCTTCACTTATTAGAGGACACATTTGAAATATGAATAGCTGTTTAGAGCAATGGCATTTTTAACTTATACAATAGAAGTCACTAACTAAAGCTATAGTCTCACTAACTTTTTTAACCTTCAGCTTTTCCTGTGGGACTGTAGTAACTAAGCAAACATCCCTAGAAAACAGGCACAGGAACTTTTTGGCTTAATTATTCTCAGGGGATGTAACAATCTGCATATTCAGGATAGTGGAGTGTCAAAGCCACAACATTATCAAGCAACTGTCACATTCTGCTCTCCAGCAGCGTGGTTTTTCACAAGGCTGAAACGTGAGATAGAAACAAAAAAAGAGAATTCAGGGGAAAACGAACCACACCCAATAAGGTTAATCAAAATCTATAAACCTTAAGGCATTTCTCTACTTTCTTAACTTCATCCCAAAATGTGTCTCTCACACAAAAAGAAAAATATTTCATAATAAAAATCACGTTGAGAATTTGCTGTTGAGAAGAAACTTGCAAGCAAATGTTTGAGCAAATGTTACAGATGTCATTATCAGTATCTCAAAGCCCATCCTGAATGATTTTCAAATGCATGAAGTAGCCCACAATTACAACTCAGATCATGATTCCCAAACTGGCTGTATTAAAAGCTAACAGCAGAATTTCAGCTGATTCACGTTCAAATTGTAGCTCTTCTTACTCATCTGTGCTACATTGCAGGAATCATTTGCACATTTGGGGGGTGTTTTAAAACCAAATAATTACAGAGGCACGTGCATATGCAATAACACTAAGTGTGACGGCTTTTGTGATACTGATGAAGTAAACTACCACATGTATAAAAGTGTTTTATCAACTTAGAAGATTACCGTTAACATAAGGAAGGTGAATGCAGTTATTCCTAGGATGAGGATTTCTTTATTCCCCTTGCTTTCTGTGTGCAACTTGCGGTAATACGGTCCTATGAGGTAAGTCTTTATAACAAGACACAGAAGAAAAACAGCAGCCAGAGAAAACAGAATTTGACCAATCAGTATCAGTATTCTCAGAATTTCCTTGAAAATGCTGGAAGAGAAGAATAAAGAAAAAAATTCTTTCAAGTGCTCTCCTACTTCCCAACCAGTTCCCCGTAAATGAAAATACCCAATTCCATAAGTGCTCATAACTGAGTAGCTACAGGAAGGTATTTAGATACATTCATAAACAAGATTAAGACTAAATCTGCAGAGTGCCCAGAAACCTCTTTTACAGTCTGGAATTTACTTCCATGTTGACTCAGAAAGATTTTCATTGAGTGATCTCCAAGGTAAGCCATTTGACACAATAATACTATGGTTTAGTCTTTGACAAAAACATGCCCCATGGGAATAAAGTAAGTGAATAAATTAACTTTTTTTTTTTACAGTAACAAACTTTTCACTAGACATTTTAATTACCACACAGGACTAAAGCAGCTATAGCAAAGAGATTATTTTCATACAACTACTTTCATATGACTACCACAGGCTTTTACTTCACAACAAGTAGAAACAGTAGAGGAAATCTCACTGACCAGAGTGCACCATGGAACTGACATTAACTGCTTTCACATTCATATTGGCAATCTACATACTAATTCCAAGGGGTAGGGGGAATATCCACACAATGATTTTTTTTTTTTTTTTTTTACCTGGAATACGTGCTCACTCCTGCTTGAATAAGTGTAGGCATGACAGCTATAAATAAACCAAGCTGCACATCCTGCATCACCAACATGCCAAGCAGTACGCTGCTGTAGTCAATGTCCCCTGTACACCAGTAAAGTGGTCATGGAAACAGTCATCAGAAACTATGAAAACTCGCAAATGCTCAGAAATCTAGAAAGGCTTAATCAAATGAAGGTCATTCAAAGCAGTCTAGGGACTTTTTTCCCCCCACTAATAGGTAAATTAAAATGTATCTATAAAGACAGATTGAAACACAAACAAAATATTCATATGAAACTTCTGTTACACAATAAAAACTTAGATTTTGGTTAGCAGTTACGCACTAGTTATGCATTTAGTGAAACCCCTCTACTGAGAGTATAAAGGCTATTCTGAGGACAGACATTCAAGTCAGCATGTGTAAAATATACACCTTGAATTTTGGCATTAGAATGAATATTCTAGAGGATGAGGAGGACTTTAACACAATTTGTATGAGGGAGATATACGTGGAAGAAACCACGGTGTCAAAACTTTTAAAAGGAAACATTTAGAGTATTTGAGAAGCTAGAAATATGGTCTTGAAGGTCCTTAGTAGAAGAGCTCTTGGCTATGAAAGATCATCTGAACTGGTTTCTGTTTCCTGAAGAAGGGTGTGAATTTTTTTAATTAGCCTTTCTGCCCTGATGATAGGTAGCATTAGGCTAATCTGGTAGCCTCTTAAAAAGCTCAAGGATTCCAGTCACTCAGTAAACTCAGTTCTCAATGGAGTGCACTGGCTGTACTACACTGTCTTTGCCCAAAGAGGACTGGCTGCGTAAACATCAAGTACACCTCCTAGCAAGAATATACACAACACTGGCCAGTGTTAAACAAGGACGTTTGTAAACCAGGCTTAAGAGCAAGTTTTGTTTTGTTTTTTTAAACTAGCTTCTCTTATAATATTACAAAGTCGACTTCTTTTAAATTTTATTAGATACTAGAGTAGTCCATATTTAAAGTCATATTTACCTTCTTTATCTCCTCGAACACTACCTGCAAGAAATCTGGACACCAATGGTGTGCTTGACAAGGACAAACAAGTGGAAATGAAGACACTCTGTGTCGGTCTAATTTGGAGCAAGTGCCCCCATAGTAAACCAAAGGCAATCATCAGAACGGTCATGTAGCAGGGTCCTTGCAAAGATATTTTCCATACCTTGGGAAGAAAATAATTTCTTAGGACATTTTTTTTTTGCTGCTAAGTTACAATGTTTTTCTTTGCAAATAAGCAGTTAAGGATGTGTGGTCTGAGGCTGTAATACTGAGGAACAGAGTAATGGACCATCACACTCTATCACCTAAAACTCCCAACTTACTACATTGAGCAGATATTCTACCCCAAAAGTCTCTCTACCAGACACCAGGTGAAATTCCCAAAGCTCACTGACAAATTAAGGGCCAAATGGTCCAGTATGGGTGGAAATACATTAAAATTATCAAATGAAAAACCAATTATTTGATGTAATTCTAAGATGAGGAAAAAATGGGTGTGGCAAAGGCAGTCAACAATACCACTAACCTGCTCCAAACTAGTGCACAAACAATTCTGAAGCAGCAATTTACCTACTAGAGTCTAGGGACCCTTGAATTACTGATTTTTATCTTGGACTTTAGATAGACTAGAAATAGCGGATTAAGCTAAATGGTCATAAATTGTAACGTATTTCAATTAAAGTTTTTCTAGTATCATAAACTCACAGCCATCAGTTTAGGAATGGATCACACAGTGCAATTCTTTACATATACACAGTCTTCACATATTTGTAGCCATACTTTCCACTATTAAAATTCTAGCTGGTTTATAAGTTTCTTTTTAAATTAAGACCAAATGAAACTTGTAGTTTTTTCTGAATTCTGATGGCCACATAATTTAATATTCCGGACTGTGTTAACATACTTGCTTAATCAGTTAATTAGCCAGTAGAGTATGTATTAACAATGCAGCATGCAGTACTTAAACTTTCTGATTTTTTGTGACAGGAATGGCAAACATCACTGACATTCCATAGCAGCAACTGCACATTACTGCATGTTAAAATAAAGCAGAGATGGACTGTCAAACTGTGAGAGATTTTCCTAGTAATCAAACTGTTTTACTAAAATAGGGAGTAAATGTAGGGGTTTTTGAGACACCGAATAAATAATGCATTCCGCTCTTTCCAAAGTGCAGAAGCAAATGTCACATTCGTCTTTTCAAAAAGGCACAAAGCTACACCAATGTATTGTAGGAAGTGCGTAAAAATCTAAAATATAACTGAAATCTGCAGTTTCAGTAATTAGCAATTAAATCCCTTAACACAGAGATATTATAAAAAAATACCTTTCTTAATCTTTCAGGAGAAAATTCCAGACCAACTAGAAAAAGAGTGAAGAATACACCAAACTCTCCTAACGTCTCCACCTGTACAATAGACTTAGGAAAAAAAAGGAAAAAAAAATCAGTGCACAGCAGTCAACTTATAATACAAAATTATAAGTACGCTACAAAACAAATTGATTCTCATTATGTTTCCACAAGTAGTTCACTTGCTGCTCATATGACATCAGAAGTTCCCAGAGCAGCTTTGGAGTGCAATTATTTTTCCCATCACCTGGCTGATACTAGGCAATATTTTGGTAGGAGAGTGCTGGTCACCCAATGTGCACATGTGCATTGATCTTGGTAAGTGTTGAGGAACACATCTGATCCAGGTAGCTTGGCTGGCAAACTGCAGATTGAGATGGAGACTGAACTCTCAGTGGGAGCCTGCAACAAGTGTCAGTGAACTACCAACCTTTGGGATAACCAAGGGCACAAAGGTGAAGAAGCCAGACAGCCTTGTCAATGGTCAGACTGGGAAGTTTCCTTAAAAGTAAGCTTACTTACTTGTTGAAAAAAAATAGGTCACGTTTTATATACGTAGTATTAAATCTCCAAGGCTTGCATTCCAGAAGCTACTTCTTACTAGTTATTTTATTGGTCTGTTGGTGTAATCTTTCTGCTAGATTGTGGTTGCTGTTCTGTTCACCATCCTAACAGGCTCCATACATGCATCTCTCAGACCAGCACAATTACCAGCCTTTGTGCTACAGAGAGAAGGATCCAACAGCAAGAAAAGTGCTTGTCTTTCTCATTACAACAGAAAAATGGGGATACTTATGGCTGGTAACTGGTGCACCCTCAGGGTTCAGGTCTCAGGCCAGTTCTGTTCAATAGATATATACATATATCAATGATCAGAATGGAGGAGGTGAACACACCACTTGCAAGATTGCTGGTGATAACAGACTGGGAGGTGCTGTTGACTCTTTTGAGGGACAAGAGGCCTTGCAGAGGGATGTAGAGCATCAGGCAATGGAGCATCAGGCAATGACTAATGGGAGGAAATCATTTGACAATTCAAACTGCTAGATTCTGATCCCCCTAGGATGAGGTAATGCCAGGCACAAGTATGGATTAGGAGAGGAGAGGCTGAAGAGCAGCCCTGCAGAAAGGGATCTGGGGCTGCTGGTGGACAGAAGGCTCAGTGTGAGACACCAGAGGGCAAACCCATCCTGGCGTGCATCAAAGAGAGCATCAGCAGTCACTCAAAATTATCCACTGTATTCAGTGTTGGTGTGGCCTCACCTGGAGCACTGTGTGCAGTTCTGGGCCCCACCATGGAAGGAGGATGTGAAAGCCTTTGAATGCATCCAGAAGATGATAAAGCTGGTGGAAGGCTGGAAGAATGTCCAGTGAGGAACAGCTAAGGACTCTGGGTTTGCCTAGCTCGACAAAAGCAGGATGAGGGGCAACCTCATAATTCTCTACAGCTTCCTGAGGAGGGGAAGTGGAGAGGGAGATGTTGAGCTGTTCTTACTGGTATGAATTGACAGGATGAGTGGGAACAGTTCAAAGCTGCCTCAGGAGAGGTTCAGGCTGGACATTAGGAAGCATTTCTTTACTGAGAAGGTGGTCAAACCCTGAAAAAGGCTGCCTAAAGAGCTGATTGATGCCCCAAAGCTGTCAGTGTTTAAGAAGCATTTGGACAATGGCCTTAACAATATGCTTTGACTTTTGGTCAGCCCTGAAGCATTCAGGCAGCAGACTGGAATAGTCTATTCTATTTTAGAAACCTAGTATTTCTTTCCTATATATTTACAGGCCAGAGTAGAAGAAAACAAGGTTTATCATCAATTACAGAAGTGGGGATGAAAACCACCTTTTCTATCACATTAGAATCTGTCTGCCTTCTCAGTTCCTCAGACATTCAACTTCTTTAGGAAATGAAGAGGAGACCAAACACAAGAGACCCAGTCAACATGAGTATCATCCAGATGAATAATGTTCAATCACAGCTCCATAAGGAAAAGGCATGTCACTCAAGCTGTCCTTAAGAAACTTCTCTTGTAACTGTTCTGACCACATAATTTTCTTCCATGTCAGTCTCTTGAAAATTCATTGTTGGGTCTCTTTCTTACACTAAGTATACAAACTTGTCTCTCAGTCCAAGTAGTCAAACTTTTCAGACATTTTCAACCCAGAAATTATGTACAACACAGAGGCTGAGATTATTTAATCTCTTCCAATACAAGACCAACAAAATCCGACAATTTCTACTAATCCCTACTTACTTTTGAGCTCAATAATCATTCTCAACAGAAGCCCACATAGGAGCAGATGTTGCAAAGACAGTAAGTTCCCAGTGGTTTCATGGCTATCAATGCAATAGACAAATGCAACTTAAGCAGACATTACTGTGCAGCCCTAGCATGTGTTCTGTTTTGCCTGCTGGCTAAACAATCTGTTAATGCACACCAGAGCACCAATCAAAACATGTCCAGCCAACCACAGCTCACGGTTTCGCAGGAGCCAGTAATCAGAGTACACGTGATGGAGCTAAAAGGGTTCAAAAGACTTCAGGAATGTGGGCAGGGTACTGGGAAGGGAACAGGGGGACTAGGGTGGATGAAAGCACTACAGAGGTGCAAAATAACTCTCTGGAAAGCCAAGCTATGTTCCTTGGGCAACTATTTGTTTTAAATGCTTTCTGCACTGTCAACACTGAGTTTTTGCAAGTTTCTGTACATTTTATGTAATTCGAATAATCCGGCTCCCAATTGTGATGCTTTATGATTAAAATCAAAAAGAAAGAAAGAAAGAAAAAAAACTGACATAAAATTTCCACAACCTTCAGTTTTCACTTTCAACAACTGTCATAATTTTATAGGAGAAAAAAAGATTGAAAACAAAATGATTCAAAGACATAAAATTTGAAGCCCTCCTCTTGTAAAGTTTCAGGTTTGGGGATATCTCTTTTTTAAATACATTTGAGGTTGGCAATAGCATATTCTTTTAAAACTACTTTTAAAGATTTCAACAAATTAAATCAGTCAATAAGTAACTTGCCTGCTTACCTTGATACTATTTAGTCCTGAGGGTCCTAAGAGTACTCCACAGATGATATATCCAAACATGGTTGGCAATCCTATTGTTGTGCACAGCCAGCCACATGGCAAAGACAACATTCCTATTGTCACAATATCCTAAATACATAAGATTTACAAAAGCATTAATACAAAGGACACATAAATTTGGGATGAAATTGAAGACTATTATCTTCCAAAAGATAAATAGCACTGTAAAATTAGACTACTTCCTGTGAAAAGAAAACAAAACTTCCGTAAATTAACCTCAGTACTGTTGTAGGTGTAAGCACAGCAGTTTTACAGATGAAGCATATGAGCTACTGATCTTAAGTAACTGGGGGACTTTAAATCAATTTATAAATATTTTAAAAATATTACAGAAAGTAGGCAATTTCCTGGGTGGAATGACACCTTGCATAAAAACAAGATGGTGAAACAGAACTGTTTTGAGATTTATAATTAAAACAAAAATCCCAATCTGGTTATTCTATATGAAGCACTAATACAATCAAAACTCTACCATGTCTATGTACTTTCCAGTATCCCTTTTTTCATCACAAGGCACAACCAGATAAATTCTCGCTACTGACAACATGCAAGTGGCTTCTTAAGCACAGCAGTAGCTTTAACACTTTGTAGTCTGAGAGAAGGAACAGTGCCCCAAAGGTGCAACAAGAGAAGTGGAATAAAACCAGAGAGGATTCACGTGGCATCACGATCAGTCTTGTGAAGACAAATCTAAGAGTAGGGAACATGTGGCTGAACCACCACGGACAGGGGAGTCATGAATGCTGATAACTCTGATAACTTCAGAGAGACAAATGCTGAAACTATACTCACTCCAACCAAGTAGTACTGACATGCAAACTAGTGGAACTAAATCCAAAAGTGAATGACAAGAATGTCTCTAAAATTATTACCTTTATGAAATGATGATCAGCACGAGGAATGGTTGAATCTCTGGGTTTAGTAAGGATATACTGATTGTTCTGAGAATCAATAAGCATACTAAGACCTAAGTCATCTTCTACTTCTCTTTTTGAAGCGTTTCTTTTGGAGTTGGCTTCATCTTCTTCGACCCTTAAAACTGCTTCAAAGTTTACACCTCTTACCTTTAAGAAAGAGAAAACAATAATCAAACAAACAAAAAAGGGGAGTCAATTAAACATAACATAAAAAGAGAAAGATTATTAGCTGTGCTTGAAGTTTCTACAGAACTTGTTGACACCAACTAAAAACACTGCAGGTTTCTTCTCTAAAAATCTTTCAATCTCTTTATCAAAACTCGATGTCTTTAAAAGTAACACTTTATTATCTTGAACAAAACCAATTGGAGATTACAAAGTGATATTCTGTTCACAAAAATCTGAATTAAAGACTGCATTCCAAGTCAAGAAAAGGTCACTGTCCTGTAAATTTGGAGGAGAGATTGTAAGAACTGTTTCTACCTAGTTATTTTCAGGATTTTATTTCTCAGAACAGCAATTCTTGAACACAGGTTGTGGTGCAGATTTCTTTTTTCATTTTTACCTGCTACACTTCACTGTTTGGCTATATTTTAACAGAAGCGTGTGTATCTTTATCAGAATATTGATTACTCTATTAAAACGTCTCTATTCTAAAATGCCACTGTTTTAGTTTAGAAGAACGTTCCTTGCAACGATGGAGAAGCACACAGTCCTCCAAGCTGCGCTTCATGATTCCTTTTCTTTCTCGGATGGCGCAGGAAGCAGAAGAGCGGGGAGATGCCGGGAGAACGAGGCGGCGCTGGCGCTGCGGCGGTGCCCAGGCGCGGCAGGAGAACGCCCGCTCCGGCGCTGGGCGGCTGGGCCGTTCTACCCGGGCGGGCCACCAGAGGGCGCTCCCGCCGGCCCCGCCCGCCGCGGCCGCTCTCATCTGCCGCACACCCAAGAAAAAAACTGCTCTTGCTTCCTCTCGATTCGAGCGCAACTACAAAAAAAAAAAACCAAAACCAAACAAACAAACAAACAAAAAAAAAAAACCTCCCCCAAAAAACACAAGACAAAAAAACCCCCCAACCCAAACAAAAGAGCAGCTTGGCTCTCTGCTACAGAGAAACTGGTTTTTGGCTCCTCAGCAGAACTCAAGAGCTCTGCTCACTTCAGGAGTCAACCTGGAAATCAACAAAAACCTCCCAAGAGCAGAAGCCAAATAAACAATAACCTGTGTTTATGCACACAGGCCAATATCTGAGGATGGCAAAATGGGACACTAGGATAGACTGCCGTATTCCTGCCTCCAGAGACACATAGCCTTACCTGAAGGATACTGTCCCATCATGCAACATAAAAACAAGGATCGGCGCACTAGGCCAAAGTACAAAATGCAGAGGAAGTCAGATGTGGAAGAAAGTAACATAATACACACATTTAGGTCTTTCATTTGAACAATGTGTCTTTTCACAGGTTGTGAAAACCACCTCCAAGGACTCTTGCCCCCTCACAACTTTCTCATGAAAATGAAAGAGTGGAGACAATGTTTAACATGGTAACTCCATATCCTGCCAAATCCAATCATCACAGTCCCCACCACCACAGAGATGCCGTATCTCTCATGGGCTGTATCAGTCAGACGGACTACATCTGCCCCGTAAAAGTGGCAGCTGCACGGAGGACTTTCAAATCAAAACCACAGAAATCACTAGCAAAAAGGAGCAATTAATTACTCCTGTTTGCTCACTCTTTAACAATCACTAAAATCGTAACAACTATATAACACAGTGCAAACACCAACTATAAATAAATGCACTCCAATGAAATGACTGAGTCTAAAGCATCACTTACAGATTTGTTGTCATCAAAGGCATGCTCTTCTATTTCCTCTTCCAGTCTATCAGCTGCCTTCCTGACATCTTCCAGAATTTCATCAAGCATTGACAGGCTTTTGTTTTGGTGCTGCATGTTCTTAAGGGCTTCAACCTGGTGTTTTTCTGCTGCTAAGAGTTCAACATACTCCATTTCTTCCTGTTGAATTTTACAACACACAGATAAAGTGTTGGCAGGCCTTTGAGCAGAAAAAAACATTTGACATAAATGTATGGCTTCTTTTGGCACAAAACATTTTATCAGTGGAATTGGAAAAGCAATATAGACGTCATGAAGATATTTAAAGATTGCTTTTTCTTGTGCCAATTTTCATTGGTAAGGGGGTAAGAAAAAGAACCAAACAAAATACCCACCAATTGCCTTTTCTATTACATTAAACAGTAGACCTGGCCCAAGGTTATGATCCAGAAAATACAAGAAAATATTTACTTTGAGAAACTCTAAGAAGCATTTCAGAGCCAAATAAAGTTCAGAACTTTGTGCTTTTGAAGGGAAACATAATACCTTGAAAGCATAGCTATACTATCTACAACAAACAAATTAGATGTAAAGCACAATGAATCTTAACTTTATAAGCCCTTCTATAAACATAGAAAGAGGTCTATTTACAGTTTTCAAAAATTACAGTGACTGTGGAAATGGAAAGGAAAAAAGAGCTGGGGGAGAGATGAACACCAATCACTGTAGCCAAGCTTCCTGTTCTTGTTTCCCAAAAAGCATTTTTCCTATTAGAATTAAAATGTGACTTTCCCATTTCAGTTTGGGCCTCTTATCAACTTGCACCAACAAATTCTGAAATGACTAAGTTTCTGAAGTAAAAAGAGAAAATATGCTAATATGGTGTGAAAATATTTCAGTAAGTTCTCTAATGAAGTTATGATGTTTCATTTTTCTTTGCATGTTTCAGGTTCAAAAAGAGAACTAAAAAGCTTGATTTACTAACAACTGGGCCTAAACACCTTTTACACAGTTACCATGACAGTAACCAAACAGAATACTTTGTGTATTGACAGAGAATTTCAGGGGTTTGGGGAAAAAAAGATTCTTTCCTTTATATGCCTCTATTCTTTTAAAGATTGTTGAGAGAACAGCTATGAGTAGGGAAACATACACAAGGGCAGTGCTCCTTCCTTGCGGTTAGATTCAGGATTCTGAGAATACTTGCATGAGAGAAACACTTCTGCTCTTTTAGAGACCCAATATTATTAAAAAGGAAAAACAAACAAATGGCAAAAAAATGTAAGCAATCTATAGGTCTGACTCAGTTCCCAGAAAACACAAGTTTCTGTCTCCAGATGCCCTGCCCCTGCCATGAAATCAGAGAACATAAATCTTCCATAGGCTGTGTGTTTTATCTGCCTACCCTCCACAGATATCTTCAATAACCTGAGCTTATAAAATGGTCTTAAACACCTATGCTTAAATAACAGGAGTGTCTCCTCCTCCACACATTTGCAAATGGTCATCCTTCCCCTTGGAACATGCAAGAACATGCACATAATTTAATCAATTCCTTGATGCCAAGACAAGAACATGTTCAGTAATATGTTCAGTACAACCAGTAACTCTAGCCAAACCCTTTAAAAATCCTGACAGATGAATGGCTCTGATTGTAATGAAACCACAGTACTGGCGTCTGCTGGTGTTTAGAATTATCATAGTTACACCCTCATGGTGAAAGTTACCCAGATCCCAAAATAACTGGAGCTGGGAAGAATGTAACTATTAATGTGTTTGGCCTAATGTCAACAATTAGATCTTATGCAACACGTAAGTAGGAGACACAGTCAGTCCCACACAACCTCAAGGAAAAACATTTCCTACCTCTTGCTCTCTGCTAGCAGACATTGCTCGAAAGATGTAAGAAACAGCCCCCATATGAGTGGCAGGTTCTCTGCTAATTAAGCAACAACTTAGAACACAGGATGAAATTGATAATGATTAGATTCTTTCCCCTCAAAAATGGAAGAGGTTTTGGGTGCAAGGAGACCATCTCAGTCCTTTCTATTGGCCAAGACAAACAGGCCGAACAGAGCTAGAGGCAAACTACATTAAAAAATAATTCTCTAATTTCAAAGAAGTTAACTTTCCCTGAACAGCAAGGTAGAAAAACTTCAAAAAAAACTAGAGTTTAGCTGCAAGTTCCTTCAATTAATGGAGATAAAGGTTTTTGTAGTCTATTAAAGTGGCATCTGTTTCCAGCAAGAGACAAGTGTGACAGCAATAGACTGGGATAACCACAGGCAATGGAGTCCATAAAAAGCACAAGTTAAATCGAACAACCTGCTGTGTGCTAAGGAGAAATGCATCACAGTACAAACACTGTTTTGCAACTCTGGCTGGGATTGGAGACACTTGATCACGAGGTACATACCAAGCAACCTCTTAAGCAAAGCAATACAGATAAGGATTGTGCACTTAACAGGAACACCTAAAAACACATGAGCAAAATGAAGTAAGATTAAGACTTTGGGGCAATGCTGATTCAGAATGCAGTGGTGCTGTTGCTCTCTACTATTTAATCAGAGATGACAAAAGCACATGCAGAAGAGGTTGCATCTTTGCAATACGTGCAAGTTTCTTGGGGTTTTTTTCACCCCTCTCTGATTAGAAGGCACCCAAGAAATTAGAAGCTAATTAAAAAGCAGGTAAGATTTTGTTGCTTTTTCCTGAACTTCCAAACAGGGTCCTGGAGCAAAAGAAGGCACAAACCATCTTCAGTGCTTCCTTCTTACTTCCCCCTGCCCCTCACCATGAATGATTCCATTACATCTTTTCACAGCAGCAGAACCAGCGAGGAATGCGTCAGACATACATACATATTCCAGCTTTAATGACTTCCAAGCACTCCAACTCAACAGAAATAAAACAAAGGGAAGAGTCCAGCACCTCCTACAGTTATTTGTATTCTCCATTCACTCACTGTTTAAAAAATAGATGCTCTATGAGTATACCAATAAAATAATCATTACAGTAAAATGAAACTGGGACAAAGTTGGACCTAATATGAGTCCCATGAAGTAAGAACAAGGCCAAAACGAACGTATCCCACGCAATTTTCATCTTTTTGGCATGCATTTTTCCATATCCTTTGCCTCCCTTTATACAACAATTATAAGGTTAGAACCACAAATATTCTGCTTAAATAAGCACATGCATGGCATACGAAAGAAGGTGCAAAAGGCTGTTCACTCAAGTAAATATTTTGATAATACAAAAAGTCTGCACAATCCATTTCTGCAAAAGTAAAGTTTTGACAAGACACATCTCTAAAACACATCATTGTACACAAGGCACCGTTCTCAAGTTCTAAGATAAATTACTTCATTATTTTATGGTAACATTACCAAGAATTAGGTAAATGGGAAAGAAGGTTCTAGACACCCTCAGTGCTGCTTTTTTACAAGCTCTGAGAAAGAAAAAAGGTGGAAAATCAAGTAAAGCTCATGACAATTTCTATGACATTTCTATGGAGCAGAGGCTACCACGACCATCAAGTATCAATATACAAGTCATATAAAGCAGTTCACTGGAATACATCTAGATGCAAATTACTCTCTATTCAAATTTGTTGTAATTCAGTCCTCATTTCCACTGCACAGAATCACTCCAGTCTGCCAAGTTTAATCCTAATTTCTACTTCCACCAAGCCTATTTTGGCACAATTCACTGGACACCTTTCCCGCACATAATTTCTTTCCATCTTCACCTGTCAAGATGTGCACATTTCTTAGCACAAATGCCCTTCAGAGACTCTCACAATTGAAATGCTAAATGCCAATTACATTTTTGTTTCTTCTCTCGCTCCCTTGTACAAAGGCAGCCTCTTCTTTTGGAAGACAGAAGAGAAAGAAAATTCTTAATATATTCCTCCAGTGGTTGAGGGGTAGAGAAAGGAAAAGAGCAAATTAAATACCAAATACATTAAATTACATTTTCTCACAATGGGAGACTTTCAGTACAGTCAAACTTTCAGTCTGAGCACTACCAAGTCCAGAAGACAGTGGCAGATTGTGCTCAACCCAATGGGACACGGAAACTCAAACTTTCCATGAAGTTATTTGTGTTCAACTGTTACTCATCTGCGTTTTTTCTCGGTAAAGTTATTTCAGCTGATTCTTTCTTGGAAGCACTGCTTTTCAAACCTCCACTTCTTAGGCTAGGAGCGCAATACTGAATTTAAAAATCTATCACCTACTGTTTTGCATGTCTATTTTACCCATATCTATACAAATAGGGAAATGAAAGGCAGCAAGTAATTCTGTTTCAACTGTGGACTTTGGCTGAGCAATTCTCATTTAAAATGGATAAAACAGTTAGTATATCACTAATTGATAGCATTATTTCCACTCAGCTAGTGCCACTGGCTTGTCTAGTGCAACTGTGCTATGTGCACTGATTCACTTTTCTTATTCCTCTCCTTTGAACATTATATTTGCCATAGGTCTTATGACTATGCTTAGCTTTGAGATAAGAACTATTGACTGCTAATAAGTTTTAAGCTCTACACCAAAATTACTTGTACATTTACTAATGAAAACAAATACTTTATTAAATACTGACAGTTTTATGTAGATACCCTTTTTTATTAAGACAGACCGAAACTGTGTGTCATAATAAAGTTAAAATCACAAGTCGAATATGAATATTCTAGTAACAAATATTGAGAAACCAACCTTAATTGCAGCTTCTCTCAAGGCCTCCAGTCTCTGTCTACTGCTTTCCTTCATATTTACAACATCTTTGTAATCACCCTGTAGTGCTCTCTGGAGGCCATGGATTGCCTGAAAGACGGAGTTTTCACTCTCATTTAGCTCCTTTTGGAAAATTTCAAAGGTGTGCACCTGAAAAAGTTTCTCTTCATCAGACAGTCCTGCATCCTTCTCAACTGCTCTTATGGCATTTTTTAGTTTGTTGAGAACAACGTTCTTTTGGTGAAGAAGACCAGACAGTTTTCTGCAGCTCTCCAGCACCCACTGCTTCCTCTGAGCGATAACAGCTCCTTTCCCACGGTGCAGTTTGATTGCATGCTTCACTACATCTTCACGCTCTGCAGGGTTTGCTAAGGGGCTACAAGGCAGCGAAACCAACGTCCACAGGGAAATAAATCCAGTGGCCTTCATTCTTCACTTTATATTGCTCTTGGGAGAAATGGGTAATCCACAGCTGCTCAAAGCATTCTGCTACATGGTTTCTGCATCTCCAGTATGCACAGCAGGCTGCAAGACAGTACCATTCAGTTATCAAACATGGTAACGTTAGGCCATTAGATCAAACGCAGAAAATAAACCCAAGACTGCCTCCTGCACCACGAGCTTTAACAGAACACACAGTCTTCTTCACTCAACATTTTTGAAAACCAAGAAACGGACCAAGGTTACTGATAGATTTTTGTTTTCCCCTTGACTGTTTCCTAGATAACATCGTGTTTTAAAAGCAGTGATTGGAAAGCTTAGTCACTTCACATAGTACTCATCTGCACTTCTCACATGAAAGAAAAACGTTTAAAAATATCAGGCCATGATGTCATAGGCTGCATTTCAACCCAGCACTAGGACTCATCGTTCTTAGCTATCAAGAAATCTCCTGTGTCTTCTCAAATCTATCCTAAAACATTATATCATAATAATTTATGATTTATCAAGTCTCAGAAGCATTAACAAACTCAACTACACACATTCAGCAAAACACAATAATAAAAAAACTTAACTGAACCAGATTACATTATAAATCATAATTGTGGAAGAAAGAACGGCAAAACTTCCTGGACTTCTGAGTGCTACTAGTTTGGATCAGAGACCTCCTTCACCTGAAAGGCTGCAGGGCCTCGAGGTACTTTACCTCAGAACCTATTAGGGATCTTCAAGATTTCAAAGTAAATTATAAAAACACTAAATAAATTAATTCATAAGTTCATTTCCCAGCAACTACTTGAAGATCTGTACTTAAACTGCTGTATTTAATTTTAACACCAAGCAGAATAGAATTTAAAAACTAATTTCCTTCCCTCAGAACCTAGAAGGAACTACTGACATTATTGCACAAAATAACAAGTATATTTTCTCTTAAAAAAATCCAAACAAACATAAAAACCCTCAAAACCCCCTCATACCACAAAGTTACACTTAACAACATCTAAAATTCTGTACATGGCATGCCAAAACCTCACATGACATGCAACATGCTCACAGATCATCAATACAGCAGGTATTTCCCTAAAAATTTAGTTACAGTCTTGATTATTGGGCCAGCAGCCTTAATCAGGAACCAGCACACGGACACAGTCATCTGGAAGCAGTCTGCCTAGGAGAGAATCTCTTCCTACAGGGCAGTAGCAGCCACAATCCCAGATAACCAAGCCAGCCATCATCAATACACAGAACGAGCTCTGAGCAGCCTGGTCTAATAGAAGATGTCCCTGCCCATGGCACAGGGGTTGGAACCACTGGTCTTCACGGTCCCTTCCCCCAGCCATTCTGTGATTCCATGGGAAGGGAACATGGCAAGCATAATCATGCACTACCTCCATTTTTTAAATGCCCTCCCATCTCTGTTTCAGAGACAAATGAGAAAATCTATACGTGGGTTGGTTTATTTCTTTTAACAATGCATGAAATGCAAGCCAAAGTATTTAGTTATTAATAGTTGACTGTGGGCTAGGGTTTAACAACACAAAGAGCTAAAACATTTAAAATTAAGACCTGTAAGTGCAATCAAAGTAGCAAAAGCATATCACATCAGTCTAATGTCAATAAAATAACAAAGTACAAACATTTTGGGACTGTGATAAAGCTGTGGGGCTTACTGCTTTTAAGGAATCAGGAAAATAACAATCCCCACCACCTGGCAAAGTTCTAGAGTGAAATTTAAGGAAATATTTCTTCATATATACAAACTAATTCTCTTCCTGTTTGGTAGGCTTGGGGCAGAGATTTTGCTAAATATATATTATAACCTATTTCTGCAAGAAAGGGAGAAGAAAACA
The DNA here is from genome assembly GCF_015227805.2 of Hirundo rustica. NCBI lineage: Eukaryota > Metazoa > Chordata > Aves > Passeriformes > Hirundinidae > Hirundo > Hirundo rustica. Next base: position 92,553,076 of record NC_053451.1, read on the forward strand.
CCCAGTGTATATCCAAGGTGAGTAAAAGACTCTACTGCATGTCTGATATGGTACATCAAACCACAAAACTAAATTTTGAGCAGAGATTTACACCAGCAAAGTGCACTCACTGCTGCACTGCGCAGACTTAGCACTGTGGTTCACACATGGGACAGTTTTGTTTCAGTGCTTTTTACTTGCCTAGCAAAAACTGTTTAGAGGAGCGACACCCGGGGCAGCACTCAAAAGCTCTTAAGGGAATAAAGATCTCACCTACCAAAATAAATGATGTGATGCTGAGCACAAAAAAGAAAGAAAGGAAAGAAAAAAAACACAACCGGTAAAAACCCCTAATTCTCCTCTCCATTCACCACCAGTAAGTATAAAGTAGGAGGGAACTACTGTCGTCTGAAGTCCTTATTTAAGCAGCGTTTGCTTCCTGCTGGATTGCAGCTCATCTTCCCCCTTTCTCCTTCACGAACACGACACTGTAGCACCAGATTTCACCAAGCTGATAATACCGGTCCCTGCCTCCAGACCCCTCTTGCGGGTCCTTCCACATCTGCGCGTTCGCCTGCGCTCGCCCCGTTTCCCAATCCCAGCTCCTTCCCGGGAGCCGCAGGGCAGCCGGGGCCGTGCCCGCCCGGCACCTCCGCCCCGGTGCGGTGCCACCTGAGCGCGATGGCAGCTCCCGGCCGCTCCCCGGGGCAGGCCGGGCGGACGGCGGGGCACAACGGGACAACAGGAGATAACCGGAGCGCGGGAGCGACCGGCCCGGCTCCCTCTCCCTCATGGCGGCGGAGGGACGGGGAAAAAGAAGCGCCCGGCCCGCCCGGCACTCTCGGCAGCGACACTCACCTGAGGGACGGAGGAAGGCCCGCAGCGGCGGGGCGGGAAGGGCGGGATCGCAGGGCGGCGAGCACGGGTGTAAGTGGGCGGCGGCCGCTGACGGAGGGCAGCGAGGAGCCCCGTCCTTGCGGCCGCCCCTCGCCCCGCGCCGGTGCCCGAGCGCCGGGGCGGCGCCTTGGAGCGCGGCCGGGCGGGACCCGCGCTCCGAGCGCCGCCTCGCGGTTGGAAACGTCACCGCGGCCTCTCGCCGCACGCCGGGAGTTGTAGTCGGAGCCGCGGCCCCGCAGCTGCCCCAGCGCCGCCGCCGCCGCCGCCGCCGCTCCCCCCCGGCAGCGCTGCGGGCTCCGCGCCGCGACCCCGCGCTCCGCCTCTGCGGCCCGTGCCGGGAGCGCTCCCCGGCGGGAGGCGGCGCGGGCGGGCCGGTGCGCGCCTGCGCGGGAGGCGGCGCCGGGCGGTGAAGTTGGTGGGAGCGCCGGTGATAAAATGGTAGGTTGTGCGAGCCGGGGGGGAGGGGAGGTGGCGAAACGGGGGAGGGGGAGCCTCGGACAACCCCCAGGCAACCCCCGGGCTGGCGAGCCGAGCACCCCCGCACCTCCCGCAGCGCTGAGTCCCGCTGTCCTGCCCGCGGAGGCGCCGGGCGGGGAGGACGAGCGGCGCGGGGACACGGGGACGCGCACCCCCCGTGCGGAGTCGCTCTCCCGCCTCCGCCGGGCCGGGAGCGGGGAAGGTCACCGGGGGCGGCGGGGGAAGGGAGGGGGCCGGGCCCCGCCGCGGGTATTTCGAGCGCAGGCAGCCGGCGCGGCGCGTACCTTTCCCTTTTTTGGGATCGGGGCTGGCGGGGCAGGTCACCGGAGTTGCGAGTCCCTCGCTCCCACCGGCCCCTTCCCCGCCGCGGGACGCGGCAGGTGCAGCCTGAGGCGCTGGGAAAGGTGCGGTACAAATTCCCTTGCTGGGTCTGGGTGGCGGGCTCGGCCGGGGCTGTTTTGGGAAGGAAGGGTTCTCCCGGTGCCTCTGCAGCGGCTTCAGCGCTTCCCTGGGGTGTGCGGTGCAGTGCCATCAGCGCTGGGACAGGGCTCCAGGAACGTGACTGAGCTGTGCGTGGATGCGGGGTGCGCGTCCTCGTTCGGGTGCCACCAGCGGGGGGTCACGCTGCGGACAGCAGCTCCAGAGCCCCAGGGACGGTGCGCGGCCGCCGCTCCCGCCGCAGGGCACTGGCGGTAGGAGCCGTGCTACGTGGCAGGGTAGTGGGCTGGAGAGTGGTGTGTGTTTCTTACCGCTTCAAATAATTCAGGGTTTCGTTTCGCTAGATATTAAGCTAGAAAATATGCCTGGCGATAACTAGGCTTGAAAGAGGATGTGGGGCTTGCTTTGGCGTTGTTGGCAGAGTCCTCTGTTTTGAAGTCATTATCGCTAAGTTTGTTGCCCAGAAGAAGTTTATGTAACTTGGGAAGATCTAGGTGCAGAGACTCCCATAGATAAACCTTCATGAAAATTTGGAGGCAGGCTGGAACTTGCAGCCAAAGGATTATTGGTTATTTACTTACCAAGGTATGCAGTAGTTATATTTTGCACATTTTTCCTCCCACTGTACGCGTTTCTTGTATAAAATGAAACCCAGCACGTTTCTTCTTATATTAGATTGAAAAATCTTGTAGGAAATACCAAAATCCTTATCTTGTTTACGTGATGTGTTTCTTGTCTCAGGACCATCTATAGTCAAGATGTCCATGTGGGTACAAGAGATAAAAATTAAACTGAAAGATGGTCCCGTGTTTACCGCTCACTAGATCAGGATTCAGTTCTCTTTTAAGGAACCTGTAACTTTTCCGGTATACCTGATGATTTAAGCTGCAGTGGGGAATTGATTCAAATTTGTCAGCTTAATTGTTGGCCCAGAACATGTGTTAAGTATGGTTTAACAAAATTGGAAAGTACAGAATATAATAAAAAACATTGTTTGATTTAAGCTATCTCCTTCTGGTTCCAACTTCATGTAAGGAATAATGTTAAAATATGTTACTAGCAAATCTTCTCCCTGTAAAATGCCCATTCCTACCTCTGGGGTGTTCCAGATGTTTAGGGATATTGTCTCAATATGGTTGCTACAGTTGGGAGGAACATCATATTAGTTCTTGTAGACCACTGCAATAGGCTTTTTTGTTGTTTACTGTATTAGTAGTATAAGCATATTTTTCAAAGTTTAATTAAAGGTTTAGATGACATTTACAGCCATCTTAGAGTTTCATTGTAACGTTCAGTAGCTTCCAATATGTCCACTTCATCTATTTTATTTTTGTCTTATGTCGGCAATATTTTATAACATAATTGTATGAGAAATGCTTCTGCCTTTTTCAGCTGATGACTTAGAATGATTAAATTTTGCATTGTTAATTGTTGCTAAGAAAATATTAGGAAAACTCTTGTATATTTTTTCTCCATATATGAAGGACTTATACAGAATTTGAGAATCTGTAAGTTGCAGCTTTTTAATTTCTTTTTTTTATAACCACTAGGCATATCTTTCAGAAGATAACCATATTGTAAAATGACGAAACTTGTGTTTACTGCTGTTACAGACCAGAAAAAACGTCAGCATATGTGAGCAATACAGCAGAAATACAAGTTTGTTGCTGACAGACTATGTGCTGCTAAAAATGTATATATAGATGCTGTCATTTCAATTTTCAGAAGAAAATGCTGTCTGTTTAACTGCAGAAGAACAAGGCTTTGTCTTCCTGTAATTCTGAAGTGAAAGTTGTCATCAACAAGAAAACTAAAACCTTTAAAAGATAGGCATTAGTAGTAGAATGCTGAAACAAACTTCTGGATTAGCTTCATTGGCTTTCCTGCTTCTTTTGCATCCCAAAGCATAAGCTTAAATCATCCCAGAAGGACAAGGTCCGCCAGTTTATGGCATTTACCCAGGCTGGTGAAAGGACTGCTATATACTGCTTAACACAGAATGAATGGAAACTAGAAGTGGCAACAGACAACTACTTCCAGAATCCAGACTTGTACTGCAAAGAATCCATGAAAAATTCAGTAGACAAGAAGAAATTAGAACAATTGTATAATCGATACAAAGGTAAGGTTTAGTTTTCTGGGGAGTTTTTGGTTGGTGGGCTTGTGGGTTTTTTGTTGTTGTTGTGGATTTTGTTTTGATTTTATTCTAAATTATATTGTGTGAGGAGTTTTTGTGCTTTTCCCTCTACCATTTTTAAGGAGTTTTAAGTAAAGCTTGTTGGCATTTGCTTCTCGATACATGTTTATAGTAATAATATATGAATGAAAAAGGGTTTTAAATTCTCTTAATGATCTGTACTGGTGTAGAGATTTCTGTAGACTTTAAAAGTAGAAAATTAAACCAATAGTGAGGAAGAAGTGCAAGCTGTCAAATACTGTAGCAAAATTTATTATGGAACTTAGGTGATTTTTTTTTTTTTTTTTTTTTTTTTTTTTTTTTTTTTTTCCCCAGTAGCTGCTCTTAAATGTGTATGATGATCTTTCCGTGGCAAATAATACATATTGTTCTTATGCTAACATTTGGGAGAATTAATTCTGTTCAAAGACAGTAATATTTCTATACATTAAAATAAAAAATGTTTCAGATAACATTACAGTTAGGAGCGTGACAAAACAGGTAAGAAAACTAAAAAACCAGAAACTGCGTCCTTTATTAAATTCCTTCATGCTGGCGTATTACAGCAAAAGTGATGTGCCTTTTCAGAGAGGCTTAGAGGGAAAACCACAGGAAAGTGGACTAAAGGCAGAGTTGCTTCTTTTCCAAGTTTCATTTTACATCATTGTTTAAAAAAAAAAAGAAAGAAAAGCTAGGCATTTAAAGGTAATGATGTGTGATCCAGGTGACAGCGCTTGCTGAACTGTGGCCATGTGCCATGAGCATGCATTGCTCACGCTGGAGCAGTGCAGGCTGGAATCGCTGCTAGCTCCTCTTGAAATCCATACATCGTGTGTTTGGAAACATGAACCCTTAACCATTATTCAGCTAGGATTTTATCTGCTTTTCTAGTTGAAATATATGGCACGCTTTGTGTACACTTTACCCTTTTTTTACATTACTGTTTCTGCCATTTTTGTTCTTCTTTACATAAGCTGTTCTATTTTAAGTGTAGGAATTCTTTAATACTTCAATATTGTGTGGTAATGAATTGTGTAGGGACAAAGAGGCAGCACTGCTATATAATTTCTTTGTAAAAACAAAAGCCCAGAGATAGCTTAGAGAACCATATTTTGTTTTATATTTGCCTATGTGCATATTTATATAAATATATATATATTTTTGAATCTTTTGTCTGCTCCTTGAATGTCAGTCTTGGAGATTGCTGGGTCAAAAAAATATATTCAGTTCCATGAATGCTGTTAAGAATATCTAAAATGGAAGAAGATTATCACAAATATTATTTGTATTTATAGATTTCTAGCAGTGGCAAAACTGCACTATCTGACTTTTGTGAAAGCAAGTCTGGCCAATTTACGTCAGTGTTTCAGTTAGCAGCACACCTTTGCAGTTCTGGCACTTAAACGCTGACGCTGTAAACTTTAAAAACTTTCACAAGGTTTGACAGAAGACTATAAAAGTTTTGTTTAGACACCTTTCCTTGATTCATATCTGGCTTAAACCTGAGTCACTGGCCCTTCAACAGTAAGGGATTCCTTCGTTCTACAAAGCCTATAGGTTAGTGCACTATACTTGAAACCCGAAAGGTTGTGGGTTTTTGGAGGGTTTTTTGGGGGTTTGTTGTTGTTGTTGTTTGTTTTTTGTTTGGTGTTTTTGTTTGTTTGTTTTGTTTTGATTTTTTTGGGTTTTTTTTCCCCCTTAGTTTTCCTATCTCTTTATCTGGCAACTCTGTCCAAACAAGAATTGCATTTTTGTTACTGGTTGCCTGGATGATGTGAAATATGATAGGGGTGAAAAGTCCTTGTTGAAATCCACCGGAATTTTTCCACTGATTTCAAGATGGTGCACATCTCGCCTTCAGTTTTTCAATTGCTCCCCAAATATACAATATGTTTTACATGTCTTAGAACTAGCTGAATAGATATATTTACTTGTTATTTGGGATCAAAGGTCCCTGAATTAGGTGTAATTCTTGGTTTAATAGATGTAAGTCTGTTTGCCAAATCTCTGGAATTTACAATTTCTTTCACTGTAGTGTTGGCTGGAAAAGTAAGAAATCTTAGCTTAAGAATTAAAATAAAAATTCAAAAGGTTTTATCTTGATTTTTTTTTAAATCAGTTTATTGGATCAGGACTTAAAAATAGCATGGTTGAAAATGGTAGCAGTTTAAGAAGCTTGTATTAAATGTACTCAAGAGATGGTTTTCTGCATAGCCCAACTTATGATATTGAAATGTTTTAGTCTCAGACTTTGAAAACTAGAGGTGTGGGTTTATCTTTTGTTTTCAATTGTTTTTCTTCTCCAGTTATCTAAGTTACTGTTCAGAGGGTTGGTTGTTTGGGGGCTTTTTCAAGTTCTGTTACAGAATTATTATAAGGCGTCTACTGACATTCAAAAAGCTACTACTGGGGAAATACTATGTTTCACTTCTACTAAATTGCATTAATTAGCTTAAGATTCTTTTATGCTAAGGCATTGTTTGAACAATGTTTTGGTGATTTCCCTGGCTTGTAATTAAACCCCTAAAATGTTTGACTGTGGTCTTTAAGTAGATACAGTAGATACCATTTGTCACTATCAGGGGGAAAAAAAAAATAAATCTGAGGTCTAATGTGGTAGGTGTGTTTTTGTTGGACTTGGTGTTGGGTTGCTTTTTTTTTTGTTAAGCTTAATACATGCTGACCAATATAAATATGTTGCACATTTTGATGTGTTTATCACTCTTACTGTTTCTGAATGTAGGCAGCATCTCCTGAGTTAATTCAAGCAGTTCATAGAGGATTGTGGAAGGAAAACAAAATTATTTAGTTGATGTTAGCAGATAACTTCAATTGCAAATCAATTTCTCTATAAGTTTACAGAATACTTATTCTGTTTACTGATTCTCTTTTAAAAAGATCTAGACTTCAAGTGAAAACATTTGTGAAGGCTATGAAAAAAATGAATACCTGTATTATGCAGCACATCAGAGCTGTCACATGAGTATTTGTCAATATGTTTTGTAGATAATTATAATTCTCCTCTTTGTATTTTGAAATGCAGACCCACAAGATGAAAATAAAATTGGCATTGATGGGATTCAGCAGTTCTGTGATGATTTAAGCCTGGACCCAGCCAGTATCAGTGTTCTGGTTGTTGCATGGAAATTCAGGGCAGCTACGCAGTGTGAATTCAGTAAAAAGGAATTTGTTGATGGCATGACAGAGTTGGGGTAAGTATCCATTTCTGCATAGTTTAGAATGTAAGGCCCAAACCGTGTCTCTGTTCAAAGCATTTTCAGTTGAATTGCACAAAGCTTTAAAAAGCTGTTGAGGCTAGTGCCAAGGTTAAGAGGTGCTAAATGTCTGTAGTGTCTTGTCTTCCTTGAATTGGTGCTTTACTGCAAAGCCCTAATGACCACAGCAGGGAGAAGCAAAATAATTTCTACCTGTACAGCAAGGGAGTCAGATGGATGATTCACATATCGTTTTATGCAGTTCATAGTAAGCATATGCATCTTTGTGTTAAGGATTTGAGTTGGACCTCCTGCCGTTAAAAACTGAAAGTCACTGGAGGTGTATGAAGGGGGGAAAGAGTCAGCGTTGAAGCAGAAAAGCAATAGAACAGAAAAGAGCCTTCAATTCTTTACCTTGCCTCCAGCAAATGGACCCATCTTTCTTTTTGTCTGTTTTACCATACTTTCCTCTCTTTTATACTAGATACTTCATTTGTACAAAATATCTATGAGGAATTGAAATAAAAATGAGGGTATTGGTAGTAGAAAAGATTGGTCCAACTGTGATGTACCTGATCAAAATTTCCTTCCTGAATTATGGAGCTATTCTGGATAATAAACTTTGAACATTGCCTCTGTTTACCAGTAAAGTCAAGCATTTATCATCATAAAATAATATTTTGTGTATAATTTTTCCTTGAAGAGGAGCAGCATTTCCAATATTTAGAGATGTCAAATGATGCTTTTTAACAGATTGCATTAAATGGGTGGATAAATATGGTTTATTACTTACTTGTTCCTGGTTTTTTGTAGCTAAAAAATTCCATTTGCTCTTACAATGGCACCTTGTCAATACATTTCTGAGACCAGCTTTTAGGAAATGTGGTGGTTGTTTCTTGAGTGGAGATTGTAGCAGTCTGATGGTACTGACCTCATCAGTTACTGATTTCCTTTTAAGCTTTCCTTTTTAAGAAGTTGTGGTGAAATAGCTTTTGATACCATCTGAAGTTCACTGATTTATTTTGTCCCATTGGGTAGCTTTGGGTAGAAATTACAAGAATAGCTATGATTTTCTAACCATGGACAGAAATGAAGTGCTTGTGCTATTATTTTAACGGTTGCCAGCATTATCTTTTTTTCGTAAAAGGTTTTACTAAACCATCTGTTCTTGGAACAGCAACTGTTCTTGGGAGCATAATATGGCTGTGCCTGCTTGCCCCAGCACTTACTGAGAATTCAAAATGATTTTGTTACATTCTTGGAGGCACAGTGTCTGTGGATTTTAGCAATGAACACAAGTGAGCAATCAAATGGAAAAAAATTCCCTGAGGCTTAGATCACATAGCATCTTCAGGATGCATGTGGAAAAGTGTATTTGTTGACTAGATCAAGTCCCAGTGAAGCTGAGCTTCTCACTTGAAGACTGTTGGCAGGATTCATCCTTTTCTCCACCAGGTACTGCTGGAGGCCAGAAAGGTACTTGATTTTATCTGTGCCATGCAAGACAGTTAAAACTACATTTGCATTTTATGGATGTTGTTAGTTACCCATCCTTTAATAGAATTTTTCTTGAATCTTTAGAATAAATACAGACATTTAACTAGAGAGAGCTTTCAAATACACAGTGTTAGTGGGGATAGATGCTTCTTTTGAAACCTGTTTGCTTCACTTTGAGTTTCTAGGTACAATTCAAAATATTGATAATGTCCTGTAAACATTGAATATTCATTTGACGCCTCGTTATGGCAGAAGCACTTTCCCTCTTAAAAGTGTGTCTTGTCAGCTCAGATGTTTTCACTGAAAATGCTTTGGTGGTGTTCTTCAGGGATGCATTTCTGTCAGAATTTCAGGAACTTGATTGTGTCTTAGTTTACCTGTGCCAGGCTGTTAAATAGTTTGCCAGCCTTCAAGCTATCATTCAAGGCTCATTTTATTCCTCGGTTTTATTCTCAAGTGTTCTATGATGGGGACAGAATGACTGCAAATAATAGTTCATTTAGCTGGAAAGTCCTCAGATGTTAAGATGAACTGTAAAAATGTAGTGTAAAGCTGTTTATTCAAGGAGAGCGGGGAATAAGCAGCGTCTGTCTAGATTAAAGCAAAATGTCACATGCTTGTGTTACAGCATCTGTCTCGGGGGAAGGAATAGCAGAGTTCCGTGAGATTTGGCTGTTCTTTAGGAACAGAATAGCATCTGTTCAGAAATTCATAAAGAGATAGAAAAGAAGTTAAACCACTGAATCCTGTTTGCATTCTATAGCTAATGGATGCCTGTATACAATGTTCCACTTAAAATTCTTTAGTAAAGGCACATGAGCATTTACGGTTTTCAGAATGCTGTCCACAAAGATAATCTGTTTTTGTCTCAAGTACTGTTTTGCTCTTAAACTAAACCATAAAAAAGGTGGGGGGAAAGTAGGAAGAAATTTTAAGTATATGCAAATAATGTAATCTCTCTTGAACAGGTGTGACACCACAGAAAAGCTAAAAGCTCTATTGCCAAGACTGGAACAAGAGCTAAAGGATCCAGCAAAGTTCAAAGATTTTTATCAGTTTACTTTTAACTTTGCTAAAAATCCTGGACAAAAAGGTCTAGGTAAGTAGAAGAAAAATGAGAAAATGTCTGCAGTTGGTGAAGTCTTCCAAATGTTTCCAGTACTACAGTATTCTCATTGGCAATTTTATAGTAAATTCATTATTAATTTCTTTCACTGACTTCTCTTTCCCATCTTCTTTCATTTAATCTCTTCTTAATGTCCCCTTGGTCAGATAATTTAATGGGGTTCTCTGCCAGTATTGACATTCTCTCGCCTCTTGTCAAAAGAAATTCCTGCAGTTCTTTGAGACCTATCAAATTTCTTTTTGAAAAATTACTGAGCTAGTGAGCTCTGTGTGTTAAGAGCAACTGAAACAAGATGCGTCTATATCAGCTCAGGAAGAGGGAGAAAGCTGGGCAAAAGTTACTGTTCTTCTTAAAATTTTTAGTTTTAGCTTAGTTTTTTTGTAAAGTTTAGAAAAAGGGTATTATGGACTTGGCTTAAAACTAGCGAGTAAAAACAAGCATATATAATTAAACTATTATTCTTCATGAAGTTTGAGATTTATCCCAATCCATGCCTTGTATTGCTGGAGTAAAACTGATACGTTATTTAAATTCCATTTTTTTTCTTCAAATCAAAAATCTTTAGTTTGTGAATAGATTAAAGAAATAGTGAGGTGAAGTCCATTCTTTTCAAGTTTATGTCCACTTTCAGAGGATACTGTGTAGGAAGAAATTAATGTTTTGTATATAGAATAGCACTGTACCATCATCCCTATTCTTTGTGGTGCATGTGAGAGGACAAACCCCTTTTTTAGGGTTTGGGGTTTTTTTCTTTTTGAGCATAGCCACTTTAAATCTGTGTCTAAGTTAACTTGGAAAGTTGATAAATGCTTTTCTCAAGAGCTGTTGGGAAAGCAGAATATCAATTTAGACCTCAAACAGGTGTGCCTGTTCAATAAACTCTTGTCTTTCCTGCTGTCGTTTTGTTGTTGTTGGGTTTTTTGGGGTTTGTTGTTGGTTGTTTTTTTTATTAAACTATGGACAACTTTTAGCCAGTTTATATTTTTCTTCATTTTTTTTTTCAGCAGTTTTATTTTTCATTTAATCTTTCACTCTCTCATGGCTCATGTGCCACTTTTACTGACACAAAAATGAAGAAGTCTTGTAGTGGCTCCGTGAGGTTGGTTAGAATGCTAGTCCCTCAGCTAGTCTTCATTAACAAAGCTTAGTACTTTCAAATTGCAGGAAAGGTAAGTCAGTTACAGCTGAGGTTGGGATTTATGGGATACCTAAAGAAGTATTACAAATAGCTTTGTGTTGTAATTGTGTCGTTCCAACATGAAACTCATGAGCTTGGGCAGTACGTTTCAAAAGCTTTTCACCTAAGCCTGTATGAACAGTGAGGAGGGGAGGCAGCCCAGCCCAGATTTGGAACTGAATGTGCTGCTTGTTTGACATGAGGAGGAAACTGACTTGTTTTCCATTATTTCTTTTTATTCAGTATTGGGGGTCCTTTCATCTGTAAGTCTGTCTTCTCTGTTGTGTACGAAAGATGTTTTATTGCCAGAAAGTACCAATGTTCCTTCTTGCACTATGAGTTGAACTATTAACAGGAGAAAGGAAGAAGTGCAAAAAATTGAAGTAAAACTTAAAACTGTGGGATGAATTGATGGGAACTGTTGCTGATTTCAGTTTTCTGGAATCAATTTATTATTGATTTCAATAATATTTACAGTCTCTTAATTTCTAGTACTTAGTTCTTACATGGCGGTATACCGGTGGCATTGGTCATCAGACTTTTTCTGGTCTTGCTAAGATGATTCTAGATAGTAAAGAAATATAAACAGATGCCACTTTTCTTACTTCAGTGGAGATACCCCATATTTCTTTGATCACCATAGGTTGAGTAGAAAGACTATTGAGCAAACACATGGACTAATGTGACATTTTTGAGTGAGTGAGGCCAGTGGTAACTTACCCAAATAAAGATGAGCACTGTATAGGTTTGGAGTGGGAATCTTTACAGGGATTAACAGTCATAGTGGAGTAAAGAGGTGAAGGGAAAAAAGTAAGTTTACAGGTAGGTGCTTGTAATAATAACAGAAGGAAGCAGTATGTTGTGTAACCAGGGAAGAAAATCCTGTTATTTTACTGGAGTGCCTGTATGAGCTGAGCATTCTACTTGCTTCAGCTATATTTAATACAGATTTAAATTTTTGGGTTTTATTAGTTTTGTTTTTTTATTATTTCACATCCTCTTCTCTGTATACATTTACATATTTTCTCTTGTGAGAGTGAGAAACTGTCCATCTTGTACCCTGTCTCCAGAGTTGTTCAGTATTTGTGTCCAATGACTGTGTGGCCTATTGTCAAGGAGATGTAGGAATTGATACCAGCCATGTACAGAGTCTGTTGCTGTCTTATTCATTTTGGAGCCTTTACTTTGATTAAGTCCAGATAGTTAAACAGAATGAATAATTAGATTTGTTACCATCTGAGCTGTTAGAAATCTCTGCCTAGCCCTGTCCAGGTCATCTTACAGTGATGACCATTCCTCCTTACCCACATGCACATATGATGACATTCAGTCAGTATGGGATGCTTCTTAGCTCCTGCCCAAGCTGCTTGCCTTAAAGTCTTTCTGGTGAATTGTAACTTGGAGGAAACTCAGAGGTATGTAAGTTTGTGTCAAGTAAAGGATAAAAGTGAATGGTTTGAATTAATGAAGTGAAAATAATCTAGAAATTCTTTCCTAATTTTCAGTTGCAGAATATTTTAATGTGGTTTTTCTGAAGTATTCAGACTAGTGCTTTTTCTTATTAGGCTGGGAGCTTAAATCACCAAGCCTGGTAATTGTACTCATTGATTAGAGGACTGATCTGAAGGCTAAAAGAATATTATTTGATTCTTGGATATGCACATGACCTATTGTGCTGGCTTGAAGGCAAAACCAGTGAGATACTCCAAGTCAGAAAAAACAATTTAATAGGAAAGAAAAAAAAGGTAAAATAAAATAAAACAAAACACATGCAATAGTACAAAAGATCACTGACAGAGTCAGAATACAACCTGACACTGTGGTGGTAGCCATCCAGATGAAGTGGTCTTGTTGAAGCAGTGTTCCCGTAGAAAGGTCTGGTAGACCTTGTCCTCTGGGAATCCAGTGGGTAAGGCTGCCTGTGCTGTCCCAAATGCCGGATTATATCCAGGTGGGAATGCTTGGCTCCTCCCCCTGGGTGGAGCATCTCACAATGGGCTGATATCATTTTATCAGTCTTGTAATGGGTCCTTGATTGCCCATTAAACAGAGATAGCTCCTGGAGGGAGTTATCTCTGAGTCATGCAGCAGGGCATTGATGGGCCATTAACAGAAGGTAGTCCAGAGGGAGGGGGCAAAAGAAACACTGCCTAACCTAGTTTCAACAGCTCATGTAGATGGTGATAGAATACATACTTTGGGCACATCTTACATTGTAACCTAGGACACCTATAAATGTGCCTATTTGAAAACTAAACCAGTTTAACATAGTGACATACAAGGAATCCATATTCTTAGCAGATTGTTAATAGAAACCTTTTATAAAAGAGCACGTAATTAAACTCCTTCTGTTGGGTCCTTCAGGCTAAGTGCTAGGACATCTTTTTTTTAACAGAAATAACTCTTGAGACTAGAGCTTACCAGAAATGTGCCTGTGATAGACAGACTTACACAATGTTTTTTCTTTTTTTTTTTTTTTTTCTTGTTTATCTTAGCATATTGAAGCTATAAGAAATGAGTGAAATATCTCTAAAATGTTCAAGTAGCAGTGCTTTGGTTATGAGTCATGTTCATTGCTCCATCATTTCAGATTACTTTTTTAAAAATCTGTATCTGCTGTTTTAAGAAGCGATATGCAACACTTATTACTTTATTTATTGTCCTCTCTCCTTTGAAAAACACCAGAAAAGAGTGATTTATGAGTTCCTTTTTAATATGCTAGGTGGTCTTTAAATTTAAAAGGTAAAGAAATATTTATATAGTGTATTCCCTTGTGCTAAACAGAATCAACATCCACCTAAACCAGTTCCTCCATACACTTTTCTAACCAAATGCTCTGTGGTATGCTACAATATGTACTGAATTGCCTTTTCAGTTTTGATAGGTATTAATAAAATTTGAGATCTGATTTGTACTGGTCCTCTGGCTTAACAAGTTTGAGAGCCATTGCCTTCACAAAATAGAATCTTAAATTTTTCATGGCAGGTTCCATACATTTTTGTCCATGTTTCCTTAAACCTATCATTAGATTCTCTTTTTTCTTTTTCTAGCATATAACTTAAATCTTTTTTTCTGAATTTTCCAATTTAATACTTTAACTAGCCAAAGTAAATACACAGAATGCATTTCCTTAGAGTGAGTGACGACTTCTTACATAGTTGGCAATTACGTGTGTGTCTTCACTTAGTCTCTGGACTGAGTAACCCAACGACCCTGATAAATTTTCTCCCCTAGCTCTCTGATACTGGAATTTTGTCTTCCGACTCTCATTTCCTTTGCAATGAAATTGATCTAATTTTCTCTTGTCATGTAGTACCCAAACAAGCCAGATACCTTCCGTGTGTCTTAGATATTTTGCTTCTTGTTTTGCATCCTTTCGAGTTTGCTTAAGTTTGATACTCTTTGCAGTTTGTTTTACTGTTGGGTTTCTGCAGCACTGCAATGTACCCAGTTAAGTCTGATCTGATATTTCAGCAGTTGATTACTCCCACTAGCACTGTGACTTTGCATTTCTCTTTGATGAAATCTTCCTTATTTACTGCCAAGTGATTTTCTACTTTGTCCAAATAATTTTGAATCCTAATCCTTCTATCATGTTAGACTTTTTTGAGGTTTTGTCTAGGTTGCATATTTAACAGAAGTTTTCTTTGTTATATCATCTGAGTTACTGAAGTATTGGGCAGTGTTAGATACGGGACCGACCCACTTGGATGAGTTACTTTCTCCCAGTTTGGCAGGGAGAGCTTGAGGTTCTTCCAGAATTCTTTGACCTTTATGAAGTTTCAAACACGGTAGGAAGCAATTTGAGATTGCTTCAGCATACGGAGGTGAATTTCACTGGATCTGGCTTCACTTTGGGCAGCAGTGCTTGAAGACTGATTTTCTAAAAGTTTTTTCTGAAATAACTGTCAGTTTTCATTGAATCTTTTTGCTTGGAACAGAGCTTGGAAAAAAAAAAAAAAATCTCTGTGTGTTCCAGGCTTTCTGGAGTTATTATCATCAGCAGGTCACAGTATCTTTTATCACACCAGCTGCCATTTGTAAGGTGGGGAGGTGGAGAGCACAGAAACCCTTCTTAGAAATTTTTTTGGTGATAGAGAAACTTTGATAATACCTCACACAGCTGTCTTTTTGTAATTCAGAGGGGATTTTGCTCCAGGAAAAGGGTCTTGGAGGGTAGGAGTGGGTGAGTAGTTTTGTGTTTTCTTTATTTTTGGAAAAGCCTATCTTCCCTTGCTTTTTAATTTCTTCTTCTCCAGTTCCCCTCAAAACCAATGCAAGAAATTCTGCCATTATGTAATTAGACGGGAAAAATTCTCTCCAATATACTAAGTTACATCTGTTCTGTCATTCCCTAAAATAGACACAGAATTCGGTACACCGATACTCATTCCTAGAAATAGGACTGCCTTTTATAGGAGTCTCTTTTCCACAGTTCATGTGGTGACAGTTGGGAGTTTTTATTTCTCTTTGTATCTGCAGGACTTCTGTCACTATAGTCTCATCCAGCTCGAATGCTCACAATGACTTTTATTAGCTCAGCCTTACCAAGTAGAATGCTCCAGTCTGGACACTTGCTGTTTGAAGAAGTGACAGTACTAGCAGTCCCCCAGGGTGATATCTTGTGTAAGGAGTGAGATACAGGAGGCAAAAGCTCAGTGCATAAGCTCTGCCATGATGATCTTGAAGCAGAAAATGATGTTCTGATTAATGCTGCTCAGCACCCAACTGTCGAGTGTCTTTCAAATACATCTGAATAGATTTGATCATTATCAAAGAAGACAATGGATGCTTATAACTGTTAAGACTGACTCTCTAAGTGGTGGACAGAATTAAGGAAAAAAAAACCAGCTAAGTTTCAACACAGCAGTGCCATCTCAATGGCTGCATGTTGGACCTGGAGTACATAATATATAGATTTTTTTAAACTTGATTTGCATTTTGTCTCTATATTTTGGAGGTGCAGTTTATCAAGTAATCTGGTTTGCCAGGAGACATTACAACTAAGTATTATGGATAACTGTGATTCTGTCTTTAATCTGCTTTCTCATGTTCTTACTATTGTATATAGTACAATAAATCTTTAAGTTTTGCATGGTGTGGATTTGGAGAGGTTTATCTTGCCTTCTGCTCCCAAGGTTCAGCTTTTCTACTGCAGTCTGAGTGAAATTTTGTATCTAGCTCTTGTTGGTAAGTGTGTTAAAGAATAGGATTATAGGTCTTTTGTCATGCTGTCTACAGAGCAGTTCAGATTTCTGTGGGCACTTTCAAGCTCAAAAACGAGGTCTTAGCTCTGTCTCTGGGGTTTTCTGGGTTTTTGTGGTTTTTTGGGTTTTTTGTTTGTTTTGTTGTTTTTTTTTCATTTTTTGAACCTGATACTTGCTGTGATTCTCTTACTGGGTCTCGCTTTGAGCCCAAAAAAACATGCTCAGGAGTTTATTACAGTTTGTTTCAGCCCCAGGGAGGAACTTAATGCATTCTTTCATGGTCTTCACCTTCCAAAATGGAAACGAAAAGCTGATTTGGTCCTTCATCACTTCTTTGTGATCCCTTCGTCTGCTTGCTGGCTCAAAAGGTTGTGCTTCCTTCTCTCTGCCAGTTGCCTGGGATCAAGCAAGAGATGAAAGATGAGGAGGGCATTCAGACTTGAATCAAATATTCCCTCAAGACCAGAAGAATGACTATCTTTGCATCCGGTATGTGGACTTCAAGGAGGTTTCCTCTCCTATAAGCAGATGAGTATAATATACTCTTTTTAATTGAAGCAACATCAACTTTGGCTTTTATCATAGCAGTATCTCAAGATTCTTTGAAGAGATCTTTAGACATTAGGGAAGGATATTTTTTCTTTCTATTTTGTTTCCTTTTTTTTTATGCCCACCCTCCCCCCAGCCTAGTTATCAAGGTGTCCTCCCCTTTCAGTGAAGAATTAGATTCATAGGCAATCTGTAGGAGTGAGTGCATGGAAGAAGTTGAGTGTGGTCTGTAAATGAATTTTACATTTATTTTGAAAGAGGTCAGTGAATGCTGTATTTTAGGTGTTCCAGTGACCTTGGTTTGTGTGTATGGTTCTTGCTTTATTTTTGTTCACATTTTCCATGTTGAAAATGCCAGCAGTTTAAGAGAAGCTTGGTATAGAAGAGGTGCTCTGATCAGTAAAAATGTGGCATAACTGCCAGTTCTACTAATGCCTCATTGATTCTTTTACTCCTGTTTGGACCTTGTTTGGGAAATGTATATCCAGTCAACTTTAAGTCATCTGTTGTAGTTTATCTGAATGGTACGTGGAGAGACTTGCAAAGACAAAAGGATTTTTGAACTGGCTATGATCAAGTTCATTAAGATCCTCTCAAATGGGTGTTCAGATAGCCATCTCTTAAGTCTTACTTGCATTCCAAAGCAGTCCATCTGTTTTTGTGCTTAAGGTGATAAACAGATAAACGTGAAAGGTTCTGCAGGGAATCAGGCTGCTTCAGCATGGCAGATGCTGGGACAGAGCCAGTGAGCACAGCCAGGCCCTGCTGGATTCCTGCAGTGCTCCTCTGAAGTCCATGTGCTGTGCTTTGCTATTCCTCCTGTCCACCACAGGCACTTAAGCCTGATGCTGTGCGTTATCTGTCCCCTAAGTCAGGGCACTGGGAAGCTCTTTGCTTACGTCTTGGCAGAGGTGAGTGCATCCAGCTCAGCTAGATCCCGGGTTTAGCCATGATATGTATTTGTATCACCTCCTTTACTCATTTTTTTCTCTTCTGCCTATCTTCTGTGGGGGAGCTTCCAGTTGCAACTACAGGCTGTTTTGCTCTAAGCTTTTGGCAATTCAATTAAGTATTTTTAGGTTTAATTCTCATGGTATATTCTTGTTATTTTCCTGATTAGGAAAGTAGAAAGTAATTCTTGTGTCTGTGTTTTTAGCAATTTGGAGGCCAAAGAAGACTCTTTAAAATCATTCAGAAATGAAGAAACTAGGAGTTTATTAACTCACTGAGACTTGCAGCTATTCACTTGATGCTTGTTGGTCAGGCAGGTATAATAGTCCTGTTGTTGAGACAGATTGGCATCAGTTTCCATTGTTCTTACCTGTGCATCAGTTTCAACAGTGTTGAAAAGCTACATTAGTAGTTCAGGTGAATTAATGATAATATTCTATCCATTTCAAACATGAGTGTACTAACAGGTCTTGTTTGGCAGCTATGTAATAATGATTTTTTTCCTTTCTTAACAAGATCAACATTTGATCAAATCTTAAAAGTAGATATAGCCTGTATTTCTCATTCGGCATTAATTGTGCTGTTTGTTACCACTTCAAGCTTTCTGTTCAATCAGGATAGAAGAGGCTGAGGGGTTTTTTTTAAAGCAGATTTAGAATGAGGTTAAGGTTTGAGGATAGAACATACTGCATACAAAATACTGTTTCTGGTTGAAAAAAACTGATTGTTTAAGTCTCCATGATATATAACTCTCATTAGATATTGACACTGAAAATATTTTTGGGTTGAAAGGAAAGCTCAAACTATATAATGTACAGTGATGGTATATGATGTGGTATTTTTATGATGGTCTTTAGCCATTTAGTTTTATTTAGTTTTATGCTTTGGATATGAACGTGGATGTTAGCAGTGAAGTTTCTTTTAAACTGATCATTGTCTAAGTGTTTTCAGAGATCCATGCATCTGTCTTTTTCTGTTTATAAAACTTATATTATTGGTCTGTCATGTGGGTAGCATATATTTTGGTATAAAAAACCCAGCTTATTTTATAGTCGTAGTTTGATTCTTATTGTAATGATGCCTTCATATCTACACAGCATTGAAAGAGTTATTCCTAAGACTTCATGAGGAATTTTTGCCTTGTAAAAGCATCTTCCTGTGGGGATGCAGAACTCTAATGCCATAAGGGCTTTTCTCTTTTTTTAATATCTGTCTGTGCAGCACTAATTGTAACAGATCCACAGCATTAATGTTTATTGATACTACTGTCAGCATGCTAATGTAGAATTTGAACTCTGTAACCAGGTCTTCCTTTTGAAGCACAAAAATCCTTTTTTTTGTCCACTGGTGCCAAATTTTTCAACCTAGATAGGGAATTGTCTTCAAACAGAAGTGTAGGAATATCCCCTGAGATTGTGGCAAACCTGAAGGCCTAATTTTCTCATGTACTTTAAAACTGCATAAACTGGCACCACTACCAAAAGTGATAGTCCCATCTAGTCCATGTGTTCAAATAACACTTGTGTTAGTTGATGGCTTTGTGGGATTACAGTGAACCAGGTGAGATTGGATTTTTTTTCTCCACTTTAGCAAATTTTACTGAGATAAGAACTTTCCTCCTTGTGCCAACCGGGAAGAGCAGCTCCAGTGTGCACCTGTTTCATCCACTACAGAGCGGCATCCTCAGTGGGATATGCATTTCTCATATGTTACAGCAAATAACTCCCATGTCTTTGTGCACGGGAAGTCATTGGCAGACACATGTACACGGTGTCTCTCAAGTGTCAGCTTAAGACAGTATTTCACATGCATTGTGTTAAATAAAATTTTGCAATAATCAAGTTCACCTTAACATAATACTGACTTTGACAAAAACCAAGCAAGTGTTCTCTCTTCTTTCCCTTTTACCTCTTCTTTTGTGCCACTTTTAATCATCTTTGTTTCCCTACCTATACTTTCTTCCTTTTTCCAAGGAATATTTCCATCAGAAGTATAAACTTTTCAAGGTACTACTTCTTCAAAATGCATTTTGCTTGAAGTTGTCACGTGGTAGATTGCAAGATTTGCTTGGAGATGTTGAGTCTTCATAAAGAAGCCTGAGTGAGTGGGATCAAAGCCAGCTACTTCACAGTGAAGTTTAGAAACTGTTAAGATTTTTTAAGTTTCTCCTTTTTCATTCTTTTTGCTTTTCATTTGGGATAACAGAGAAGAATAATTAATCTGCATATCTAAGCAGCAAGTAATGCTATTAATTTCTCTTTTTTTACTTTTTTTTTGTGAAAAATGAGCATAGTGGCATAGACAGGAAGAACTGAAGAAGTTTATTAGAGCATAATTCAAGTTTTGTACTGAAGAGCAGTGATCATAGTAGGACAAACACCGGCAGCACTGTCCATGTGTAGATAGGTTGAGGCATTTTGTGTTTCTCTCCATCTTTAACTGCTGCACTTCATCCAGGCCCCAGCCCTGTTGAAACAGGGACTCTAGGGCTTGGCTGTGTTAAAATTTGGAACATCTCTTTCAGATGTGAAGCTTGATTTCAGGTGACAGAGTGTCCTTTGGTTTGTAGCATGATATTTACAGTTTCAAAAACCATTCTTCCTTCTTGTGTAGGTGCAGGTTGAGCTTCTGTTTCATGTGCTATCACAGTACTTTCTCTTAAGCTTCATGTTCTTTTTACACTTCCTTTATACCGAAAGCACAAGCTGAAATATTTCTGTGATTTAAGAAAGACTGTGCCTTATTTTATGGTTGCCCAGTAGTAACCATGTACTTAGTGCTGTTACCTGCAGGAGCAAGCACCAAAGACGGTGGGTATGGTGAGCTGCTGAGGATGAAAACAGGCCTTGGAGGAAACATCCTTTCTACCCTTAAGCTGCATCTAATGTTGCTTCTGCCTTTCTGCTGGAAGATGTGGCAGTGCTGCGTCTTCCTTGAACCCTGCTCTCAGATCACTGGTCATGATGCAGAATTAGGGCTGACTTCTTGGACTCGTATTTTCAGTACTGGGTGTAGGTGTTTGTCTATTGAATGATGCCAGAAGGAGAGAATTATTGCTGTAAGGAGGTCTGTAGAATCATAACACCACAAACAAATTACTTTTTTCATCCCTTGATGTCCTTAAATTCCCTTCAAAGTCAAGTGTGTCCAAAATGTGATAAATTAAGAGGAGTTGACATCTGTGGATTTAAATGTTTGTTTCTATCAATATTTGTACGTTTGTGCACGTGTGTATATATTTTTCGGTTTTGATTTGGAGAGAAATTTATCATTAAGTATTCTGTTCTGTTTCTGGAGATTGAAAGTAGCTTTAATCTGGCACTGGTGGATGTTGACAAAAATGTTTTATTGACTTTGATGTTAAACACAAAACTTACACTGTTACTGATTGTCTTCTACCTTTTGGGTCAGGGAGAGTAGAAAACAATTCCTTATAGTTTTTTTAGTGACTTTAAAGGAGTGTTATTTATTTGTGTCATAATATACTAGATGTAGCTTTAATAGTTTAACCAGAAGGGGTTTATTGCTTATAATGTGCTGCAATATTTACATGTTGCTTTATCTCTTGCAGATCTGGAAATGGCGATTGCATACTGGAATTTAGTCTTGTCAGGAAGGTTTAAATTTTTAGATCTTTGGAATAAATTTTTGTTGGTAAGTATGTATTTTATTCCTTACTGCCTATCGTATTCCACAATAATCTGGCTTTTGCTGGCTGTGTGCTTCCAGTATGAAAAAGATGGCATTTCTCTATATTTCTTCCAACTTTTTCCTTTTTGAAAACCGATATAAAATCGTCTCAAATCAAGCCAAATTAAATCTTCTTTTGATGATCTTCCAATTTAGAAGAATGCAAAAAGATGCAGCAAAGGGATAGAGTGTTCTGCTTAATCCTGTGTCCTCCTACTTAGGAAAGTCCCTCCATGAAAGGAAGCCATGATGGTAGATGGAACTGGTGCCGCTGGTTTTTCAATACAGCCGTGATTATTGTCAACCATGTATTTTACCGTACTCTGCCTTTTGCAGTACTAATGCGTAAACTGGGTCTTTTTAAGTCAGTCATACCAGAATTTAACATGAAGAGACTTTCCATTTTCAACAAAATTTCTTGCCTGAATAATCACGTTGACTAATTTTTTAGCTAATAGTTGTGAACTAATCTTGGCAGTTTTCTTATTACTAGTGCAAATCTGTGGGCAGTGGAGTAAAGGTAAATAAATGAAACCTTAGAAATTCAAAAATATTCTTGTAAAAGACCCGATTCAGTCATCTATATTTCTACATTTGCATGTCTATATAACTACAAAAAATGACGTTATATAATATATAATTTATCTTGATTTTCTTCTTCATTTTATCTTTTTATCTGCAGTTTAGGAGAAATAAAAAGTCTTTCTGCATTTTTGTCCCCAAGTGCTTAATAGGGAAGGTGTACACTTTTTGAAATATTTTTCTGTAGTTTTTTTTCTAAATGTTTTGGCAGTATATTTATTTGAATCACCAAATGATCACCAGTTTCATCAGGAGGGCTTCTGAAAACATTTCATGTTTTAACTGCCTTAATACACTTTAGAACATCCAAATTTGTAGATGTAACTGAAGAAAAATCTGCGAGTTACAATCTGGTATTAAAGTGTGTTACTTTAGAAGAAGTATTTAACCTGAATGTTTAGTTGAGAAAAATATTTAAAATATTTCAATCTAAGAAAGAAGCAAGCTGGAACTCTTTCAGATGGTTGGGGGGCATTTTTTGGTGGGGTTTTTTTGTTGTGGTTGGTTGGTTGGTTTTTTGTTTTGGTTTGGTGGTTTTTTTGTTGTTGTTGTGGGGGGGGTTGTTTGTTTTTGGTTTTTTTTATGATAAAGAAATGTTTGTAATAGGTATAATTCTGTATATATTAATATAAAATACTGCTGTGGAATTTGAAAGTAGTTTGAACCGGACAGTACTGTTATTACTCTGTACAGGAACATCATAAAAGATCAATTCCAAAAGATACTTGGAATCTTTTGTTAGATTTTGGAAATATGATTGCGGATGATATGTCCAACTATGATGAAGAAGGTAAGCAGTACCTGAATATCTTCAAAAATTGGCCCAGCAGAATTAAAATACTGCTATAAATGAACAAGAGAACATGTTGTTACCTCGTGTCCTAATTTGTTTACCCTTAAAGTTTCAGCTGCCAATACAGTGTCATACTTATTGCCAAAATAGTAGTGATAAGAAGGTTGACTGGTTTGCTGTAATTTGAAAACAGAAGTAAAGATGCAGTCACACCATGATAGAGCACATTATTTGAATGTTACACGCTACAGACCTCTGAGTGGAACAACGTTTTTGTACAACATTTTTGCCACCCTAAATGCAGTTTACTCTCTGTTACTAATTCTGTTTTGGAATGTGTGCAGAAATAAGTCCTAAGATATGAACGGCTATAATAAGAATGTCATGGTTTTGCTATCAGCTTGTGTTTATATTTGTAGTTTGGAGTTCTATGTTTTAAATACATTTTGGTCTTAAGAACTATTGCTGCGAGAAGAGATTCATATGTGGAATTTATTAGTTAGGTGTGGGGTTTTTTTCAAGTATTTTATCATGTGCCTGTTAAAGCTAGACTAGGCCAGAAATGTCAAGATGAACTTCTAACCTTTTGTATTTATAGACTACACCAGTTTATTACTGATAATCATAGGCTAATTTCTCCATCTCTCTGTAGGAGCATGGCCTGTTCTAATAGATGATTTTGTGGAATATGCACGACCAGTAGTCACAGGAGGAAAACATAAAACTTCCTAACCCCGGATTTGTCGTTATGGACTAAATGAACTGCACTGGGTAATGAGGATTTGTGAGCTGATAACTGCACCTTGGTGCTGCTTTCAGTGATGACGTTCTGCAGACAAAACTGAAATTCCTCCTTTCTGCCTAAAGAAAATTATGACTGACGTGTGGACACTTCAAGAACAAACTCAGACGATCCAAGCTATTTGTAGGCTATTGGCTTCAATTATTGTACTGGTTGTATCATATAGGATGTAGATTTTGCATGATTTTATACCTTGGAGAAGTTTAACTAGAGCTCATTTTATTAAAGTTTTGACAGCACAGCATGCCATTCAGTTCATAATCCAAAGTGAACACCAGCAGTTACATAAAGAAAAATGTATTATATTGTATTTATGTTAAAAGCAGTATTTGTGGTATATAAATTAAATCCATAAATAAAACTTATGCAGTATGTTGTATTTTTATAAAAGTTACTTCTGTGGATCTGTCTTAATACAGAATTGTAAAAAGAACCCAAACAATTGAACATATGCTTTTTTTTGTTTTTAATTTATTACCAAAATTTTAAATTTGTATTTTCACATCCTAGATGTATATGGTGATTACATGCAGCCTTTTGCTTTCTCCCAATGAATTTGACTTCCTAATTTTTCTTCTTGAAGTGCTTGGACATGTAACAAAATAGCATTGCTGAGGATAGGCTTCTGCTCTATGCTGTGTTGCAACTCCAGCTTTTTTTTTAGTAACCATTTTAAAGTAGATATTATACAACCAAAGATGTGTTTCTAATTCATGTTTAATTGTCATAATTCAGTTAGTCTCCAATTATGTGTTTTATTTATTTTTAATAAGGAAGCGATGGAATATGGATTTTATTTGTAGCTTGAAACATATCATAAATTCTAGCTAAATGCACCATAGCTGTAAATTCATTTCCTGGCCCTTCTCACAGAAAATAGATCTGAATAAGCCCAAAGACTTATCTAGTTGGCTTTCATGGTGGAGAAATAGGGGTAAAGAGACTTTATATTAATGATTATAAGTATTCATGCCTGAGGATGTGTTGTGCATTCAACTGTATTTATTTAAGGGGAGAAAAAAGCAAACTAATGCAGTATCATTGATCTCAGAGCTGGGGACATTGGACCAGTTTTCACCAAATCGGAATTTGTTCAGTCACTTGTTCTTCCCCTTTTGCCAGCCACTGATTATGAAGTGCACAAAGGTGTCAGTCTTCTGTTTCTCACCAGTGTCTTCCGCTGTCTAAGCACAAAAAAGTTCTACCAGAAACTATTCAACATGTCTTCGCACAGGGCTCTTGCAAATGCTACCTCATCAAAATGAGTTTGTCATAGCCACTGTAAAAGTTTGTTAAAATGAAGAGTTGCTAAAGAGTATGTACAGCTATGATCAATATATTTTCTGTATCTAAGGCTGAATACATGCAAGAATTTTGGAGAAAATAGTGCATTAAGTTATATAAATTATATCTGTTTGGATAGTTGAAGTGTTGCATGACAGCAGACTATTTTATTTTGTAGTTGCCAGGTATAAAAGCTTACAATATTCTCTTAAACTCTAATATTTAGAGTTTCATACAAGTAGTCAGCTTTCATTGTGTCAACACAGCCTGCCAGGACAAGTGTACATGCTG
Source organism: Hirundo rustica (assembly GCF_015227805.2). NCBI lineage: Eukaryota > Metazoa > Chordata > Aves > Passeriformes > Hirundinidae > Hirundo > Hirundo rustica. The sequence goes on from NC_053451.1 coordinate 92,578,207, forward strand.
CGTACAGAGACTGCCTTCATTCTTCCACTTGATAGAATTTCAGTTGTGCATGATGTTTAAAAAGAAGGACAAGGGAAAATTTGAACAAATGAGTGATTTTTCTCTTAGCAGGAGCCCAGTAAGCAAGTTACAAATTCCCTGTGAGAGATTTGTTATGAATATTTGTCCTTTTTTTGTGTGAGTGTCAGCCCTGGCCCAACAGCCGCCAGGTGTCAGCGTCTGAGCCCACTGCTGCCTGGTGCTCCTGTGCAGAGTTACCCACTGAGGTTATGCCCAGTTACTGCTTTCTCACTTCATCTTTTTAGAAGGGCATTTGTGTGCATAACTCCAAGTAAGTACTCTACAGAAGCCAGCAGAGAGCTAGAAGTAGTTAGGCTCTTTTTACTGTGTTTGTTTTGGGAAGGTGGCAGAGATAAATCAAGCCATTTCTGTATCTGTCCCTCAGGCTTTGCAGAATGTGTAACATCTTACAGCATCAAGTGCATTCATCTAGCCAGAAGCAGTGGAATGCTTGTTACTCACACAATTGCCACTTAAAGTATATAGATAAAATATAACTGATGAGAAGTAGCCTAATCAGTTGGTATGTGATGTAAATGAATTTTCATAGCAATAGAGCTTGTGAAACATTTGCTCATGATGAGAGCTCCATCAGATCATTCTGATGAACTTCTACCTTTTAAAATAAATAGGGCATAAAAAATGCATGTGGGTTGAGGGGTTTTTTCCTTGTTAATCTGAGCAAAGAAGGAAGGTGCTTAGCCCAGGATTCAGTGTGTGTATATATATGTATACACACATTTACTCTTAAACTCATTCCTGGGATGACCCTTCAGGTGTGACAGCTTCCAGCAGAGGAAGACTGGCCAAAATGCTCCAAAGCTGATCCTTGTCAACCAGTTTTTGAGGTTTTCTACGCTTTTTCTTTTGTTCTTCCTGGTCTTCTATCCATTTTAAACCACGTGTGATTTTTACATTCCCATACATAAATAGCATGAAATAACACCTTCACACTTGAACTGTCATAAAAAATGCAAATAAACTGCTTTCACCTTACAAGTTTCTTATGTATTTTAATCATTTGCTGCTGTCCACAGTTCGACTTTACAGGGTACTCTGACTTCCATTTTAAGTAAGCTGATACAGTGGTAACACCTAGGCTGCTCAATTTATAATCCTAAATGGTACAGATGTCTTCAAGTTGTTCAGTGCATACAGTATTACCTCACAGATAAGCTGTATGTATTTTTAAACTTGGTGCCAAGTTGTTTGGTTTGAAACTGAGCCATAGGATTTGTACTTGCCAGTTCTAAATTTAAATGTAATTTATCATGTGTGTCATGCCAAGGAGAGCAAACCTGAAGGCATCTGCTCATTCAATGCACCTGGGAGATTTGCTGCTGAGTAAGCTGTATGTGTATGTATATTTTTTGGCAATGGAAAAAGGAATAAATGGACTGTCAAAGGATTGAAGTCAGTCACGTGAAATGTCTGTATGGTTCTTGTCAGTTTTCTGGTTTGGAAGTCTTGGTCTAGTGGGAGGTTGTTATTGTTTTCTGGTTCATTTATTAGCCAGAAGAGAGTAACTCATTAATTTTTAAATGGCCTTAATAGATGTTTGGTTTGGTCATCTGTGTCACCGTTAGGCTTTTAAGAGGCTTGACGTGTTTAGCTGCAGTACTGTATTCTGCATGTATCTGCTGGTCACCAGACTCTCCACAATTTGTGCCATTAGTTTGTACTGGCAATGGGAGCTGTAACTGGAGAAGAGCATTGCTCAGTCCTGGCTCTGAGCTCTGTAGGAGAAGCAGCATGCTCAGAAATCTGTGTAAAGACCTTTGGAGGTATGCATTCACCTATCATTAATTCTCTTCTGAAGGTTTAAATCAAAAATATCTTCACCCAGCTGCCATCCTTCTCCAGTGCTTTCACCAACCACAGGCTGCTTTGGTGTTGCACAAGTTTTGTCTTCCTTTTCCTGCGACAGTGAGTCTGCAGACATTGATACTTGAATCAATGGCAAGCCTTTTTTCTTTAGTGTCAGCACCAGTAACTTCCCTCAACTGATGGCAGCCAGCATCTCAATCACCAAAAGGCACAGCCCTTCTGAAAGAGTAAAAGTATAATGTTTTTACAACTGTAAACCTGTTCAGTGAAACGTGTTTTTTGATCTTTTCTTTATCTGCAGTGTGCTGGATAAAACTAGGTGACATACCTCTAAATTTAACTTTTTTATTCTAAACTGTTGACAGGACTCTGCAACTGCAGCTGCCTCTAGAACCATGTGCAAAAAATACTGTATTTCAGACAAGTGGGTGCAATGTTCACCTCTTAATGAGAAGGGCTGGGGAAGTTAAGGGACATTGACATTTTGATTGGGTATTGGGATACCTCCTTGTGTTGGTGCATATACTTGAGCAATTCCCATAGGGGGTTTTTTGTGCCTGCTTTTCCAAGCAGTGAACTATTCTATTGTTTGGCAAACCCTATAGGTTTCATGTCATGACCTCAGCTTTCTGTCAAGACAGTAAAGAAGAAGTCCATCCTGTGGTGTTAAAAGATTCTTTTTCCTTCAAAGAAGTGGTGTAAAGCTGTATGGAAACAATTCATCTTCATTGTTAAAGAATCGAGTAAAACCAGTTTATTTTTTCCCGGGATCTCAGTGAAAGTATTTTAAATGAATAATCCTGATGCTCGAGTAAAATCCTTCACTTGAAGAGTTGTAAAAATGCAGCTCTGACAGAAGTCTAGCACCCATCTGCTATCAACCTTACTTTTCTAGGATAGGGCTCTGTGTCCTTGGGATGGGCAAACTTGGAATCAAGAGCATTTCTCTGCTGAGTGTCTTTGAATGGCAAAGGGTCACTCACTCACTCATGGAGGAAGCATTTGGGGTGTAGTCCTCTTTTAACTTGAAAAGGGCTTGTGTGGACACAGCATCAGTCCAGCTCTGTTTGCCAGTTCCTTGATTCAGAGCAGAGCTCAGCGCCGGTAGCGTGCACGGGCTGTGTCCTCCGCCTGGAGCCCATCCATGCACATCCCTCTGCTGGAGCAGGCAGGAGCAGCCACATTTGCCAAAGGCTGCTTTCATGTTCTCACCTCGGGTTTCAAATGCAGTTGAGCTGAAACATCAGTGTGTTGCCATCCATACAGACAAGCCTTTTCTCCGTCCTGCCTTCCCATTCCCTTTTTTTATGGATTCTCCCCTGAAAGCTGTCATATGTACACAAATGAAAAGACACCATAGATGTATTTTAATATGATTTAACAAATAATTCTGCCAGCTCTGCTCATGTTTGGTTGTTTTGGGGGTTTTTCTCCTATTGTGAATAGTTACCCATCTTCATGAAATTACTGTCTTTTATCTCTGTTTCAGACAGGCAGGTATGATACGTTACAAACAATTGTCTCCTTTGTGGAGAGTAGTTTAATGTGTCTAGCCTACCTGTGCCCAGAAAGCTCACAGTAGCTGGAAGTACCACATGAAAAGGAGATTATGAGTAATTTAAAAAGTAAATAAAAATGTCTTCACTGCATGTTCTGTTTTACAGAGTTGAAAAATAGAACTTCTCTGAAATTTTCTCTGGGTTTTTAGCAGAGCCTTATTCCTAATTTGGCCTGGGTTCCGAGCAGCTGAGTGTGTTGCAACAGACTGAAGTCTATGGGAGGCTAAAGGGCAATGCAACTGCCAGCCACATTCAGAAGAAAAAGATAAATGGAAAACTAAGAATAGCTTTGCTCATTTTCAGGGAGGAACCTTCCATCTGATGAGGCTCTTACTAGCTCACCACAGTGCCTCAGCAGGTGATTCCTCCTGTCCTCGCTTTGCAAGTTCAAATTGCCACGTCCCTGCAAACCGTGATGCTATGCAGCAATAGAGAACAGGTGTGTGCCACAGAGGGGTGGATGGACCTGTAACAGAGACATCAACGTCAGTGCTTCTGCCTGGTGCGTTCTGTAAGCTGTCCTGGCCTTGGTTTTCCATTTTTAGTGTTTGTTTTCAGACACGTGGAACGTGAGGTAACGCACACTGCAGGGTTGACTCTAAGATTACCTCAGTGTTGCGTAAATGCCCTGATTGTGGGAGATGATGCCTGTTCCCCCTGCCCCACACAGGGCAGTAGGGCTGGCATCCACCACTTGTGGCAAGCCAACACTAGAGCAGGCTGGCTGTGCCCCACTGATAATTGTCCCTGCATACCCTCTGCTCCCTAAGGCATAATTATCCTCCTTTTCTTCTTCTTTTTTTTTTTTTTTTTTTTTCTTTTTTTTGGCTTTTCCAGTGTGGAGCTGTTACTTTCTAGCAATGAAAACACACTCTCAGTGTCCTTTTCAGCATTTCTGTTAACCAATCCCGATCTTTGAAATTAGTGCACTAACAGAAACTACTTCCACCATTTGGGCGCTTTGTCTCTTCTAATGTAGAACAGGCATGACAATGCTTCTGTGTGTCCTGAAAATCCATTAAGCACAGAGATATTTCTACACAGGTCAATAACTTAGACCATGATTAGCTTATTGCTTATTTACTTGTTGCTTTGGGTGCTAGGATGATGCTTCCCTTACATTGCAGGTCTTTTCTATCTCAACAGCAGTCAGTATTTCCCTCTGAAAAAGATCAAAGAAAACAAGCACCTTTGCCTGGCTATCAGTTATCAAAATTACAGTCTAATCAATCAATTCTTTCTGTTTACCTGTCCATATTTACACTTCTATTTCTGTCTGTAAAGTAGTAGTAATTTGTGAGTATTTAGGAATTTATTAGAATCACAGGATGCCGTTTCAATGCATCTTTCAAAATAGTTTCCTTCCAGAGTCCAAGTGTGGACTGACCTCAGCTTTAGGAAAAAGTCAGTCTTTGCCAGAGAGTAAGAGGCATGTAATTGAAGTTGGTGTTTTGCTCAGTGTTTATCCAGAGGTACAGTGATTTAGCAGAGCATTCTTCTACTAGGTGGAACAGAACAAGAAAGCTGTTAACAAAATATCTCTGTTGGGCATAAGTAGAAATGGGAGAGGTCATCTGCATTTCACTACATTTCTTACTGCTTATTCCCTCCTTCTAGTGTGTACAGAGTCTGGAAAACTGCTTTTACAATTGCCTTTACTTCTGACTGGTCCCTGAGAGGGAGGCTGACTTCAGCATATCAGAAATGGGCAGAAGAAGAAATATTAATTTACAAGTTGTTGAATAAATAAGCACCCCTGTGGAGACATCTGTTTTTCTGGGTATAGAGTTACTTTGGCTGGGAAGGGCTAAGGATCTCCTGGCTTGCTTTAAGCTGGGTTGCAGAAACAAGGCTTTTGCAGGTCTGCTCTTACAGTTCATTGAGCAAAGCCCCTGCAAAATCCCTGGGTTATGAAATATTTCCTCTCTGTCAGGTCCCAGACAAGAGATGGCATCTGCAGAGCCAGAAAAGGAAGTCCTTGCCTTATAGAGAGAGCTCTTGGTGTGACACAATGGCTGATATAAAGAGTCGGGGGAGCTGAGTTGAAGGCAAAGGAACAAAGGAAGATCAAGATTCGGTGGCTGTCTCGGGCAAAAGGAAAGTGGAAAACGTCTTGGGGATGGATAAATTTAAGGCTGCACTTGTTCTGGCTGGGGTAGGGGATGCTCTCGGTTATCGCAATTTCTCCCGCGAAAACAATGCCTTAGGTGCAAAAATCCAGCAGGAGCTGAAGGAAATTGGAGGGCTTGAGAACCTGGTGCTCTCTCCAGACAAGTGGCCAGTAAGTGACAACACGCTCATGCACATGGCTACAGCTGAGGCTGTCATCACAGGTAGGTATGGCGGGAATAGCAAACACAGTCTGCAGAGGAACAGAGCTGTCGAGCTGCTGCATTTCTTAGAATAAGCCTGATTGCTGGGGAAATAATGAGAAAGCGTGTCAGAAATGCTGCTTATGTGAATGATAATGTGCATGAGTTTGGCTGCTCCATGAGCACAATTCTGTGACCATCTCACAAACCGGGGGGAGAGGGGGGTGTCTTGATTTCTGGAGTGTGGAGGGGCTCTTCCTGTATTTTCCCTAGAGATGTACAATTGGTTAAAGCTTAAAGACTAAAATAACATATGTCCAGCATAACGAAAATAATTGCCAAGCAGATTATCTGTATGCTGGAGCACAACAGGGAATAATATAGCCACGAGAGAGTCTTCTGTAACAGATAACAACACTTCTGAGTGCATTTTTTATATGTTTGTGTGCAGAACTCCAGGCGGGAGTAGAGTTACCTTAGTATCTCTTTCAGGCTTTTAAAAGCACTAGTGCTGTCTCTTCTTTGCTGCCCTTCAGACAAAGGGTTGCATCTGCAAAAATCTATTTGATTTGTAAGGAGAGCTCCCTGTCATTAGTCCAAAAATATCCTAACATACTGTATTTATAATGAAATCTGTCAGAATTGTGGAAGTTATTAGGATGTCTTCTAAAATCACAATGGTTTGGCAGAGAACATTTGTTTTTTCTTAAGGTGGGGGTAGCCTTTTTAAGATGAGAAGTGTTTGTATCCACACCTTTCCCATCAAACTAGAGCTTTCAGAGACTGGCAAGACCATAGGAAGTACATCAGAAGACAGTGACCTCTCAAGAGTATTTTGCCTCTTCAGAATGGTTCAATTTTTTTAAATCTCTTTACAAGTATTCCTGATTTTTCTTAAAACTCATAACACTGCATAACTACCAGTAGCAGAAGCTCCCAGTGTAGCTAAGTATCCTTCACATCAATGAGATTTCCTTTGTGCTAGTGTTTCACTCCTTTATCTGCCTGCTTCCAATCTGCTCTAAATATAGTAGGTAGAGATCAGTTGAAGAGTGTGTAGGACACTTCATACTTGGCTAGTAGCTAACCAATGGTTTAAGGGGTAGCTAATACACTAAAGATAAGGGCAAGATGTCAGCCTATCAAGAAAAAAGATGACTAGCATATTTCTGGATATAGGCTATGATTAAATACGTATCATGTGTTTCTTGCTCATTGAACCCTCTAAAATCATAACTTCTGGGTAATCGAGTCAGTTACACCAACAGTAAAATAATAATTCTTTTCTTAAATATAGGAGCTTGTAAATTACTCTAAAGAAAAAGGTTTAAGTTACTCTTTCCATTGATTGTGTTTATCCTATACTCTTATTTCTTTGATCTGATTGGACAAGAATTTTAAAAAGGTACTTTCATGGGCTGGAGAGGAAACAGCAAGATGGAGTAGGGAATTTTAGTTAAAAAAAACCCTTCATTTCACAGCAACATTGGGGATAAAACGAGTCCTCCCTGCTTCCCACAAGGGAAACAAGGACCTCTCCTGCTGGCAGCAGTGTCTCCTGACAGGGGGAATGCAAAAAAGCCCCGTTGCTTGCTCATGGCCCAGCCTAGGTGCCAAATCACCCACGTCAACAGAGTGAAGCTGCAGAAGGTGAATGTCTGTGAGGCTGAAGGCATCTGCCACCAGCCCTGGAGACCTGCCCTTACTGCTGTGGAAACAGATTTTATAGAATATATTGGGTGACTGGAATGTTACCAGCCAAAAAAAAAAAAAAAAAAAAAAGGAAATAAGCGATAAAAATATCTCTGTCATTCACTGCCCTGCTCCCTGCACATCCTCTTTGCCTTCCTGGCTGCCTGCTGGCCACAGCACTCCCCCGACACTCACCTGCGGGCAATTGCGGGATACTTGCAGGCTGGGACAAACGTGCCCACGGCTTAAAGCCGTGAAGTCCTGTTGTCATTGTCGGGGCACTGCCCTTGGGGCAGCTCCCAGCCTGAGGCTGAGGCAGCACAGCCAAGCTGAGGTGCAGGCTTGTGTTAAGACAAGGACAGTTCTTACCTGGGGAGGGTTATTGGCCAGCACCTTGGCAGTTGCATGGATAACATGCCAGGAGGGGCATGGCCACGAGAAACCAGGGCTGTGGGCGCTGCTGCAGACTGAGCTGGTGCTCCCCAAATCCACCGTGTGCCCTGACTGAAAGGCTGATCTGACAATGAAGGATAGACGAAACATCTGCTTCCTGGAGGAATCTGTCCTGTAAGGGAGGAACACGGACAACATCATCAAACCTAGGGAAACTATCTCTGCAATGACAAAAGCGTCATTTTCCCCTCTTGCTTACACATGGGTTAAAAAAAATAAGAGCTCATTTCCAAGGAAAAAACCTGTCCTATTGATGGCTGAGGCAGCAATCTGCCTCCAGCATGGGATCCATGATAGGCTTGAACAGCCTGGAGGTGCTGGACCACAGGGACTCTGTGCTCTGGGGACAAGGTTTCTGCAGGAGCTGCCAGGCAGTAAACCCTGCTCCTGGCTCCCATCTGGATAAACTGTGACACCTGACTCCTAAATCTGGAAAGAGCTGGCAGCTTGAAAGTGTCTTGTTTCTTTAGGATTACACACTGAGGTGACCAGTGTAACTGGTAGGGTATTATTTTATGTGAAAGAAGAGGAACCTTTGTTCTACCCTTCATCTTCTTTTTTGCCTGCCTCCATAACTGGTACTTTAGAACGTTGCTTGCTTCTGGGACTCCGAACTTTCTCTTAAGATAAATTGTGGATTTCCAGAATTCACCAACTCGGACAAAATGAAGCTATTTTTAGAAGAACTTCCCTTGCCTGTGTCATTCAGCCTGTGCAACTAACCAAGTATTAAATGGGGTTTTTCTAAGTATGTAGAAAATATATAAGTGGATAAATCCCTTTGGCCTGTGTTCGCGCCGATTACGCAGCTGTAATAGATGCCAGTGGAAGGTTTTCCTTGATACAAGTGAAGGGCAGGACTCTTCAAGAACAACAACAGACAACATCAGCTGAGAGAAGCAACAATACTGAAGAAACAGTCTATGTTTAACAGGGGGAAGGCTCTTTCTTAGGCAAGACTGTAGGTCTTGGTGAAAATAATCTATAAACACATATTGTTAGTGAACTTATTATGGAGAGAAATTTATGTGCTAGAAACTGCTTTCAGGTAGCAGGGATTTACTACTCTTGCTGATTTTTATATTTCTTTTAAAACGCCACTGTTCATGATATTATAAGATATTCAGATCCCTGCATGAAAGACCTACAAATTTTAGACAAAATACATATAACATACAGATTTTAAAAAGGAAGTTGGTAATTTGCGTTTGTATCTAGTCATACATACCTCTTAAAGTTATTCTGTAATGTGGTAATTAAAAAAAAAAAAAAGCTTTCATTTTTAAATTGGATTCACATCTGTAAAGGCAGGGGCTGAGCCAGGCACTGTTGGCTTTATCAAGACCCCATGGCAGCCACGCTGTCACCTGTAATGACTTCACACCAACAAAGCTTAAATAAAGACCCTCAGCAGCTACTGTTGATTAACAGAATGCTTCATCATTCCAGTGAAGGAAATAAACCTGGAAATGAAAGGAGGGGAAGATGAGAACCTGGAGTCAAGACAATTCTCTCTCCGGCCTGCTGTGATGTTGCGTAAAAATGTGACAGTGGCACTGGAAACATGACTTGATATATTGGAAGTGGAAACAGGAGTATTTCTCAAACGCACAATGAGCTTGCTTGCATGTTTTCTGTGGTTTTTTGCTCTTCTGCCTTCACACAGCAACCTTCTCTTCCCTCCTGTGAGCAGATTACTGGTGTTTAGAAGACCTGTACCGCGAGCTGGTGAAGCGCTACGTGGATGCTGTCGACAAGCTCTCGGGCAGGCGGCCGGACCCCGCCACCATCGAAGGCTGCAGGGAGTTAAAACCAGACAACCACCTTCTCGCTTGGCACACGCCCTTCAACGAAAAGGGTATGGTACTGCTTTCCTCTAGAGGGCCAGGCTAGAATAATGCATGCTCTCGGTGTTTGTGGCTGTATGGAAATGGTTTCCTTTTCCCCCTGACATCAAAGGCCACTACCCCTGAAACATTTCCATGTTCGCCTGAGGATGACAAGAGGTCTGCCAAGAATTCCTTCTGTAGGGCACTGTGTCCTCTTGTAAGCAAACCCCTCCCTCTTTAACATCTATTTAAAGAGACTTTGTCCTTGGCTCTGTGCCTCAGGGTCCAGATCTTTGTCCTTGAGTTTAATGGTTATTTTAAGAAATATTTTCTGCCATTTTTCCTTAAAAGTTTGTAGACTTGGATCTGTTCAGTGACACCAGATTTGAAACCAAATGTTAAACCTGTAAATTGCTCTCAGCACCAACATGTTCACTGGAGGGAAAGCAGAGACTTTTCTCCATTTGGATGCCCTGCTAACAACTATGATTGTTTTGTTGATAATCCCTAATATTCCTAGCCTTGTTTACCTATGTCTGACCGTCTCTTTCTTTCCTTTTATGATAATTTACATTTACAATGAATAAAATTTCCACTTCAAGTTAAATAACGCGCATGCAGCTATGTGCACACACATGCACACACAGTGCAATTAATCTTGAAAGCCCGTAGAGACACCCCATTATCAGAGGAGGGAGACCCAGACAGCCGAAAAACGGTGTCAGCTCACACTGGCGCTGGCTGCGTCGGTGACACTCAGCTGCAGAGCACGCTGCCTCAACAGAACTGCGTATTGATGCAGCACCATGGCAAAAACCCAGTGGCACAATGCCACAGCTATTTCTGGGTCTCTGCAGCCGGTTTGACAAAAAAAAATCTCTCACTTGTCCCCTGCTCCTCACAACAGCTGCTGGGAGTGAAAAGGGTGTGTTCTTCCCACCCTGCTATCAGTCAGTCAGATCTGAGAAAGCGCCCCTTTGGCAGTTGTCATGTGTTTTGTGATTGACAGTGGATAAAATTTGGTGAAAGTAATTGTGGGAGCTGCTGTTGGCCCCAGGTAGCTCTTAACATTGCTCAACAATGCAGTTGAGTACAGCTGTTCCCTGGTCCACTGCAGAGTCGGAGCTAACTCTTTTCTTTCAGCCTTCTTCCTCCTCAGCTTTCCATGATGGACTATCTGCTTTGGGGATACTCTGGGCTAGAAGAAACTAAAATTAATTTGTGCCTTGAGATCTGTCGGCTAAAAACCACCTTCTCCATCTGGTCTGACAAATAAGCATTTGGAACATTTTAGGAAGCCTTTTTTTCACCCTAAGAGCAGAAGAACCAGCAACCTGGAGATGTTCTGACTTCCATGGGACACAACACTGCTATGGACATAACCGATTTTTTAATTGAATTTGCACAAAGTTCTTCTTGAGGCAAAAACATGCCACAGGCATTGAATGTCTGGGATTGAATGCCTAGCAGTCAGGTTATATTTTGAATGGGCTGGAACCAAAAGGCTGATTTGCTGTGGGCATTCTATCTTATCTCGCTTCCAGCAATAATTCGTGTTCCAGCCTTCATGCACTTATCTTAGGTAATTTTACATTGCTTACAGATGGTTCTCTGCTCAAATTCTTGTGTGTTTAGTCAGCACACTGAATCCCTAAGTCAAACTGCCCTGTGTGTTTCTGCCACCTCATGTCATGCTCGTTGCCACACTCATTACAGAGATACCTGGGTTATGTTAGAGGCTGGTGAGATTCCTGTGACCACCAGAAAACCTGCCCAGATTGTCTAACGCTTTCCATTTTAAGAGCTGGTTTACAATTTACAACATTGATTAGCACAAGGCTAAAATTCTCTCCATTAAGTGTTTGCCTCTGTTTGTCTCTAAGTATTTGTTTAAAATTTTGGTGCAGATGAGTCTGCTCTTTCTGAGACATGGTAAAAATGTTTTGACCCATTGCCAAAACTTCTAATTGTTCAGAAGAGAATCATTGATGCCGTAGAACTGGAACCAAAATCTGACTAAGGTCGTACCCCCCTGAGCCAGAGGTTTGCTTTTGGAGCCACTGCAAAAGGCCAGTCAAATGGTGGGTCAGATAGCTGGGCTCTACCTGTATCGTGTATTTCAGGCCAAGACTGCAGCATCCAACCAGGTCTTTATTTGCAGCTGTGGAAGCAACTTCTGGGCTTCCTAGAAGCACTTGAGAATTTTTTGCTGGTAGTATTGGCAGAGGGGCATAAGGGAAAAGTGTGAGGAAAAATGCAGAAAGTTGAGGGGAAAGTTGAAGAGAAGGTTAAGCTGCAGATGCACAGAAGATAAAGGTGCTGGGCTCTAAGTTTTCATGCAGAATGATCTGTAGTCACAAAAGGCACATCCTCCTCAGGGCTTAGCAGCCATTACCCTAATCTTTATTATTCTACAGGTGGAGTGAAGAAAATCACACTGAGGTATGACATACTAAAAAAAATAATGTAGTGCATAAATGGAAAGGAAAATAACTGAGAAACATGGATAGGCAGAGCAAAAATTCACTGTCTCCTCCAGCACAGCAACCAGGGATTTCAAATGAAACTAGGAGGTCATGACCTCAAAGCCAGCCAGAAAAAGGACTTTTTTCACACAACACCTACATAAGCTACGTAAATATTTTCCATTGCCAATTTGCAGATGCTACAGTTCATGTGAGTTTGAAAATAAGCTGGGCAAATTCACCCAGGGGAATTCCTTCAAGAGGAAGCAGAAGGACGAATATCCAGCTGCCTTCTGGATCAGGGAGACAAATTGTTAGCAGCTTAGTTAGTACAAAGGGATAATGTCATTGTACTTCTCTTTTTCTTAAGTGTCTTCTTCATTGTAGACATGATGAGTCGGCTTGACCTTTGGTCTGATCATGGAGGACAGTCCTTATGTTGTCACATGTGTCACTCCTATTGCTTGGACTAGTCTTGCTGTCCTTTGTGTCCTTATGGACACAACCAGTGGTAGACATGAGACATCAGAGTTAGCTCCCTGAAGCTCTCTCTGAGTTTAATGCTACTCCAAGTGATGGAAATTTTTGTTACCAAGTTTAATTGTCTAATTCTCCTGAAGGTTTTAATGGAACTTCCCAGACTGTAGGAACACAATGAAGTGGGAAAGACAAGCTCCTCCAAACCAGCAGTCAGATTACGGTAGTACATCTTCCACTTTGGACATAGTGAGAGATGTTATTTAATTAGAAGTTTTGTGTAGTGCACGAGCCTCTCTTCTAGGATAAACAGCATGGACTATTTCTTCTTTGGAGAAACCAGGTTTTCATAGTGAAGACTGTCATCCGCTACTCTACAGCAGCAGATGGTTTAATGAAGAGTTTGGTCTTGCAAGCAGTAGAAAATATTTTCTCCCAGCTGAGTGGTGCCCTGGAAGACTGGATATCCTTCCTGACTCTTCCTTATGGTTTCTATGTGATCTGTGAGATAGGCAGACAGTTTTATCTGCTCCAGGATAGCTGCTCTCAGGTATCTGGTTTATGTTAGTTTGGCTCAGGCTTCAGTTTGGCTTGAAGTAGATCTCACTGCCACTTCCACTACCCTACTTGGATCACACTCATAACCTTAGGACATCGGAGATGGAGCCACTTGGGATCAGACTTAATGGCAAGAGGTGTTCCAAAAGAGTCTCTGGTGCTTTGCTCTCACAGCAGACAAAGCCCAATGGAGCAGCTGAGGGCCCTTCTCCAGATAAGTGACTGAAAGCTGTGACCCTCGCTCCTTGGCATCTGCTGCTTCAGTTCACTCTGGCCCCAGAGTTGTTCCTACTATGCCATCATGCACACTAATGGACATACAGCCTTTCTCCATCCTGCCTGCCTGGAAAAGACGAGGAGATTGGGCTCCTAATGCAGGTTCACATAGTCTAAAATTAGGTAGCACAAATATGCCCCTTATCTTCCAGGAACTAACAAGAGAAATGCTGATTGCTCCCAGCTATTCCAAGGTCACTGGGAAGTGTGATTGAGCAAAGACAGCACTGAAAAAAATGCCAAGTACTTTGAAAAATTGAAGCCTCAAGGTGGTTGCCTGCAATGAGTTAATGCTTTTTTGGGCACTGGCTCACCAGCTGCATAGAGGAGATAATCACCTCACTGGTGCCTGGTGAAGATAAGCTCATTAAAACTTCTCTGGGATCCTAAAATTACTGTGATAAGTACTGCAGAGAAACTCATTAGTAAGTTTAATTCCACTCAATGAAGTGTCTAAAAGTTGAACACCTGGGATCACACTCTCAGTGTTAAAGATTAAAAGAAATTCTGAATTAGCTGTTCAATAAATAAATTCTGTGCTGCATGGAGGTGGAGGTTCCCAAGACTAAGCTTGGTAAGTGTAGGCTGGAGCACAATAAGCACTAATTTCAGTTTGCATGGGAAACTTCAGTTCTGATGTTGCCTAACTTTGTAGGATCTGGCTCAGTAGCCTTCAATTTCTTTTGGACACATTATTTTTGTACATAGCAAAAACTGGCAAGGCTCTCCAGGATGAAACATTGAAAGGTGAACAGTGAAGCTCATATAAAGTGTTTTAATTGTGTGCTTACAACTATAAAATAAGCGTGTGGGGAAATGTATAAGTTTCTCCAAGTTCTGTTTCTGGTGTGGGTACCCAGAGCAACCAAAACAGCAGCATCAGCTAAAAATGGGTGAAGATGGGATGAGAGTTTGGATCAACCAAGTCCTGTGAACAAGAGAGCACACGGCTTTCTGAACCCACTATGCGCCTGATAGCACTTGATTATATTGGAACATACCTGTAAAACCAGAATGACTATGTAGGAGCAAAATTTCTTGCAAGAAACTTTCAAAACTTGTAATTCATTTTGCATGGTAATTTCCCATTCCCTGAGAAGTTTCCTTCCCACACAATGAGCTGAATTAATGGAGCGTGCTTGTCTCACATTTTATCATATTTGTGTGAGATCAGTCTCCTTTCAAATGCTCGGTGTTATCCTTTTACTTTAGGTTCTGGATTTGGAGCTTCCACAAAAGCCATGTGTTTAGGAATGCGATACTGGAAGCCAGAAAGGCTGGAGTCACTTATTGAAGTGAGCATTGAATGTGGACGAATGACTCACAACCATCCCACAGGTAAATCCTGCACTCTGACATCCCTTAAGGCAGATTTCCACTTCTGCAGGGACTAACACGGCTCCTGTGAACTCCCCTGGTTAAACCACTTCTGATTTGCAGGCTTCAAGGCCTCAGTTTGAACTTTACTTCGCTAATACCTCCATGTGTATATTACTTCTACAGGCTTATATATTTGCTTGTATAATATGCCAACATCATTCTCAGGCATAGTTGTTTTCTCTCCTAAAATCCCAATATGTAAACATTACCTGCCTTGTCCAAAGCATATTCATATTAGTTGCCCTGATCAAATTTTAGGATTCATGTATAGCTAGATGACTCACTGTTATCATGTAAATTTATGGTTCAGGAGATAACAACATTTTTCTCTGGGCAGGTTTTGTCATATCCAATCATTGTAGGTAAAGCTAGTAAGCCAAAAAACCCTAACTCCACATATTTTAGGATACAGCCTGAAACATTTTCTAAACAAAACCTAAATACGCAGATTTAATGTTGTTTTTAATATTCAGGTCTGTCATTTTGATGATTTTATGCTGTGTAAGCATGTATTCATTCTGTCTGTTTTAAACAGCAATAAATAAGACCATAATGAAGGGTGACATGTTCAACATGCTCAGTGCCATGAAGCAGTCAGAAAAGCCATGAGAATGCCATAAAATTAGGGAACAAGGGTTTAAAACAAAGCAGAAAATTAGGCTGGAATGTAAAGGCCGTGGTGTATTAGCAGCCATAAGACTGTTTGTAGTCTGTGTCCGTCACATCAGAAAGGGCTTATGAGAATCAGAAAATGGCAGCAAGGAGGATCCAGATTGTCAGACACCTTCCATACAATGAGAAATTACATCCAGAAAGAGTTTTCAGCTGGGAAAATAAACAAGTGGCACAGCAGGGAGGCAGGAAGGAGAGGGGTGGAAGGGTCACATGCACCTCACTGCCATCCTGAAATGCATTGGGGAAATACCAGTTATGATCCTCATAACTCAGACTCAGAGAACAAAACCAGTGTCACTTGGGACTGAAACAAGCAGACAAAGGAAATACTTCCCCATGTTATGCACAGTGAAGCCTAAGACCTTGCTGCTACAGGCAGCTACAAAATCCATGGTATGCCTGGGTTCAAAAGAGTCAAAGAGGTAGTCTTGTCAAAATCAGTCAAACTGTATAATTAAAATGGCTCCTAAAACTAGCCTAGCTGCTCTGGGGAATAGAGAAGCGAAGCCACATTGAGGTTCACTCTGTCTTGCAGAGGCAGACACCTTGGCCAGGGTGTGCTTTCTCCTCTAGTGAGTTGCATCAGGCTGTGTGAGGGCAGGGGGAGCAGGGCAACAGCAACAGGGGCATGGGAGCCTGCGGAGTGGGCAGGAGGGGACTGCCCCTGCAAAACCTTCAGGGCATACCTCAGCCTCTGCCACCCTCTGGCTGAGTTGTCCCACTGCCCCCGGCTAGCCCTTTGATTCACACTAAACCCTCTGCTGCCCCTCCCAGTAAGTCGGCACTCAAGGATCTTTGTGGCATCTGGACGAGATGCTGTTTATCTTAGTGAGACCCTTTGGGCTGGGTCTACATGGGCTTTTATTGTTTATGAAAACATACATGGGACTGTAGCTGGATGTGCCTTAGGCCTGACCCAATATTGCAGGACTTGTAGCAGAGGGAATTAGTAATCACTTCATCTGGACTTGCCACCTCCTAAGATAATTTCAGCAAGACACACAAAATTCATCATTACCTCTATGTATGAGTGAACACTTTTGGACCCGTGCACTGAAAGAAGCCCCTGCATCAATACTTTGCTCACCTGGGAGTTATTTAAATGACTGACTTGTTTTCTTAAACTTTGTTTGCACACTGCACCAGGTCGGTTTTTTGCCCTTGACAGAATGCCAAGAGCGCAAGCAAATATAAGTAATGAGACTACTGTTCCTGGTCATGAAGTGTTGAGTGCCCATCAACAGTTACAATATTTGTAATATTTAAAATGGTGAAATATTTGTAAACAAAGTAGAAGAGCAGTATGTTTTTCTTGGACAATTTCTTCTTTCCTCTAAAGGGACATGGGTTTGTTCCATTAGAGTCAAATGAGCCAGAAACAGTGTTAGATCTAGCAACCACCACTCTTGGGCTGGATGATGCTGTAAACAAGCTGATAGAGCTTGTAATTGAATCACTTTATACAAGTCAATTATTTCATGTGACTTTAATTAGAAGGTTTTCAGTATCCCATTGGTAGATGATGTTTATTTTTGACCCCTACCTCAATTTCTATCATATTACACCACTGAGAACAGAAGCTCCCTCCTATGTAAGATAAGTTGCAAACCAATGGGCAGCACTCGTTAGCCAATAATCTTGACGTGCCACAAGTCAGGCTGCAAACAGGCAGAGATGGGTTTTGTACATTTGTTAATCTACCTGACAGCCATGAGGCATTCCACTGGTGATTTTGTGAGGAAAAACAAGGACAAAAAGGATAGTACCAGCACAGATGCACACTGGTAATCCTTGTTATTTGTGAATTCCAGGTTTTCTAGGGTCCCTTTGCACAGCCCTCTTCGTGGCGTACGCAATACAAGGGAAACCCCTTGTGCAGTGGGGAAGAGAAATGATGAAGGTTGTGCCAATGGCTGAAGAATACTGTAAGAAGACCATTCGTCACATGGCAGGTACCGAGTCTGGATCAAGAGTTTATTTCCTTAAAGCTATGTTAAGCTGGAAAGGCACTGAAGGCACTAGTCTTTACATGGTGCTGTTTTTCCCCCTCTCCTCCCTCCAAAGGTTGTCCTCCCACTTTCTCTGCTCAGAGAAGTAAGCTTTTCACAGGTGGTGTCACCTTCTTCTACCACCACTAGTTAGTTGCCTGGTGTATTGGTGGCAAAAATACAAAGCAAAATAGCAATGACCATGCCCTACTACACAGTTTTATTTTTAGGGAAATCTTCAGAAATTGCTGGGCAAGGGGGAGGAAGGAAATTATATTTAGCAGGTTATTAGGCAACCTGACTGCTGAGATTTATTGTTCAGCTGCCTTCCATCAATTAGTGTGGCTCAACATCTTCTAGAAGAAAAACCACTGGCACTCCACATCCTGCCAGGAAAATTTCACCTGCAGATGCCTCCTGAGCAAGAGTTAGCTTTTGACCACTATTCAGATTTGACTTGTTGCTTTTCTGAACAAATATTTAAGATACAACCTCTTGTATCCTTGTTTTAAACTACTGAACTTGATACTACTGCTTTATTATTGCTATGCATGTGGTCTTTGGGGCAAAGGTACTTTGGTCCACTCTTGCCAGGAAGTGATGCCTGTAATGGCGAGACCTTCCATGGGCAGACAAGAATCACTACACTGAAACATCAAGGAAAGAGATTAAAGGATAGCTGTTGAGAAAGACTGAATTCAATAGAAACCTTTACTCAAGAGCGCTCAGAAATTAAAACTTACCCCTGAAGAAAAGCTGCTGCTTTAAAATCTGAAAGGAGCCCCAGGAAGGCTTTCTGGAAGACCCTGCGTTTTCATCTGCGCCTCATTGCACACCAGGATTTTTTTAGCAGAGACCCATGAGGAGCAGGTGCAGGATTAATGTGATTGAGCGTCTCTCTGAGTGGCTTTGCAGCAGGTCCCTGTCACTCCACCCCAGCAGGACCCCTCGGCGTGGAGGTATGTGTGCTGGACTCCTGTGGCATGCCCTCCAGCCAGTGCCCGTATTGTTGAACTTCATCCTATTTTGGTAGTGGGAAAAGCGTCCTGCATTAAAGTTAAGCTCCTTGGCTGCTGAGATGCACTGCAAAGAAATCCTGCCAAACAGAGTCCTCCAGTTTTAGAAAATCCTATTTTAGCTATATTATCCCCCATGGATAACAAACAGAGAGCTTGTTATCCATGTCACAGAGAGTTCGACTCGACACCCCTCTCTGATATCCAGTTGCAGTTACTGGCCAGATAGTTCCGTGGACCTGAATGTGACCATCGCCTTGGTTGGGTTCAAGGGATGGTGCAGAGCCTTGGTAGGGTTAATGGCATAGGTCTCTACATGCTACAGGACCATGCTACAGGTCCACCCAACAAAAATCTCCCTCAGCTGCTGATCCCTCTATCTCTGAAACTATGGAACAACCACCTTGTTTGTTAAGGTGCTACACAGAAAACATTAATTTTTGAGGCATTTGTGGTTTATTGTCATGGGGGAATTAGGGAAAAAAAGCACACAAACATACAAAAAGACAACAAAAAAGAAAGAGATGAGTCAGATCACTCACATTTCTAAAAACTGTCAAAACCAGCTGCTGTAGTGGGTGTTGATAGTTTACATTTGCTTTGCTTACATTGGTTTTCCTCTAGATGCTGTAGATATATCTAGATGCTCTCCTTGATCTGATGGCTGTAACTGCCCTTTCACTCTGTTTTTGTAAATACCTCCCCTTTTTAGGGTCCTGGGGAATGTTTCATTTAAAATGAGGCCAAACTGGGTCATAGACTCAGAAAAAGGGCAGCTCACACTTCCAGGTGTCTCGGGCATGTGGTTGAATGCTCATCACTGTCTGGGGATGGGACACTGGCAGCTGACAACTTTGTGAAAGTATCAGGTCCTAGAAAACAGCTTGGATTTTTACAAAAAAAGAGCCCCTACTTAAAGATCTTAATTGCCAAAGAGAGTCACCACTATGGCATTTTAGGAAAATAAGCAAAATCAGATTACATCTTTCAGGTGAATGGTTTGGCTGTGTGTGTGCTTCTCAGCCACCTGCAGCACACAACTCTGAGAAGCCAAGCAGGAGAGAGACAGGGAAAAAGTGGGAATGTTAAATTTTCTTTTACACCCATAGTCCCATCCTAAATTGCTAGTTTGCCTTGGCATACTTAGCCATCTGGGCCACCTCACTGTTCTCTTATTCCCCTCAGCTTGCCAGGCAGGGTTTCCCTCAGGCCTCAGTTCTGCAGGCAGGTGCAGGTGTACGTGCTTTACAGTCCAGTGTGACTGACTTAGGTGCCTTTTTAAGTCTTTATAAAAAGGGTGAACAAGAGCATTGGCTTGAAAATAAACTAAATTTAATAAGTTTATTTACATGGGGAACATTAGGCATGATTAGAGATCACTTCCCAAAGTGACAGAAAAAAAGGAGAAAGACATATGGTTATAAAAAAAGGCTTATTTCTATGGGCACAGATAGATGTGTGTGCTATTTATCCCTTTGCTACATTTGATATGTATTATAATATCTGCAAATGGGAATTTTGGACTTTCCTATCTGTTTTTTCCCTGAATGATCACACAATAAATGCAATGAAAATAAAACAGAAGTACTGGAGAATTTATGCAATTAAAATTTGATAACTGAGGTAGGTGGCAAACTGTCACTGAGACACACAAAGCAATCACACGCAGACAAGAGATTTTCGCAGAGGTTCCTCTGATCCAGCTCCCAGCTGAAAGAGAGGAGAGAAGAGACCCCTTTGTTTATTCTTTTACTTTTATACATTTGTGGGTCTAGCAGAAGATTGGCTTTTTGGGGTTTCCACCCCTCAGCCTCAGTGGCCAGACGAATTGTCAGTTACAATTGTTTTCAGGTTAGAAATATGCAAACAAAGGACAAAGAATGAAAAACAAAGGATTTGTTTATATTACTTCTGTGGGAAAGGTAGAAGAACTGCTCTAATATTCTACAGTAACTAAAAGATCTGACTCCATTTATGAAAATCAAAAGGCTAATAAAAAACTCAGAAAAACCAGGGTAACAGCAAACTGTATTTAGAATGTGGAAGAATTTTTAGATCTTCTTTAGTCATAGGAAAGGAATAAAAACTGGCAAAGAATTTATTGTTTTCTTTTTGTTGACCCTAATGTTTTGAAGATTGCTCTTCAGTAAATTCTTGTAAAGTTTCATCGTGATATATCTTAAATTACATTAAAATAGCACAAAATTCTGAAAGTATTTTCTTCATTGCCTCCTCTTTTTTCAATCAGATGTCCCACTCCATACTTAGTATATATGCAGTACATTACTGTAAAATACCTGGGGTTTCGTGTCAGTCAATACTGTCATTATCCTTAAAATATGTTAAAGTAGAACTGAAAATGTTCTCAAAATTACATACTAAATCATTAATTCTTTTGCCTTCAGAATATCAAGAGCACTGGTTTTACTTTGAAGCCAAGTGGCAGTTTTATTTGGAGGAGAGAGAAATCAATGAGGAAAACCAGAATCAACCTGTCTTTCCAGCTAACTATGATGCAGAGGAGAGAGAAAAGGTAACTCCAACTTCCAAAAGTTCTTGGGATGGCTCTGAACCAACAGAGGTATTTTTAAAGAGACACACCACTATTTTTCAACTGATTCCACTGCCAGAGTAGTCAGGAAATTTTTTTTCCTGAAATTTCAAGAAAAAAATAGCAACTCTCATCTTTGACTCAGATATGTGCTAGCTTAAAAAAAAAAAGCAGTTACCACCAGTCCTGGGTTTGCTGCAATGGGAGAAAGCAGCATAGAGAGGCAGACTTAATGGTCTGGTACCCAGAGCAGGTACAAAACATGGGCCATGGCTATCTGAGGGTGGAAAAGGCAAATGTCTTACCTGGGGCTCTCATTAAAGCCTAATGGAGCTGTGGCCAGAGCCCCCAAGGCTGGGGGCCACAAAAATACCCCCAGGTAGTAGAAGCTGGATTTGGTCATGTTTAGTGGAGGGTGTCCCAGCTGTGGCAGGGGATTGGAACTCAGTGGTCTTTAAAGATCCTTCCAACCCAAACCAGTCTATGATTTTTTGGTCCTTTGAGCAGAAGACAGACATCCCAAGTGGTTGATTCGTTGCCAGCCTGGGCTGTGCCAAGCTAGTTTTAAGTGTCTTGAGAGATGGTGTTTCACCACATTCCAGGAGATACTATTTTATAATGTACATGATCTTTTCTTTGCTTGTTATATCTTCTTAACTCGAGAGAAATAATGTGTCTTCTTCCCTGCTGTTTACAGCTATCTGATATGGGCTGGCACCCCCCAAAGCTCTCCATTTAGCAGTTAAGCAATAAGTATGTGGTTCTTGTCACCTTTTGCCATAAATCAATCCTTTCTTTCCATACTTTTATGCCGAGAAGTCACTTTGTGTATTTTTAGGCAATTATCTGTGCAGTGAAAAGTGCCTATGGAAGTCTGACTGTGGATAAAAAGAAATTGCTCACTCTAAATATAAAGAATAGATTCCCTTCAAGGTTTATTTTACTAATTCAGTGCCATGAATTCACTACTAGTTTTATATTCCTTCTAGTACTACTGGAGTCTCAGCAAAGCTTTAGGAGAGATTAAACCAAGCAGTAATTCTCCATGATCATTTCAAGAGAGAACAGTATGGATTCCTAATACAGAAGCAAATTTTACTTTCATTATCCTAGCCCAACTATTTTGGCCTACTGAGCTAGTTATTTTGATGAACAAGAAAGGAAAAATGGTTCTTGACCCTCAAACTCCCCCACCAGGCAGAGACCATAGCCTGGCCTTCATTAGTGTGCTAATAGCTATCGAAAGAATAGATTAGGAGAAGGTGACTATTCTGCCTGCCTTTTTCTTAGGAGCGCCTGAGAAAAAGGTACTTTGCCTTCCCTCCAGACTAGCTGTCTCCTCGTGTTTGAGAGTATAGCCCATTGCCTTTCCACATGCAGTTAATGAAGCACCAGTATCTGGCACAACCCTTGCCCACAGGTCACCAAATGCATGTTTCTGCTTGGCCAGATGGACCTTTCTGCAGGCAAAATGCCAGCTGCATGTGAAAGTGAAGCCATCAAGTGTGGCTTGGATAGATACAAGCATGTTTCAAAGGCAATTTCCCTTGCAAAAAATCACACCTTGAAGTGCTGAGCAGCAAAGGCCACATTCTCTGTAAGCTAGTATATACAATTTTTCAGTGATGCGTGTTTGGAAGATGTTAGATAAGCAGTGAATGGGCAGACATTGCTCAACACATGGGATCAGCCTTGATTCTGCAAATAAAATACTTGCCTGACTCCCTTTCTTGTGATGGACACAATGTGCTACAAAATGAGGGAGGAACAAAACCAAAGTCATCCAGGACAATTAGACTAAAAGGACCTTGTTTCTTTAAGATGGAGTTGCTTAAACGAACAGTGAGAAAGAACCCAGAAAGGAGGAAAAAAAAAAAAAAAAAAAAAAAAAAAAAAAAAAAAAACATGGAAAAGAAGTGCTAGCCAGCAGCAGGTCAACTCCTGAAGGGTGAGGAAGTCAGAGCCAGCTGTAATTACTGGCAGCAGGGGTTGACAGCAAGGAGGGGACACTCCTGGGTTTGGCAGCAGCTCAGTGCCTTCAGCAGGAGAGTACATGCTGACACCCCATCCAAGAGCTAGGTCCTTGCTGGCCCACCCAAGGGAAGCTGGGCTCTTGCCACAGCACAGGGCTGCACAAAGGCACTGGAGCTGAAAGGAGAAGGAAGCAGTTTGGGAAGTGCTGCCTTGGGGCAATTAAGTCCTGCCAGGTTCAGTCCTAGGACAAGCTATCCCCAATATAAAGCTGTTTCAGCAAGGCAAGATGACACTGGATGTGTGCAGAGCATCAGGGAAGAGGAGGAATAGCCGGAGCGACTCTTGAGCTGCCTGGCTGCACACTGAGAGCAGCCCCTCTGTGCTGAGCCCTCCTGCCTTTGGTAGCATTGCATATGTGTTCGTGCTGCTCCACCAGCATCCAAACTGCAGCAATTTGGAAATTTGGCTGGAAATTTGCATGGGGTGGAGAACAACATGAAGGCATAAATAATCTCGCTACATTGTTAAAAAAAAAAAAAAAAAAGCAGCAGAGTGAAGCTATAGTCTGACTCTGCTGTGTTTGATGGAGATGTAGATAAACCTCAACCAAGTATGAAACTGTTCAGGTGAAAATGAATAGAGAAAAATGCAAACCCTTCACACATGTCACAGAAGCCAAGAGGCAGCCAACCAGTAACACTGAACTTGCCACAATGTAAGTTAAACTTCATGAAAAAAAGCTGCCCATTTCTTAATAGGATGATATTTTTAAATTATAAACTTAATAGTGTTGAGGTAATTTGAGAATTGGGGGCTGGAGGTACCTGCTCCAGAGAAAATCCAGTTTTCCTTTGCAAACATCACTGTGGGTTTGGAGTTCTTTCTTCTTCCTTCTTCTCCTGGGGAAGAACTGTTTCTTACATTCGCAAATTATTTTCCCTTCTGTTCAACAAGTGCTTTTAAAAGAGGGGAGAAAAGGCTTGGCAAGAAAAAGAGAAAGGGACTTGAATTACATAGTCTGAAACCAAGGCCCTAAAGAAATTACTGGATCAAAACTTTTTCACCCTCCATGAAAATTTGGCTAATTGAAACATTTGCAAATGTGTGGCAAAGGGAGCTGAAAATATTCCCAGAGGCAGGAAGAGGACTGATGAAGTATGTCCTTACCAACCTTAATTATTTATATTATAAGGAATTTCTAGAATGTGAACTTGAAATCTGTCTTGATCTACTTTTTGGCATTTCTTAAACCAGCCTCTCGGCCTGCCGAGAGCTCGGTGCATTAAGTGGGACTGCAGGCCTTCACCGGCACCTCAGGCACCACCGGGGCTGTGGGAGCGGCTGCTGCGGCTCGTCCCACGCCACACGGGAGCCGTGCTGCCCTTCCCGCTCCCACCGAGCCATTCCCACCCAGCAGGGGAGACGCCAGCCCGGCGTGGCCGACGGCCCAGGCCTGCGGCTCCGGCGCCCCGCGCTGACAGCGCTCTCTCCCGCAGACGTACAGGCGGTGGAGCTCCGAAGGCCGGGGGGGAAGACGAGGCCACGACGCCCCCATGATCGCGTACGATGCCCTGATGGGCTGCGGCGGGGACTGGACAGAGCTCTGCAACCGCTCCATGTTCCACGGAGGTGAGGGTCCCCTGTGCTTCCCCCCCGCTCCCTCGCCAGGGCCGGGATAGAGCCATCCTGGCTGCCAGCTGCCTCCGTTGGCCAATCTGCCATGTTGTCTGTAACATTCACACCTCTGGTTTTAGCCTCTAAACACCATTCTTCTGGCAGCAGCTGCCACACAAGCCACTTACAGCACCTTTCAAATGTTGCTCCATTTACATCTCATGGTTCTGCCAGAGGTGCATGAAGAGTAAATCCAGCACAGCTTTCTAAAGGGCCAACATATCCTGACAGGACATGAGCACCTTTGGCAAAGCAACCTTTTAGCTGCATATAATGAAAACAAGTAAGGGAGAAAAATAATAGAGCACCCCAAACAAGTGCCAGACAAATAAAATCCAGCACTTGGAGGCACTCAATCGAGTGTTTCCACAGCTTTGTGAGAGAGAGCTTTCTCATTAGCAGATGTATCTTGCCGGGCTTTTGGGAGGGCTGGCATAGCTGGGGGTAGGACCCCAGCCCTGAATCACCCACTCCCTCCCTGTGTGATGTGGGGCCTTTGCAGGGGTTCTGGGTCTCTCACCTGCCCCAACACCGTGGTGAGAGCTCACAGTCCCCCACTGTAGACCCTGGCGGGCACAAACCCACAGGCACTGCTTGCACAGAGCATCGGTGCCCCTCAGCAAGGCTGGGTGTTTTAGAGCCCACACAGTGCTGTTCTGTGCTGTGAGGAGGGAAGGGACACTCTCCAGTCCAGGACTTTTGTTGTATAGTAGACACCCCCACAACTATTATTCTCTCCCTTGTTCTTAGCAATGGCTAGCTGCCTGCAAGCTGTCGTGCTGGGGTAGATTTTCCTGAAACTAAGTGAGCTCCCGGAGCAGGAGTGCGCACCACAGTGGCATCTCCATGTGCTTGCCTTGGCATCATTCTCTTACTTCGGCATCCTTACCCTTTAGGACTGACTCAACACGCTCCCACTGAGCTCCATCAGTGTGGAATGCTCCCTTCTCCGCTCAGAGCAGTTTTTGGTTGTGTATTGTGGACACTAAGCGACCACTGCAATTGTGCTTAAACCTGCAGGGGAGAGCGCGGCCACCGGGTCCATCGCCGGCTGCCTGTTCGGCCTGGTTTACGGCCTGAGCAAGGTGCCCAAGGGCTTGTACCAGGACCTGGAACAAAGGGAGAGGCTCGAGTTCTTGGGCGAGAACCTTTACCGACTATCCATGGAGGAAAAGTAAAGCAGTTTCTGCCATTTTCTCTTTCTATAAAGACTGTATCAAACCCTGTAGATATCTGACTGGCATTCATGGGGAAGGAAGTAGCTCTGAATTAGTCTGAAGAGCTCTGTGTACATCGCGTGCAAGTGAAGATAGATGAGTTATTAGACTGATTAGCATTATTAGACTGATTAGGCATACATGATATTTGTGGGTTTTTTTACAGACGTAGGGAATTCTAAATATAAGGAGTGCTGCTTAAACTTCAAATGGCAAAAAATAAATAAACCATCTTTTGACTGATTCCAGTCTAACTTGCTATAATACCACTTCCTAAACAGCTGTTTCCAGTAATTACACATAAGAAATTAATTTTTAAAACTAATGCTTTCTTGCAAAACTAATGGTAGTACCCACTCATGGGGATATTCTCTGTATATTTGACAATCCTTTCACCACAGTGTCCCTCCTTGTTCTCAAATCTAATGTGTCTGTGATACTTGTAAACCTAATGTCTCATGGATTAGCTTTTAATGAATCACTGATCCCTGTATCAGCACTGTGGTGTAAGGTATTGTTACATTAGAAGCTTCCAGAAAAGGAAAAGCCAACACTAAAAATACCTCCAAGGAACAGCAAAGCACCAGTGTCTCTAAAATTTCTGATCAGTGTGTCTAAAATTTCCGAATTATGTTTTTATTCTTCTTCAGTCTTCAGAACAAAAGTTTCTCTAAAATATAACTGGCTGAAATATTTGTAAATAAATTAATCTTGCACTATTTTCTAAGTATCAGTCTTTATTTTTAGATTGAACAGATTATATGTTGCTGTATCAGTATCAGAATTTTTGGCTGAGGTTTTCAAGCAGTTGTAATAGGTCAACAGTTAGGCTGTGATACATTTCACAAGTCTGAACACCAGGAAAACCCCAAGAAGAAAAGTTACAACTGCTTTACCTTTTCCCTTTTTTTCCCCCTTCCCTGTATTACCTTTTGTTCTTTTTTGCCTTTCCTTGCCTGTCTTCATCTTACCTCTCCTCTCCAAGTTCTTCTTCAATGTTTCCTTTTTCTTTTTTTCCTTTTTCTTTTTTCCTTTTTTTTTTCATTTTTAGGGTTTTTTTCTTGTCTTTTTCCCCCTTATTTTTTCTTTTTCTTTCCCCTTTCTTTTCCTTCTTTTCAGTTTTTCCTTTTTCTTTTATTTTCTTTTTCAAGAAAACCAGCAAACTACGATTATGTTAAAAGTTGCATACCACAAACAAAACAAACAGTAGGCCTTGATGAAGCAGATCGTAATGCTCCCAAGAGCAGCACAGGGACAAATATGAAATCCTCAATGAAATAACACAGAAGTGAGCTCAGAATTCATTCCTACATTTGACCTTATTTTTACCTTAGGAGTTCAGAAAGTAAGGTCCACATAATACCTTCTAATTTCCACCGTGTGTGATTCCTACGTGGTGTTGGTTTCTCCTGTCTTTCTCCAGCTGCTGAACTGTGATTTAAAAAGATAGCTAAAAATACACGAGTACTTTCCTACGCCTTTTTCCATGTAAGCCATTGCTGGGATCATCACTGGGATGTTATGTGACAGACACAGGAGCAGGTGATGCCTGTCAGTAGGAATTGCAGCCTGCATGACAATATCCGTATGAAAAGGTTTTCCGTACTACGCGTTACCTCTCGCACTCTTGTCTTAGCATGTTTTCTCTCAGCAGCTTCGCAAGGTGCTTTCTTGTTTGCTTTGGAGATGTGTTAAACCAAAGGCAGCAATTGTGTCAGTAGCTTTTGGTGCCAGAGAATACCAAGACTTTCTGAAAACTTCTAGCTTAGGATGCCTCTAGCACTCCTGTAATAAATTCAGCAGTAGAGAAGAGAGAAGAACATATTCTGCATAAGGTAGGACTTTTTCTAGTACTTTGGCTTTTCTTCTTCCTTTAGGAAAAAAAAAAAATCATTGACAAATATTAAGAGCATTCATAATTTTTCCCACTTTACCTTCTATCCTACCTGGGCAGGACCAAGTTTTATTTCAGAGACCAGTAAGAGAATCTCATTAAAAAAAAAAAGACTGAACCTATAAACACCATTTCTGCAGCTCTTGGGGTGAGCAGTGCCTTGGCCATCATTTCACTGAACACACTCAAAAGGCCTGAGCAGTGTTTTGAATGGGCAGAGCTGCTCCTAGTTGTCTTCTTTATCTAGGGGCAGGTCACTGGACCAAACAGCATACAGAGTCAAGTAGTGATGGGATACCCACAGATGAGGGAGGCTATGAGATGCACCACTTTGCACACTCCAGCTCATGGCCATTTCCCCAGGGTCTATCAAGAGTAAGGCAGACCAATCCATTGATCTCTGACAGCTTTTGCAGGTTGGATAGTATTTTTCAATTTGTTTCTTGTTTATTGATGAGGCCCATGCCACTGTCCCTGCAACAGCCAGTCCTTTGGGCTGCAAGAGTGTCTAAAACGGTGATCAGATATTGAATATGAAATTCTGGATCAAGAGATAGGGCCTTCTCTTTTCTACACCAGAGACACTAAGCCAGAAAATCCTACAACTCTATGCTTTTAGCAAATGCCACCACTCAGCAGCGTCTGGGCTCCTAACAGAATGGAAAGGCTTGAGTGGCGCAGGAGGCAACAGGCAGGTCTGGGAGAGAGTGCCAGCTCCTATCCCTTTGCCTTGGCACTTCAGCTCTCCTCTGCTCTTGACACAGGTCGATTGCAGAAGTTTCTCTGGGACAGGCTGGCCAGCTGGATAGAGTTGCACTGCTGCCCATTAGCATATTAGGCTGTTGCCACTCTGATGCTGCCTATGATAAGTGTCCCCAAAGAACCTATAAATAAGTAACTAAGCAGACTGTCTTATGCCTCTTAATTATTTGTGGGCCAAGAAAATAGGAAACTTTTGAAGGTGGCCTTGCCTCCTCTGCAAGTCCAAGAAGTCTGTCCTCTAGACACTGAAAACCATGCAGCAGCACTTCTATAAACCAGCAGCACACTGAGGTACATCACACACATCAAAAAGAGTGGAAACCAGCAGATTCAGAGGAAGAGAGGGGTGAGGGAGATGAAGTGTGTGTTAGGCCATTTTGCAGGATCAGGGAGGAGCCCAAGTGTCTGCCTTGTCAGATGGCATAGCTCACAGTGCTCAGAAGTTAATTCTGCAGGCCTAGGGTTCCCCCTGTGCATGGGCACTACCTGTCTAAAGTTCTCATCCACAATGGGATGAGAATTGACTCTCTGTAGTTGATATAAAGGTGACTATATTTCATTGACAGATGACACAGTTTAAGTGCAGCAGGATGCAGCTTGGGAAAAGACAGTAAAGAAAAATTAGGGATGATGACTTAGCCTGTTGAGAATGACAGTCATGCTCTCAAACTTGAGAAGCCTCTTACTTAGGCCTCCTTCCTTGAGGGAAAACCATGGTGTTTTCCAAACACTGGGTTAAAGCAGACTCATCACTACCTCCATTCTCCATGGT
Organism: Hirundo rustica; assembly: GCF_015227805.2. Classification (NCBI taxonomy): domain Eukaryota; kingdom Metazoa; phylum Chordata; class Aves; order Passeriformes; family Hirundinidae; genus Hirundo; species Hirundo rustica. The sequence goes on from NC_053451.1 coordinate 92,607,618, forward strand.
GGTCTCAGAATTCAGTGTCATTGTACCACTGCCCTTGCACAGAGCGCATTTCAGATTTACATGGTCGTGATCATTTGCAGGTGACATCATCTTGGAAGAACTTCAGATGCCCTAAATAGGCGCCATAGCTGTTTGTTCATTTTCTGCTGCTGGCTGGTGAATATGGATCAAACACTCAACCCATGCAACATGTCTTGGTACTTAAGGGAATGCAGTATTTCCACAAATGTTACATTTCAGATGGCATCCTGTAATAACACTCTAACATGGAAAAGGAAACCCCTGAATAGAGCTCACTAGTAGCATATTTCAATGAAGTCGTTTGAATTTTATAGCTCATACATGATTAATTACTGTGAATGTTCCTAGCAGAGAGGGTCTGATCTTCCCTTCACAATCAATAGCTGAAAGCAAGACTAGTCTGTATTTTACTGTGGCCATTTATAGCATCCAAAGCAGTCCAGAAGCAAGGGGTAAGCAGAGCACCTGGTTCTACTGCTGTTCTGAGAGATCAGAGATGACCCTAAAGCACATTGGTTGATGGCCCCACACATTTTTCCAAATACACCAGACACTAGTTAGGGAGGGGAGGGATGACAAGCTTGAAGTTAAAATTTCAGCAGACTTGCTAGGAGAGGGAGTGAACCTGGTTATTTTTAGCCAATTATACTCTGAATTCCGGTTCTTTCTTTATTCTGAAAATTCCCATGGTTGGGACAAATGGGCTTCTTGGTGTAACACAGAAGCTTTGCTTCCTTGGCTGTGGTCAATTTGGTAAGGGAAAGAGTAGATGAGACCACCTGTGCTAAGCTGAAATGTGGTTATTCCCTATCAAAACCTATGAGGTATTGTTTGTCACATTAGACATGGGCCAGTTGTCAGGCTTTTTTCTTTTATTGGCCTTTAAAAATACCTACAAAGTCATTATAAATAGACCTTCTTCCATTCAAGATGGCAAATGCATCCCTCTACTGAGGGATGTAATTTTCAATATGTGCACTTGAAATGCAGCCAAGTGGAATTCAAACATCACAACTCAACTGGACAAGGACCAGCCTCTCACTTTGCGAACAGCTTCCATAATATTGCAGTGGGGGACCAGGTCCAGTTTCTTTCAGAGACGATGGGGTGCCAGCTGCTGAGATACAGCTGGGCCCTCCCCCACCTTCTGAGCTTGACACTCCCCTAAAGCATGAGCCTCTTTGCAGCCTTTTTCCATTTTCTACATGTGGACTTAATTTAAAGAATTTTTTTTTCCACTTCTGCCTATAAAAATTAATCCCCTGCGGGTATGCAGGATGCATTCTGTGCATGAAGCTATTTCACTGCACAGTGAAGTAACCTTCCAGCTTTTCATAGTGTCAGAAACTAGACACCTCTTGATTTTTCCCTCCTAGACCCATCTATTGTTATTAACTTCAAGCTCCAGCTTTAGTGCTGAGTTCAGTATTTTATTTAGTAACAGATCCACACCAATTTAAAGCGTTGTCTAAATCCTCAGCTGTCCAGGGACCTGATTCTTCAAACAAGCAAAGATCCAACACACCATCCTTCTTCCTCCAGATTAAGAGTCGAGGGATATTGCCAGGGTTGTTGTTGTGGTGATGGCCTTCACAAAGCAGTTTTACGAGCATAGTCCTGATGTGGGATTTAAATGCTACCAAAAAGCAAATAACAGCAACCCTGTTGAGGTTGTTTTTTTTTTTTTTTTAATTCTGGGAAGGTATCTACTGACTTCTAACCTGTACCAGTAGTAAAAACCATCAGTGGCACATTTGGACCCCTCAGCCTTGATATTTTGTTTTAATGGTTATAAACCAGAGACAGAACACCATGGTTTCCTCGTAGCTGCAATCTTGTCATATTTATCTTTACCTACCACTTTACCTAGCAGGAAAGGAAAGTACCTTAAGTGTTGCCCTCACTTTGGGACATGGTAATTCTAAATGAGGGACTAGTGGCACAGAGGAGATGCAGTGACCCCAACTAGCATTGCTTGCTTCCCTAAGTGCTTCCACTGCCCACGAAAGACAGAAGAAAGAGCTGACAGTGCTGTGTGGGACAATGTGAAGCCCTGGCACACCTGCTACGCCATGCCTCATGAAGCTTATTGAGCACTTTGCATGCTTTTTAACAGGCCACTAACATCATCTCTCCTGAGAAGTTCTAAATTTAAGTGGGTTTTTTCCATTTCATGCGTAGCAGCATGCCATTAAAGCAAAGTAAGAAGGTAGTGACAATGTTGACAACTTGAAAAGACCTTTATTTTTTCTCTTGTACAGCACCAAAAGCGCACACTTCTGTGGAGATAAGATGCTTATAGACCCTCTGGTGCTGAAGAAGAAGCTCAATAGGATGGCAACAGAGCAAGGAGCCTTTGCTGTTCTCAGCAGCCTGCTGCTATACGTTACTGAGCTCGCAGCCGGTGATCCACAAATCAGCAACAAGAGGACAAAATGGGCAGAAGGTAAAGAAAACCAGCTGAGTTCTAACCAGCCATGTCCAGGTCCAATTAGGGTTCAATATCCAACCAGATTTCAGCTCTTGCGGTCCAGGTTTCTAAACAACAACCGCGAGCCATACACCAAGAAAAGAAGAGAAGTTGGCAAACTGGTCATTAAAGAGAAGATGTGGGTGAGCAGGGCTGGTAACAAGCTGGACAGAAGTAGAGACAAGAAGGGAGATGGAAAAGCAGTGGATGAGGATGCAGACACAGCACCCAGTGAGAGAGCAAGGTGGAGTAGTGTGACTGGAAAAAACACAGTGAAGAACATCCTGAAGAAATTTTTAGCTGCTGAAGAAAAAGAAGCCAAGGAAAATTCTCCCAGCTGGAAAAAGAAGGGAGCAAACAGCAGTTTGCCAAAAATAGTCAACAGGAATTCAGTCTTTTCCAAACTGAAGGAGCAGTTTGAGCAAAGCACTCTCTGCTCAGCTGCAGAGGTGAAAGCATCACTCTTGCGCAAGGGTGAGAGAAAGACAAAAATCTTCCCCAGCAGAAAAACTATTCATAAGCCTGAGGTCAAAGTGCTACGCATGGCAGCAATGACAGCTACAGGTATAAAGAGCCCAGAGTCCCAAAATTTAGTGTGCTCCATGGTCCCAGTGCCCAGACTCAGCATGGCTACCAAAATTAACCATCCTTGGAGCTGGTCAAAAAATAATGCCACAAAGCAGCCTTTTGGTCATGGTACACTACTGAAGGAAAAGGAGGGATCCAACAGAGACCACGGAGAGAACACAACACTGGTAAATGCAGCACAGGACAGGGAGGACAAAGAAGAGTTAGTGATGGCATCAGAGGCCATGTCAGATGCAAAGGATTGTGATGAGGCAAAAATAGATTCCATGAAACAGGTACCCAATGTTCATCCTGTTCTAGATAACTCTTCAACTACTCATAAAAACAAAACCCTTGCAGACTGCATTCCCCCCTCACCTGAAGGTGGTCTAGATTGTGACAGGACTAGCATGGCAGCTGAGCCTGACACATCTTCACTATTGGGAATTATCAATGCTCTGCAACATGTTATGGAACACAGCCCACCTTCTGACTTACTTGACTCTAGCCTAGCTGAAGAATCCCATGAACAAAGACCTCAGGATACTAAACCAGGAGAGACTCCTAAAATATCTCTGTATGTATACAGTTCAGACGAAGAAGACACAGAGCTCACAGAGCCAGAAAAGGATCCTGTCTTTGCAGGCCAAAAATGTTTTCCAGAGCAGAAAGTACTGGAAAACATTCTGCCATTTTACTCTCCAAAATTTTCAACATCTTGTGAAGTTGAGCCTTCAATGGATGATGGACAGCTAACTGTCCTAATATCAGCTTCTGGCACAAAGCCACCAACAGAGGCACTGGATTTAAGAGGCAAATGTTCTAAGGAAGCCAAAAAAGAAGCAACATTTTACAGTGAAGACAAAATACCTTCTAGCAAAAATTATAGTGATGTCCCAAATATAGAGGAGGAGGAGAATAAGACACCGATTAGCCAAATGCAAAATGAATTTAAAACCATGCAGCCTCAGCCTCCTCAAATAAATTTTATCTCACAAAATAATTTTAACATTTCCAATGGGGACACACCAGTTCCAGATGCAAATCAGAACAAGCCTACACTCTCCTCAAATGAGAGCCTGGAGCCAAAGCCTGGTGCTGCAGGAAAAGAGGACACCTCTTCTTCTCTGGAAAAGACACAAAGCCCTTTGCCAGGTTACCTTGTGAAGCACAGTTCCTTTATTTCAGAAGAAGATTTTGGGAAGGACAAATTATCTTCATCAAATGAAGTGATAAATCACTCAAACAAGCAAGCCCTGCAAAGAAGCTCCTTAACTGACCTGGAGACTTGCCACAAGCCTTCTGAATCTTTCATTGAGCATGAGGAGGGCACTGCAGATGAGATGCCCTGGCCTGACTCTGAGGCATGGCAGTCAACCTTGTCAACCCCTTTACCAATATCAGTGGGTGGGATTGCAGGACAAAGTATCCATCACACTCTTGGAAATCCTCCAGCACTACAACCTGTTGATCTGGAGGGGCAGGGAGCTGGTGCTGTGGAACATGAGTATGACAGCCATGGCTGCAAGAAGTATCCACACCCCCTTTCAGATGAGTTGACAGATTGTGGGAATGGCACAATGGGGGAGAGAAAAACTATGTGTGATTTTAAGAACCAAGCACTATTCCCAGCTCATGCAACAGAAAATGAAAACTCTACAGACAAAGAGACAAATACATGTCAGAGACTTGAGAACTGTCTTTCACATTCAACCAAAAAGCCGGAAAAACATGCGAATAAAACCACAGTAGCAGGAAATCCCCTATTACCCTTGGAGAAGAGCCGAATGCCAATATTAGATGATACCAAAAAGCAAGGATGTGATATGCTAGAAGAGAACCTGATTCCTTCATCAGCTGAATTGGTCTCAGACCAAAAGAAGGATGCAAAAAGTAGAAGTAAAATATCTGAACACACAAGGGATAAGCCCCTCTCCTCAGATGATGACATGAAGTATGAAAGTGATAGGATGGAGACAGAGGAGAAAGAAGAGAGAAATGTCTTGCATAAATTTGAACAGGAACAAGTATTCACACCAAATGACACTGCGGACCATGATAATAACTCTTCAAAGGAGAATGATGCTCATGGTCCTCAAACATCCCAGTTACCTTCATCGGCACATGATACCAACATTCAAGGAGTGAAAAATACTGGACAGAGTTTGGAGCAGCTAGCATCTCCAAGAGATTTTGTGAAACATAAACATGATATGACAAGAGATGAAAATACTTATAGCAATAATAGGAAAAATCACCTGGACTCATCAGATGAGCCAATGAAACATACAAATGACAGTGAAAGGCTAGAAAACATCAAGTCAGACTTCAACAATTATTCATTGCCACCAAGAAATACAGCAAGGCAGGACAATAAGACAGCTGATGAGGACAATACCACTCTAGAGACACAGCAACAGGTGTCACCAGGTGACCTTGTAAAGCCTGAAACTACGCCAGACAAAAAAGAGACTAAATATACCTCTGAGAAGCTCCAGTCACCTTCTTCAAACGAAGTGCCGAATTGTCAAGACAGAAGCTCTTCAGGAGAGAGGAAGCAAAAGACAGCAGCAGTAGAAGGCACTGGATCACCTGAAACAGAGGTAGTAAAAGAAGATATGGAGCAGCAGTTTTCTGGGAAGCACCAGCTACCTCCATCAAGAAAATCAGAAATGCATGAGGAAAATATTCCAGGAGACAAACAGCAAAGGAGATTTGAAGATTTTCTGACACCAGATACAAATACTGCAAAAGAGAAAGACAAACTTCCAAGTTCCAGGAAGTACCCATCACTACCACCGGAAACAATGGTTAAACCTCAAGAAAAAATTACTCCAGAACAAAAGCAAAAAACATCAGATTCTTCAGGTTTTAAGAAGCATGGTACTAATTTTGTAAAAGAAAAGGATGGAGATCCAAATTCTGAGAAGCTTCCTTCTTCAAAAGAAGTGCTGAAGCCTCAAGAAAAAAGCACTTTAGGAGAGAGGAAGCAAAAGACACCAGCAGGAGAGGACACCAGGTCACCTGAAGAAAAGGCTATAAAAGAGAAAGATAAATACCAAGGTTCTGGGAACCATCCATTACCTCCTTCAAGTAAATTACTGAAATCTGAGAAAAATATTCAAGGAGGAGAAAAACCACAAACTGTATCCGAAAGTTTCACAAAGACTGATGCAAATGCTGTAAGAGAGAAAAGCAAAGATCCAGCTTCTGGGATGTACCAGTCCCCACACTCAAGTTTGCCCATGAAGACTGAAAAAAATAGTGCCACAGCCAAAAAGGAGCATTTGCCACCACCACATGATGAAAAACCCATGTATAAAACTGGTAGTCCAGAAAAGAAGAGTGAACCTGAGAGAAGAGAGAAATACCAGCTAGGCCCTTCAGCTCAATCAGAGAGGCACAGCAATGATGGCTCAGGTGACGAGGGCTCTGTGAGCGATTTCAGAAGCTATCAAGCTCCATTGCCAAGAAATGACATCAATTGTAAAAGGAGAGCTGTCCCAGAAGAGACCAGTTTGTCTAATCCAGAGAAATCCCCCAAATCATCCTCACCATTACATGTTGCATCAAAAGGTGAGATAAATCCTGCTGGAAACAGAGAAAAGCAGCCTGGATTTAAGAAGTACAAAGCACTCTCATCAAAGACTTTGGTGAGGCATGAGAAAGATACTGCTGAAAGGGAGGGGAGCGAGCAGGCAGCTGGCAAAAGAAGGGAGAAAAAATCAGAACTGGAGGACTGTTCTAAAGTAATGCCATTCTCAAAATACACAGTGGAAAGCTACAGTGAAGGATCCTTGGATTCAGCTTTCAAACCATTGATCATTAGAGTAACTGACACATTTAAACATCACAGCTAAAAATTACGGCTACAGCTTAGGCAAGAACTTACAACAGATCATGCTACCAATTCACTTGATCTTTCTTTTCTCCTTTTTTCTCCAGGGCATTATATTATAATTTTTTAATCACAAGGAGATTGATGTGCTTCTATCAGAACTAGGGTTTTTTTCTTTCTTACACATTAGCCTGAAGACATGAATTAAATTAATCACTGCAAGTGAATTAGCTAATCACTGAATTAATCATCAGTTTATAAATTAAATATGAGAAGGGCTTTGAGATCATCATGAATTCAGCCCTGCTTCAAGTTCTCCTTGCTAACTAATGGGCTTTGTTTGTAACAAAGACAACTGTTCAGGCTGAACTCTATTTGTATTTACTTGTTCTAATGAAACTCTACTAGTACTTCTTCCAGAAATAGTGGTAGGCAGTGTAGATTTAATTATGTCAAAAAGCACTTGTTCTAAGCTCTGCCTTTTCACAGATCAGCAGGAACTGTTGATCCATTGCTGCACTGAGTGACACTTAGCAGTAGTGAGGGAAGGAGGGTAATGCTTCATTTATCTGCAGAAAAATCCTCAAAGGACATTCATGCTACAAGGGGATTTACCACAAATGCAAATGGTCAGCCTCATTAATATTAATACCAGAAAAATTGTGATTGAACCTCCTCTGAAGCTATTTGCACTTTGGCCACACACACTGTATGCATTATTGTTTTAAAGGTACACCATTTCAAGGGGTTCTTAATTACTGCAAATGAATATGCAACAAGTGTAAGAGCTCAAAAAAGCTCAACACTGAAAGGACATGAGGACAAGGTAAGCCAGAGGCTCTCAACACTTTGACATAGCAATTCAGCTTTTCCTGGGACATCTGTCCCACTCCAAATGCTGGGGCACACAGACATGATGCAGGTGCCCCAGCTCACATTTAAAGTCTTAGGAAGTTTTTATTTTACAATGCAATGTGAAACAGAGCAGTAAAATGCAGCCAGTGTCACTGAATCCTACTAAGAGGGTATAAATTTTTGTGTTTACAATAATAGCATCTCCTGCAAAAGGTTTGCGTGTCATGAATGTTGTTTTGGAGAAATGAGGGCAGGGTTGCTGCCTGGGGTGTCTTAGTAGAGCTGTGACCGACAGAACGTCTCACAGTGCCAACCCTCCCATACACAAGTTTAGCTTAGCATTGTAACTGCCCTTTCATATTCAAACTTACTGTGGAGGAACCCTAAAAGAATATCCTAGGACTCAACTTCAGCAGGAGAGGGAGTTCATACAAACAAGGCCCTGCTTGCCCATGGCAGTGAATTCCCTTGCATTTTTATGATGCTCTCTCTCCATGACCACAATCTGCAGCCGATGGCTGGCTGTTCCTTAAGCCCAGATTGGCAGAATGCCTCCACCCACTGCCATCAAGAGACTGAGGACAAGAACAGGCTGGCAGCAGGCTGAGATCAAGCCCATCTGCCAGCACAACGCACTCAAGTCACTTACGTGGCAACTGGGCTGGCACAGTCAGGGATATTGCTGGGAGGAAGGGGGAACATGAACATTGCGTCTCCTGACCACTGAAGAGGCTTAAGCTTTGACTTTTTCCTTCCCAGCCTGCCAAGAATTAGGCTTTCTGGCATGTAGAGAGTCAAAAAATGAAAATTTTATTTGTATATAACACCAGTCCTCAAAAACTAAAATAGATTTTATTGGAGATACAACACTGTCCTTACACACAGGGGTTTACTTTGCCCACAAACTTTTATAAGCTGTCAACAATAAAGGCCATTTTGTGATAAACTAAAAGCATAATTCACTTTTTATTGTACTTTATTTAATTTCACATTTGAGAAAACAAAGGTGAAATGAAACAGCATAAAGCATTTGCATCAGACTTGGATAATAAATTCTCTATTAGCTGGCTTCTTCTGACTGCACAGGAAAAATCACAGAATCATAGAATTGTTGTGGTTGGGAAAGATTTCTAAGACTATTGTGTCTACCCATGACCCAGCACCACCAAGACTACCACTAAACCATGTCCCTAAGCATCACATCCACATATTTTTTGGACACCTCCATGTCCCTGGGCAGCCTGTGCCAATGCCTAACACTCATTTTGGTGAAGAAAGTTTTCCTAATATCCAATCTAAACCTCCCCTAGCCCAACTTGAGATCAACTCCTCTTGTCTTTTGCTCGCTGCCTGGGAGAAGATACCAACATAAACCTCACCACAACCTCCTTTCAAGTAGCTGTAGAAAGTGGTGAGGTCCCTCCTCAATTTCCTTTTCTCCAGGCTAAACACCCTCAGCAGGTCCTTATCAGACTTGTGCTCCAGACCCTTCACCAGCTCCATGGCTCTTCTCTGGACACGCTCCAGCTCCACAATGCCCTTCTTGTCACAAGAAGCCCAAAAGTGAGCACAGGATTTGAGGTGTGGCCTCACCAGCGCTGCGTACAGGTGGACAATCATCCTGATGCCCTCATCCTGATGGCCACACCATTGCTGATCCAGACCAGGATGCCATTGGCATTCTTGGCTACCCGAGCACATTCTGGCTCATGTTCAGCACCAGGTCCTTTTCTTCCAGGCACCTTTCCAGCCTTCCTGCCCTGTAGTGATGCCTGGAGTTATTGTGATGCAAAAGCAGCACCCAGCACTTTGCCTTGATGAACCTCACACCACTGATCTCAGCCCATCAATCCAGCCTGTCCAGATCCCTCTGCAGAGCCTTCCTGCCCTCCAGCAGATCAACACTCCTGCCCAGCTTGGTGGTGTGTGCGAACTGACTGACAGCAGGCTCAACCCCCTCATCCAGACCATTGGTCTAAAGGTACCAAAGGTACTAAGCAGGACTGGACCCAGCACCGAGCCCTGGGGAACATCACAGGTGACCAGACACAAGATGGAAGCAACTCCACTCACCCTCACCCTCTGGGCCTGGCCATCCATCTGGTTTTTTACCTAGCAAACAGCTCACCCATCCTAGCCAGCAAATTCCTTCAGGTCAATGCTATGGAAAACAGTGTCAAAGGCTTTATTAAGGTCTAGTTAGACAAAATACACAGCCTTTCCCTTATCCACTAGACAGGTCACCTTCTCATAGAGGGAGTATAATTAAACTTATTAGAATTTAATTATTCTATCTAGAAGCCATCTCAAGTATTCTTTTGCTAACTTTTTAAAAGAAATTGGGCGGAGGGGAGGGGGAGACGGACGTTGCCCCTTATTTGCACCTGGAAATATTACTACTCTGTAACAAATTGAAGGAGTTTGTCTCTGCCAGAAAGTTAGACAAATACAAAGCAGGTGCTTCCCAGCAGAGCTTGTCCCTGGGCACCAGGAGGCCCTTAAGTCTTTCAGTTCAGACCTGACTTGTTTGCTTTTCTCGATAGAGATGCAACATTAGCAGACTGAGATGCATCAGCCTGTGTTCAGGGCAAACCAGTCAGAGCCATCTTGTGGGGGTCAACTTTTAGGTTGTTGCATGCCTTAATCTCTGCTGATAAAATAAAACATCCATCCAAGTCAAATGACCGTCCCCAAAGTACACTTAAATCCTGACATAGATTTGCATGAAATGCATCCTTATGGGTAAAGCCTCACTTAAGGAAATCATTCTGGGAGTTAGCACACTTAATCCTTCAGGAAAGAAGAGAGCAAGGCCATAAAAACTCCAGTGATGATGGAGCAGTAGAAGACTGGTGTGACTTGCAGTAAACAAGTCACTCCAAACCATGTGGGCAGGAAATTTAGCACTGGTGATAAGCAAAGAAATGCCAGAAATTAGTATTTCAGAAAGAAAAAGAGTTTGGGGAGTGATATATTTGTCTGTGCAAATGGTTCTAGGTGTACAAATGGCCAGGCTTGAACTCTGATGAGACCCTTTCTGACGCAATAGAAAAGTTTCATTCCCAGTAGTCCTTCACAAATTTTTTACCCCCAGGAGCAGAGGCCACCTGCCCCTGCTATCCTTTTGACACACCTCCCACTCCATCACAGTAAATGGAGCCCTCCCAGCTGCTGTTTCAATTTGTCTGACCTAATAACAAACTTTTGAGGCATTTGCCAGCACAACTCTTTGCTTTTGTGATTCCGGACAATGGGTGTAATTCCGTGCAGGTCTGTCCCTTTTCCATACTACAGCCCTCTGTTTTACTCCGTTCTCAAGGCAAGCATCTCTCAAGGTCACTGGAGGATTTAGATCCTTATCCTATACTAAATGTGGCAGGAATTTTTTTGTAATGATTCCTTAAATCCCTGGCTTAACTATAGACACAGATACACAACCACAATGAGGGAACAGGGAATATGAAAAAACCCCAAAGCCCAGGTAGACAAGGTTTTTCAAGGTTCCCCTCTATGGTGACATATTTTGAAATTTCATATTCTTATGGAACTAGACTCTCATGGAAAGAGATTTTTTTTAAGGATACTGGTTGAAATTAGTGACAGTTATTGCTTCAAGCATAGTCCATTGCTTTGGAGTCTCCAAAGTGAAGCTTTCCAGAAGGTTTTGAAATCCTGAATAAAATAGGTATTTAAGGCAAGTCAGTACCAGCCAACAGTAAAGTCCTTCAGACCTTTTAATGTCCTCTCTAATTAGGCCATAGTCAAATCTACCCTAGCCCTTCTTCTTGACAGGACACCTGGAAGATGGGCTTAGTAATACATAAAACCCAAAAGGATTGGTTTGGGGTGATTGGGATACTCAAGCTTGGACCTGGCACATCAGTGTGATAGTACAGTCCCCTTCACAGTGCTGGACAAGTGCCCACCATCTCCAGCAGCTCCACTCATCCTCCCACATTTCTGACTGAAGGACAAACCTCTACCTTTGTGGCCGTCTCCAGGTCCTCAAACTCAGAACAAGTTCAATTGCCCTCTGGATGTGCCTCTCTCCCTCCACCTCCTGCAGCAATGCAGTCCTTTCTTAAGGTGCTTGGGGCTGACTGGGACAAACCCAGGCCTCAGAACCCCGGGTTTGCAAAGAGACCATCACTTTCTCCAGAGGTTTCATGGAGTGAAAGCAATGCCTATATTTCTGGGACTTCAGGTGCTGGGAGAGCTCAGAGGATCGTAGGAGAGCTCCCTCTCCTCCAGTTCAGAAAGGGCTGCTCAGCTGTGCTGGATGAATATTGACTCTATATAACAGAGAGCTCCTCATTGATTTTTTTTTATTTTTCAAATGTAAAAAGGGCACATAAAGCATAGCTATTCCCAGAAAAAAGAAGCCCAAACCCTGTGAAGATTTACCCTATGGAAGAACAGAGGCCAGTGTTGTATCATAAGACAGAACTGGTCCACTTCAGTACCAGGAAATGCATCACTGCTTTTACCTGGACATTGAAACCAGGAAAAAATTTGTTATCCTGGTAGCGCTGTCTGATTCTAGATTGCTTAAATGAAATGAAAAAAAAATAATAATGAGTGTACACTTTTGGCTATGAACTGTATAATGTAGTGATTGATCAGCAATCATCAACTTTTAACACACCACATATGACAAAAAGGACAGAAACCAAGACTTTAAGATGTACCATTTGACTCAGGTTCCCCCCTTTGTATTATTTTGGATGTCAGAGCTGATAAAAGAAGAAAGCACTAAAGATAACAGAAGAGACCTCATATCCCAGCACAAGGCTATTCAGCATCTGTCCCAGGCACAAGATGCTGCAGATGAAATCTCGGCTGCTGACAGTAAAAATGCCCCACCTAACGGTTGAACTCGTAAAGCAGGATGCAGGCAAGCTGTGGTGAAAGCAGAGGGAAAATAGTGCCAGGAGCAGTAGGAAAATTTAGGGAAACATTTCTTCTCTTATTCCTCTGCCACTATGGACACCATCCAAAAGAAGTTGGTCTGGTTGATCAGAGAAACCTGACAAGTAATATCTGGGATCCTTACAGATTTGAGGGCAGGGAGTTTCTCTGGAACACTAAAGTAAATCTCTGTTACCTGAGAAATGAGCACAGGGATAGGTATTATCAGCAAACCAGTTTTAACTATTGTACTCACAATGTGGTTTCCAAAATGTATTAGGTCCTGTGAGCTTTATTTCTCCTTTTCATTTCCATAAACATCTTTTTACAGAATTGAAACTATTTTTCACTCCTTGATGAGAATTTAGGAAAAATAGAGGGGGAAAAAAGCTTTCTTTCCTGCCAACTAAAAGACTTTTTATATGCTGAATAACCAAAGAATCAGCAGGTCAGTATTTTACCTCTTATGACCTGAAGGACCTGAAACAGTTAAGGGAATTGCTGCACACCTCCTGTTACTGCACTTGGTAGTAATCTCAATGTCTCCTCAGCTGTAGGCGCAAAAACAACAGTGTAAGATGGTGGGATTTTCATTTGGCAAACAAGCAGTACAGCAGGCTCTCAATGGTGCTTGGTCATGCAACAGCAGAAATGTACTGCCAGAGGGAAAAATCACTGGGAAATAAACCATAAAAATCTATAATGCACTGAACTGGTTATCCTCAAAAAGCCATCAAAAAATAGCTGCCATGGGCTCTCTTTTAAAAAATTGATAGTCACTCCAAATATCCAAAAAGGGCCAGCTTATCACAGATCTGATTTTTGGGGAAAGTGCTCAGCATTTGCTCTCTGAAAACCAAGATTCTTTCATAAGATGCCTCACGTTAGGCAACCAAAACCCCTTTTAAACAAAGTGTCCCAGATTCTGGAAACACAGAAGAGTTTCAATGGGCACCTACTTGCCCCTGTACCTACAGAAGAAAAGCACGTAAGCAAAAGGATTGGTATGCAGGGATGGCCAGCTCCCTGCAGCCCTGTAGGTGAATGCAGCCAGGGCCCTGCTTTTACCACAAAGAATCCCGACTACTTTCTGCAGGCTGCACACTCTTTTGACCTGCACAACACCATTTGCTGCAGTTGCTGCTTGAGATGCAGTTTAACTAGTAGGTGAGTCCTTCCCATCACTGCACTTCCCAACACTTCTGGAAGGAATCAGAGAAAGAAGACTTTTGAACACTTTAGAGCAAGTCCATCCTTCTCAAGAAGCAACTGTGAAGTCAAATTACACCATCAGAATGAAATCCTTGGGATTTGTACCAATACAATGGACTATCAAAAGGCAGCTCTGGATTGCTAACCCAGTTACTGAGACCTTTCACTCTTCTCAGGAATGGAAACAGAGCAGGCAGCAGTGATCCAAACATTCAAATAAGGTCCCACCAACTGTATCTCAACTCTAACTGTCTCCAAGCTCCAGAAGACCAGAAATCCCCAAAAGACATCTTCATTAACTCATTTAAATTACGCACATCACGTGACAAGAAAGTCTGTACCATTGTCATGCCATACAGATTTCTCAATAAAACTGGTTTTTTCCTCAGAGGGCTCCTTATTTGTACCACTCAGTCTTATCTGTGTGATGAGAAGATTAAAATATTAAAAGCATATAAAATAACAACCTTGTATTCATTCTGTCATTATCAGGGAGGGAGCATGAGAAATAAAGACAAACAGCACCTGTAAATGTCTCATCAGTATACAAACTGTTTTTCTTAAGCCCAAGAGAGCTGACACATGCCAAGTTTCATGTGACAGCTGGGAATAGGTAGAAAATATGGAACATTAATTACACAAATGGCGTGGCTTTGAAAAGAACTCAGCAAACTACATTTTCTGCAGCTTGTTCCCTGCTGGCTCCTCAGACACAGGCAGTGGGAAAACCGTGTGTCAGGGAGGTGACTCTGGCTACTGAATCAGGAGCAGTAATGGGCTAAGGACCAGGTTGGTTGGACCAACCCTCTCCTATGCTGCCCATAGAGGGAGGGTGGCTGGCCAGGGCTGCAGGACCTGACATGACTGCCTGCCTCGCCTTTGCCTGGTGAGGGCAGTTTTAAATGCACACCTGAAACAAGCCCGGTGCTGTGCAGGGCTGGATCAGGTTTGGCTGCCTGTGGTTCAAGGCTGGCAGAAGTAGTCAGAAATCTGGTGACCAAATCAGTATGTTAGAGCTGTGGGAAGGCCTCAGGCAGCTACTCCTTCGCATATAACCTTTGAGGAAAGCAGCTTTTACTGTTGCAATAGCCAGATGCTGTCCTCCCCAGAACAGGAAACTCCAGCAAAACCGAACCTTTGAACATGAACATACAGTTGTTACCCACTGAGTAGTCCAGTGTGACCAGCAAGCATTCCAGCCCTGCCTGCTGCTCAGCCAGAGCATTTGGGCAAACCTGGGGCTAGTCTGTGAGGAGCAAACCCTGGAGAGACCCCCAACACTTGCTCTGGGGCTGTGTTCTGTTCCCACAAATGCTGATGAAGGGAAGAGCAGGATCTTGCTGAGGGTTCACCCTGCCCCATCTGAAGCTATTTTTGGAGGAGCCAAGTTCTGTTCAGTTCTTTCTTGTCACAAACTGTCTGTGAAATCCCCAGTAATTAATCCATCCATGCATCCTGCCTGCAAAACAGAAGATGTAGTTCACAGGCAGCAGGGAGCTGAGGTGACAGCTGTGGGCAGGCTCCGGCAGCCACTCAGCCTGGAGCCACTGCCTGGATGCAAACAGCACAGGGAAATCAGGACCAGTCACCATCGTGCACCTGGCTCCTTAGGGAAAGGAGTCTGCACCTGACTCCTCTGCCAAAACCCTCACCACTGATCCTCAGCTCCCCTTTGGCTTTTCCAGTGCTGTTTCTGGAGGCATACGTAGGTGCCAAAGGTGACACTGAGTGGGACAATCGTGGTGGAGAGGGAACAGTTTTGGGGGAGACAGCCCATGTGAGCACACAGGTCATCACAGCAACACCCTACAACGGCAACACTTTTTCAGCTTTTGGTTTAGCTGAGTTACAACTCCCCTGTTTTTACCCAAACTGCCAGCAGTTACTCAGGAACTTTTGATGTCCTCTGCTGTTTTTCTTCACAGACTATACAACCCATGTCTGAAAAAGGCACAAAGAGTGTGTAAATTGTGTGGGAACACAATTTCCAGAAGGAGCATGTATATGAAGCTGAATGTCACTAAGAATTAAAAGAAATAGGCTTGTGTAAGTACCCCATGAAACCAAACACTTAACCCAATGGGGTCTTAAGAAAATATAATGAGACTACAGTTAAGTCTTGATTTTTCCTCCTCAGTGTAGTAAGGCTTTCTGATGTCAAAAGAATCATCCTTGGTCTATGCCTTGCTTCTCCCCCTGTGTAAGAGGAATGAATGACTCTTCGCCTCACCATGCCTGCATACACTTAAGTCCTTTGGGTCATGGCAGTCCGCAGCAAGCGTATGTTTGCAGATGTCCTACCCTTCTGACTGCAACCAAGAGCTCACCTGATGTTTCCAGGCAATGTGAAAAATCAGTCTGAACACTATTTTCTATTAATTTCAGTCCCCTCTTTTCAGAATTTACCTGGAAACAGATACATGGCAGAGGTATAGCCTCTGGACACTTCCCTTTCAAACAAGCCAACACTGAGTTTAGTTTTGAATTAAAAATTTGGTTCAGTGTAATTTTTTTTTTTTTTTAATAAGTGGATACTTCACTCCAATGTATACCACCAATGCCCAACTCTAGGCAAACAGAAATGCAAAATCAGGTCTTTCTTTATACTTTCTTTAGAAAACCAAGGGTTTTTTAAACCCAGGTTTAAATGGAAAATCATCTCAGCTTAGAGATTGTTTTTATTCAAAATGGGGGGAAACAGGTTGCTTCAGTTTCCTCTTGGGGTTTTTTTGGTGTTTTGGTTTTTTTGAATGGAAACATTATGAAAATAAAATATTTTCCTTAGGTTTTGACTTTCTATGTTTTATGTTTAATTGTATGCAACTGACATTCAAGAGTGCTACAAAAGAACCACAGAAAGAAGGTAAGTGTTCTCCTTAAGATTTATTTCATATAGAAAAATGCATGCCGATAATATTCTTCCAGCCTGACAAAGAAAGCTCAAACTTCCTGAAACACTATGTTTTAGTATCTTTAAAAATAAAACACGTTCTCATGGCAAAAATATGCTTCTGAAACATTGTGTTCTAATCAAAACTCTGTGCCACGGGACAGCAGAGTGTTGCTCTGTAGTAGCTGGGGGAGGGCGCTAAGTCCTGGGTTGGGAAGCTGAGCTCTCTGCTTGCAGCTGACACCAGGCCCGAGTCAATAAGGGTAGGAGAAGCCCTCTGCAGAAGGCCATCAAGTCTAATTTCTTCTACGTTTTTAGCAAGCCACTGGGATAGGACTAAGCTCCAGAGACGGACATCCTCAACTTCTTTGGGATAACACCCAGAGAGCGATCTCCTTTTGTACAATGGGGCACAGGGACGCCGTGAGCCCGCCTCCCTCAGGGCGTCCCTCAGCTGGCGCGGCTGTTCCTCCCCGTCCCCGGCCTGCAGATGGCGGCTTTGCCATGTGGAGATGGGCCTTTTTGCTGACAAGGAAAAGCCCTGCGCCCTTAGGGGAATCTGGAAAACAAATTCTGCCTGAGAAGATAGCTAAGAGTTAACTCTTCACCCTGCCCAACAGCTCTCCCAGAACGCTTCGTTCCGTGTGCACGACCAGCTGTCTACCAGGCAGGAGGGAAGATGGCAACATCAATATTAGCTGGTCATTAAATGTTACTCTTTGTAATGGAAATAGGGATCTTTACTACCCGCTTCAGCAGCCACAGTCCACAGCACAAAAATCACTCAGTCTGCTCTTTCAGGAGGTGAAGCAACATTACATGATGATCATCCGATCATTTTCTGGTCCCCCCTACCACCTTTAGTAATACACAGGCACAAATTAAGAGATACCCATATTGACTGACTCCAAAGGTCTCACTGCAAAGTCCAAGATTAAGACTTAAGCAATGACTTGCAGTGTTACTGATCCCTGTGCTGCAATAAGTTAAATTCTCCAGAGTTCAAAAGTTTTGAGTCTAGGCCCCACCAAATCATTACATCTTTCTAGGAAAATATGTTTTTCATATCTATTTTTTCAAAATCCATGTTTGTGTTTAAAAGTCATCTGGATTCCTTCACCAATTCACAAAAGAAAAATTATGAATGCTTCATGAAACTAAAATTAAGATGTTGCAAAGAGTACTTTTAATAGGCAAAAGAATATATATTTTTCCTTCACATGGAAACTCTGCTAAGCTCATCCTGTGATACGTGCATTTCCCATGCTGGATTCCCTCTCTTCCTTTCCATTTCCTACTTCTGCCTTTACATTTCTGTCTTGTTCAAGGGCTACAAAATGAGACAGGAACATGAATCATGTGTTTCCAAGAAACATAGAGAACTTGCTCTCTGGGTCAAATTTTCCAGTTATTGTTCAATAAAGACTCCTGAACCCTCCCAAGAGCCTCATGAGAAAGAATTTCTTTCCAACATGAGCAGCTGCTCATTAATTCCTGGGAAAAGCCCAAAAACAAGAGTTTTCAGTAACACAGAGATCTTTCCATTCTGAAGTTTCACTGCTATTTTTTTTTAAAGAAAGCACTCACAGACATTAAAAAACTCCATTGTTTTGAACAAGTATTTTGATCAGCTACACACATATACTACATTCTGGCAGCAGATTTCAAATTTGGTGACAACTGGGTGTTGTCTTCGTTGAGATGGCCACAGCACTCAAGAGTGCTCCTTTAAAAACCTTAGGGGGCTCCAAGTACCTGTACCTCATTATTTAAAATACCTTCTCTACATTGCAGTCTCACGTCGTTTAAAAAGTCTTCCATACCTTTGCTATGTTGCAGTCCCACGAGCCGCTCCACAGAGCTCCGGCTCTTTCTCTCCTTCTCTCTGCATTTCTAGCTCGCGGCTTCCTGCCCCTTCCTCCTCACAGCACAGCCAGCAGACTCCAGCTGAGTAACCACTCCACTACCTAACTCACTCTTTTATCACCCATAGCTGTGAGGGCAAGGCTGTTCCCACTCTTTGGTAATTAACACAGCTGCAACACATTAGGGGCAAGAGTGCCTTCAACACTATCTCTCTTCTCCCACAGCTGAATGCTCAAATAACTAAAATACTGGAGGGAGCAGAGGAAGCATTTCCATCCCTCCTGTGCTCTAGGGCAGTACCCACTCATATTTGGGTACCTTTGGGATCTTCCCCTCTGCCACCACCCCAGCTGCAGGAGGAACCTGGAAAGGAAGTCTGAGTCCTCTGCAC
Organism: Hirundo rustica; assembly: GCF_015227805.2. NCBI lineage: Eukaryota > Metazoa > Chordata > Aves > Passeriformes > Hirundinidae > Hirundo > Hirundo rustica. The sequence goes on from NC_053451.1 coordinate 92,626,636, forward strand.
ATTGGAGCCCTGGGCAGCACAAGGCAGGTGGTGCTACTGCTACAAAGCAGGCAGCAGCATCTCCTCTAACATTTCCAGCATGGCAGAAGGATATCTGGCGCTCAGCTATCAGACCACAAACGCACAGCAAACAAGCCAGGCCTGTTATATTTGCACCAGCATGCTCTGCCATCGTCTTCATCTCTACAAGCCACAAGACCATAAGAGCTGTGTTCTGTAATGCAGCCCCATCCAAAACCTCATACGAACACCAACCTCCTCTTGCCCTGCCACTGCCACCACTGTGTCCCACTCGCCCATGGGAATGGGTGAGTTTTGCAAGAACCTGGACCCATCCATGAGTTTGCCCATGGCTTTCCCTCTGCTCATCCAACTGCCATGGGCTGCTGCCGTGACAGGAGCTGTCTTGGGGCTGCTGTGGGGCTGCCCTCCATTACAATGAGCAGCTGTGCAGCACAGAAGAGCGTGGAGGCTCATACAGTACCAGGGAAGGGGAAATGCACAGCAGAGGCTGTGGTAACAAAGAGCAAATCTTGATTTATGCCCAGAAGAGCATGTTGCTGGCAAAGAGCAGTACTTGGTACCTCCTCCCTCAAGCAATCCAGAGACTCTGTTTCATTCTTAGATTTTAATAGCTTGTCTTCGACCCCACAATGGTTTGTGAGTCATTTGGGCAAAACTAAGGGGAACAGAGGCAATACCTCCATAGAATATTTCTCCAGCCTGGGGCATTCCCTTTGCATACACAGCACTTCTTGTCTGATAAAATGAAGCAGTTTTGGCTGACTATATCTCCTTTCCTTGCTGCAAGATGTTTTATGTCATTACCTCTGTCTTTCCCAATGCACACAGAGCTTCTAGGCTCAGTTGAAAATGAAGTTGCCACAGGGACTTAGGAGTACCATATCATGGAGGTCTTAAAGCCCTGTTACCACTTGACACAGAATGTACTTTTATATTTTATAGGATGGAAATCCTTCAACTGCTTTTCCAGATTACTGTGGACAAGAATAATCCCAAGGTTTGTTGTCATTTAGATGATGCTGTTCTGCGGGACTGAAAGGAAGACTGCAACACTGGCAATCTATGTCTAAGAAGAGCATTTCACCTTCACCTCACAAAAGCCATTTTTGGGACCCCTCCCTGCCCCACTCCCCCAATTTCTGCAAAGTTCTGCCCCTTCAGGGCAAAAGATACTTTTGGTAGCCCTGCGTTAATGGTTGGACTCGGTGATCTTCGTTGCCAACAGAAATTATGCTCTGATACTACTGTCATGTATGGATGGAGGGATTTCCATTGCACACCTTGGCCAGAATAAAGTAATGCCTGATTCTCTAATACTTAAAATATGGGGTTGGAGAGTTTCTTTGATTCCCATAGTTGTGGTCACACTAAGATTCTGTGATTCTGTGCTGTGCCTGCAGTGGGCTCAGTGTCTGCACTGAGCATGAACCAGTGGCTAAGTGGCATTGGCTAATTGGAGCCCCTGCATTTGTAAGGTTCTGACTCTTTCCATCCATTTTCCACAGCTGACAAGGTCTGGATGGTGTTTTGCTGAGATCAGCAATCAAACCCTCCATGATTTACTTCAGGGCCCTTTTGACATTCATTGATAGTGTCAGCACAGTGACTTTGGGTGTTATTCTGCTGCAGGCATAGATCAAAGTGCTCTCTCTGACTCCCCACTCCTTGTCACTCAGCTCGCATTCCCCAGCCACCACAACCAGTCGGAAACTTTTCTAATGAGGTTGCTTTACCACTTATGAACATTATCATTCAGGACTGTGGGTAGATCTGTGAGTGAACAGGTTGTTAGTAGTAAACAGCGATAAGATGCCCTTGGCAAAGGCAGACTGAATTTTACCCTGCAATTTCTCCCTTATTCTGGGCCAGCTCAGGATGTCCCTCTTGCAAGTGTGGGTCTATATGGCAAATGTGTTACATGTCCCCTGTCAGAGATTACAGAGTCTTCTTCTCTGTTTTTCTCACCGTTTAGTGATGGGGGAGACAGGTTTCTTTGTAGGCATTATCTGCTTCCCAAAATCTTAGAAGGATCACAGAATAGCAATAAAATGAAGGCAACAGGAAACCATGGTTTCTGTCCATAACACACATAAAACATAAAATGTCAGAATTTTGTAGAAAAGTCATTAATTCCATTAGATAGTAAGACCTAAAGGCTGCAAAATTACTGTCAGGACTAATTACTGAAAGGAAAAGAGAGGCAAAATAAAAGCATAATTCAATTTGATGGAAAAAAAAAAAACAACCCACCTTTTTATTACTATTTGCCAAACATATGCTCAGTTTAATCCTGAGGGCTGCACATGATGTCACCAGCTTTAGGAACATAGTTGTCTCATCTGGCAGTCATTAGTGTTGTTGGTATGTACAACAGGTCTTCTAAAAATAGTCCTGATGCAGTGGTTCTCCGTGGTGTCCTGCCTCATCTCTTCTCACATTTGTCAAAGACAGATTCTGTCTCTTCTAAACATTTTTACCCATCTTTTATACCCACCAACACAATTGCTGTATTGCAGCATGTATGTTCATGGAGGAGATCCAAGATGTCTTTGTTTTTCAGTTTAATTCAAGGTAAGTGGTAAAATAGAAAGATAAGCATCTTGCATGTCCTTATTGTCAATATTTCAGCGTTCACAGCTTTGCTCCTTGCAATCATCTGCTGCAAGATTTCTCAAATATTATTTGATGTTACTCCACTGGCATTTAAAATTTTTTAGCAAGAAATGTTAAATGCAGGCTGGACCCAGACAACTGAAGGTAGCTCTGTGGGTCAGGGGAGTGCAAGTTACCAATAAGAGCACAGGAGGATACATTTACAAAAGGTACTGAAGAGTGCTGGAGCAGCAAATCAGACCATTGAAAAGCTAAAGCCAGACATAGATCCTTATGTAAGAGTTACTTAATTGTTACTTCCCAGAAATCAGTCCACCAGAGCTGTCTTCTGTTTCATTACAAATGACCCTTTGTGAGGACCCTTGACAGCAACTGTGAGGTTCTTAAGTACTGTTTATTATCACTACGTAAGCTTGACTGCAAGGACCAGCATTAGTTTTCTTTCCTGGGAATGTGAAAGGTATTGTCAGGGACAGGTTATCATTGCTGTGGGAAATAAAACACCTTGCTAATCCTGCATTTGTTTCATGTAGAACCTACACTGTGAACTCTGCCCACCCTCTTAGTAACCACACAGCAGTACTCTAAAATAAAGCCAGTGAATCAAAAGAACTACAGAACTTACTCCACAGAGAATAAGTCCCGGTCATGCTCATGAATGCTGTGTGCACTTGAAAGCTGAGTCCTCCCTAGAAGAGGGCTTCCAAGAGTCCCCTCTCTTTTTTGCCTTTTCTTCTTTTCTTTTTTCCTCTACTTTTTTTCTTTTCTGAAGCACTGGGTGAATCTGAGGAAGTTCTCAGTAAGGTGTCCATCTTCCTAGTATCTGACCATTTAATTCTCAGCTTGCATAGAGATGCTAGATTTGCAACTTTGCTGTGAGCAATAATTGATAATGTGATGTGCAGGGGGAAATTCTGCATTGTTCTGCACAATATCCAATGCACCAGCAGATTTTTTTCTACCAGGTGGAAGGCTGAACTTGTTTTTGTTCTACTTGCAGCTCCTTCATGCTTGCTTTCCCTGAGTACCCAGATATGAAGTAATCTGTGACTATACCTTCACATTTATGATCTGGCCTGCTTTAATACATAGCTCTCGCCTTTATTTTTTTGTAACACAAGCAAAGAAATGCCATGTGAGAGACAAAGCAGCCACATATAATATATTTCATGAGCAGAATATATGTTAATAATAATATGTATGTTACTCTAAGATGAGAAAGAGCAGTATTGGAAATACCTAAAATATGAAAAAGAAAAATTAAATTGTTCAATTTTGACAATGTACAAGTTTGTCATCGTACTAAGAACGCTTATGTGCAAATAAACACAAAATGAGAATGACATTTTTCCTCCAGTATTAGTCATGTGATGTAATTTGTAACCTGACAAAGTAAACTAGAAGAAAGTAATAATTTGATCCTAGATGTTGCAATCACAGTTTCTTCCCTTCCAAAGGAATTTAAAAACATGATACTTCAGCTGATATCCTGATCCCATGTAAATACTGAGGCATGTCTGTACTGATGGTTGTTGCTATAACCTTGCAGTTCCAAGAAGCTTGGAACTCTTCCTGTCAAACCCAGTTTTAGGTTTTCACAAAACTTCTTTTTCTTTCAGTCTGTGAGTTTGAAAAATGTGTAGGGGATAAACATGTGGAAAACTATGGTTAAGAACAACCTCCTTGAGAACATTACCTTTTGCAGAGTTCAGCACTTCAAAGCTTGGAACTCACAGAAGGGGAATTTGCTGCTCTAACTTAGACTAAGTACCCCTGTATGTATGCATTATAAAATAGTATTTAATTACAGAAACATCACATCTGTGCTCCTATAAAACTCATCTTTATTCCATGTGTGAAATTGATGTCTGTTCCTGAGTGGGTAGATATACCTTCTTCTCTTTATACCAAATAATGTTGTTATTTTAAGGGTTTTTAAAAATTATTTAATGGATAATTTTTAGAGAAATGCCTTGCTGCATAGAGACAACTAAGAGAAACAGCTAATGTTCCTCAAAGCTAAGACTGTGTATTTACATGCACATACTGTATTTAAAGATCTGTAATGATAACTCTTCCTGTGTCTTACCCACTGGGATACTACTTGAGATATCTGAATTAAAATTCTTTGCTTAGGAATCCTAATGCAGAAGCCATGAAAGGCCAGGAGAAGGTTTGCCTTTTCTCAACTAGGAGCAAATATGAAATCATAGTAGACAGAGAACATCCAAATTAAACCCCATCCATAATCAGTAGGTTATCTTCATAATTGGGGATAAGAAAGAAAAGGGGATTGGACAAGTAAGGAGTTAATAATCTCCAATCTTGTCAATCATCTCTCCCTATGAAATTTCAAAGTTCAGTTATAAGCCTTGTGCTCATGCAGCCAGGAGGGTAAACATCATCACTGTGATTTAAAGGGCTTTCAGCACACCCCTCATGATCTTTCAAGTAGATAAGGCTAAACAAGATAAACAGAAAAAAGCCATCTAGAAAACACTTCACTTTGTCAGTTGAATAACAAACACATTTTACAGAGTTGCAGCTCGACCTAAGGTAGATTCATTAATTTCTCTCCTGCTCTACTCAGTTCCACACTGCTGGGTTACTGATCTGTGACAGCTACTGACCTTTTTCCTAAGGACACCCTTGTCCCTGCCTTAGGAATGCTTCCTGCTAATAATGTTTAAGTGTCTTTCCCATATCACTTTTGACATATAATTTTGCTGTGTTTTTCACACCAAGGGCACTACCATATAATTTCTCTTTCCCTGCTGTTTCCAGTATTGTCACCTTCTGACGCAGCTGGAGGATGGCAGCTGAGTGCAGAAACCTTTCTGCAGAGGTTTCCATGGGTAATGTTGATTCTCCAGGCAGCTGCAGTGCTATGCAGCAAGCTTTTGAGCTCCTTTTTATAGATGCTGTTATCAGTATGCTTTGACTCCCGGGGCCACAATCATACCGAGAATAATCAAAACTCTGGTGGTTCCCAGACTACATGTGGATGTAACTTGTCCTAACAGCTAGTAACCTTCATAGACATGAAGCTGTGAAGCCTTTAGGGAATAGTGGAAATTAACTTTTAAAAATACATTTCTGTCCTTGCTATGCAGTCTGTTCTAAAGTTCAGTGAATGCTGATGTAACAATTCATGTGAACAGGTTTAATCAGGCCTGCAGACTACAATTATGTAAGCATGATGCAATTTGCTGGGACAAAAACATGGAGCAAGTTCAGCATTTCATTACATTTCATTATGGATTGAGAGCCTGAATCCATATGTAGGTGAGGATTGACTAGACTTGGTAGGTAGCTGGTTGTAACAGAAATTAAAGGTGTCTGGATGTGATGGTTGCATTCCTTAACCTCATTAGCTGGATGAGTTAAGTCCTGGAGCACATTATGTCTGTGTTAGAATATAGGCAAGCAGTGACGTACACACATTCACACACACACACACACACACACACACACACACATACATATGTTTACTCCTTACTGGATATTCTATCCTGCCAAATCTACTTAACCTTAACAGTTTTCCCCAAGTATGGAGAAGCAGGTTTATTTCAGGTCATGGGAAAGTAGCTCCAGCCAAAAAGTAGAGCTCCAAGAAAGCAGGGTGCACATGTGTGGCGTGGTTAACTAAGTACAGACACAAAGATGAGTGTCTGTATGGAAAATCACATGAGCTAGGGAAGCCACGTATGCTGTGGAAATTTCATCCCTTACTACAGCACCCAGTCAGCAGTTAGAATTATCTTTTTATCTCTTCTTCAATGCTGCCACATTCTTTTTTTTTTTTTAAACAGGGGCTATTTAACCATCTTATAAGCAGTTAATTTTTTTTATATAGTTTAAATTACTGTCTGGATCTGAAAAAGCAAAGCTGCTACCTTTTCTGGAAATGGTGTTTCTCACTGGTCTTTCTTATGAACAGATTCACCCGTGCTGTTTCAAAAATATTAGGCACACAATATCCATGTACACCTATATTCACACACACCTTATTCTTTCTCAGTCCTATAGTGCTTTTTTTCCCCCTAACAATTTCTATTCTTTGTCCTCCCTGAAGCCAACAGAAAAAAACAAAACAAAACCCAGACACGTATCTGATATCCAAAACAATAAATATATTTCTTCCATTCTTGAATGGATAAAGAATCCTTATGCTTCTCACTGGCAGTCAAAGAAATACTTCCAGCACAAATATTATTAAGGGGCTTCTCTTCATCGTCCTTCTTCCACTTCTGGCCTTAAGACTAACAATGGCTGTGGAGTGGTATATGAGGAACTGGACCATATTTCAGCACTGCTGATACATCAAACGTAGCTGACATAGCACACGTCACAGCGTCAGGAAGCATAAAGCCACTCCTGAATAATTCCTGATAAGGCTGAGAATCATCCTGGTATTGTTATTTAGCAACTGCTCAGCAAACACGAGGGAAGCCTTGCTCACTAAAATGCAGGGTATGAGACAAGCAAAACTCTGAATGCCTCAGCCAGTAAAACACTCATCTGCTGTCTTCATCTCCCTTTGCAGGGAACACGTCTAAATGCCTACCCTTAAAGGGAAGTCACTATTTTAAGAAAGTCCCTACTTAACTCTGGGAGCAGAATGATGAGAATTTCTACCAAATAGGTTCATCATAACATAAAAACTTCAGAGATAAGGTTCAGATGCAAAAAAGGGGTGGGGGAGAAGCTATATAAAGTATATTTCCTTTTGCATCAGGTGGCAGATAAGAAGGCTGTGAGCTTCACTGGTCTGAGCACCAACAAAGCCTGCCCTTTTGCATGCTGCCACAGTCACCAGCTCCTTCAGAAGTAAAGGATCAAAAGTAAATAGTATCCTTTTCTGCTAATCACAGCACCAAAGCAGTTTTCAGATTCAAGGGTTTATGCATTAGTTTCTTTGAATGCCTTTAAAAGCAACATGATATCATCTTCCCAGAAGAGAGCAGCATTTATACCCCAGGAAGGACAACCAAGGTATTCTCTCTTGCCAGACAGTGGGCTGTCGTATTATCAGACAAAATACGGGGATCCAATTATTGTGCTGAAATTTAGGAATAATTTCTATTAATCAATTAATAACATAAGCATTCTTAATGGGAGCTTTTGTGTGTAACAGGCGTAAATCTGAGTCAGCCACACAGTTGTGTTTGCATTAGAGCAACCGAAAGTCTTCGTAAAATTTGAGGCCTGAGTAAATGTACACTGTGCTATAGACAAGGCTACCCTTGATGCACGGCAGATGTACCTTAATTAATCACAGAAACAATATGCTGTTTGCGGGGAACTTTTGATGAATACATTTCAAAGGGCATACACACCAAAGGGCCCGATGTCGACAGATGAAATATAACTCCATTACCTAACACGCCTATGATTTCAGGATTTAGAGGAGCAAAAGGACATTCTGCTTAACTGAGCCTTCTTTCTTCCGTGGGACAACGCTGCCTCCTATTCGCACCTCAGCCAAGGATTTTCTGTGAGACTGTGGCCGTCTCTCTGGGCAGAGCTGTTTGCTGAGTGTGCCGCTGCCTACGCTCCGCCAAGGCAACGCTGGCGGCGAGTCAAGCCCGGCTCGGCGCCGGCCCCGGGCGGCTCTCCCCGGGCTGGGCTGCGATCGCGCTCCGGCTCTGCCAGAGCCCCGGCCGCTTCGTGATGCCGCACGGTAATTTGAGCAGGACCACCCTCCTGCAGGAGCAGCCCTATGCCCGCTGAAGCGCACAATTCCCTCCCGGCCCCCGCGAAAAAAAGGTAATGATTGCGTTTTGCTGAATAATCACAAAATTTCCCAGCACTGCAATGGCAGTTAAACCGAGTACAAATCTCTATATTCTCCGTGCCATTGGAGCCGAGCTACTTTTACACCTCTGTGTGGGTGATTGCCTGTGATCCCGCAGAGGGAAGGTAGATTTCCTGAAGAGTGCGCTGGAGCAACTGTTGATCTCCCTTGTGAAATCCCATCTGTTGTCTGCAGCAACTCTTACTTGCTGGCTGAACAAGATAATGTTTCCCCAGCAGTAGCTGTAATTTTCCAAGCACTTTGCTGGGTGCAAAGTCAGAACTTGATTCAAAAATGGAAAGCAGGGATATAATTTTGCTCTCTCCCTTCTGTTTCGCAGTGTGTTATGAATTAAGCTGCTGGCAGTCAGGTAGGGCTGAGTCCTTGTGGGCTTCAAGCTTTATTCGAGACCTCTAAAGATGAAGAACAGGGTGCTAAATTTAGAGGTGGATTCTAGAAATGGGGAAGCAATTTTTTTTTTTTTGTATAATTTTCTGTACTATTACTCCACATTTTTTACAATCTAACATTTATTATTTAAATCATATCTAAATGAATGTTAGTTTATGGTGGAAACTAATCAACAGAAGATGAAGCTGGCAGTATTTCAGTGTATTGGGAAAAGGTTCTTCACCCAGAGGGTGATTGTGCGCTGGAACAGGTTCCCCAGGGAAGTGGTCGCAGCACCAATCCTGACAGAGGTCAAGATGCATTTGGACAGTGCTCTCACACACATGGTATGGTTCTTGGGATGTCCTCTGCACAGTCAGGGGTTGGGCCTTTTATGATCCTTGCTGGTCCATCTTTGAACTCAGAATATTCTGCGGTTCTGTGATTCTGACTGTAATGAACAATTTGGGGAAATTAAAAGAAAGGTTGTGACGACTTGAGGAAAAAAAAAAATCCCAAACCAACCAAGCTAACTTAAATAATAATGCAACCACCTCTTCTTCCTGGTTATAGGGAAATTCCTTGGATTTGAAGAGCTGTACCTGAAACCACTCTCCCCCCCGTACTAGTGAGACATTTCCCTCAAATGCTAAAACATTTGAATTTATTTTTTTTTTTTCCCCCGAGATGCGAGCGAAACGTGAAACGCACGAATCTGAGCCGGGATCAGCACCATAGCCTCGTCTCCCTGGCGGGCGGGCCGGGCAGGGAGGGCGGTGCAGCCCGCGGGCGCGGAGCCGCGCTGCCCGGCCCTGTCCTGCCCTGCCCTGCCCGCCGCCGGCCCGGGCACGGGGCGGGCCCGCCGGCCGCCCCCGCCCCTCGCAGGGCGGCAGGGAGTTGAACTGGGGAGCCGGAGCTCGGCGCGGGGCCGCGGCCGCGGCGCTGCTCGGCCTGGGGAGCGCCCGCCGGGCGCCAGCGGGGCGGCCGATGGCCGGGCGAGAGGACGGGCGGGACTGGGCGTACAGGTAGGGCTGCCGACCTACAGGTGGGGCTGAGCTCGGGCCGCGCCGGCCGCGCAGGGAGGGCGAGCCCTGCCGCCCCGGGCGCTCGGAGCCGGCCCTGCCGGGGGCTGCGGCCGGGGGAAGCCCCCGCGGACCGGCCCGGCTGGTGGCTGAGGGCAGCGAGCGCCCGCCGCAGCCTTCCCTGCCCCAGGGCAGCCGGGGAAGGTGGCTTCCCTAACGCCCTGCGTGCTCCCTCTTTGTTTTTCTCCCTTTCTACCTTGGGAATGGAGTGGAGCATGAAATTAATCTGTACTCGCTGCCTGGGCAGTCGCGGTCGTAAATAAGAGATGTGTGTTCGTGGACGTGTGAGGGGGTTTTGTATGTGTGCGTTTTCATGCTCTGTGTCTTCAGAGGAACCTGTGTCGGAGGTGTCGTTGCATTTTACACCTGTGGTTTTTGTGTCAGATTTGAGGAGTACGTGAATACTAAGGTGATTCTTCTAAACAGCCAACAATGTAATACCGATTTGATATCTGAATATTTAATTGTTCCTCATCTGATTCCTCTTTACTACCTGTGACGCTCCCGTGAGCCAGTTTTCCCAAGGCTGTGCCAGTGCTGCTCCATGGCCAAATTCCTTTGCCATGAATGAAACAGGCAGTGTTTTGGGAAGTTAAATCCTGAAATCTGTCTTGAAATCTTGTCTGACTGGACAGACCCCTCTGCGTGTTTGACTCCTGTGAAGCCCATTAATGTCCCGTACTCAGGTGGAATACTGCAGGTATGGAGCACTCTAGGAAGTTGGCATAAATCTAATTTAGCAAGGTAAGTTGGTATGTCAGAACAGAATCAACCATGCAGTTCTGATACTCTGTCATTATTGTGCTGCCTGAGATAATGTGCTGTAACACTGAACAATTGTAAAAGAGAATAAAATAAGCATTTTGGTACTACATATGAAGAAGGTAGATTGACGCAAGGATTTGTCTTTTTCCACATTCTATCTTTTCATGAAGATAATTTCAGAAATTAGCTATTTGAAGAATTACCTTTGTAACTTGTTAAACTTGTACTTTCTGTTGTCATTTTTCTGCACATAATGTGTGGAAAGAGAATTCAGGCCATATTGGAGCTCTTTTTCTATACCTCGTACTTTTCAACTGTTTGCCTGTGTTGTGGAGAAGAATACCTCCCAGAGTTTTATGTGGCCATAATTTTGTGTCAGTTTTACACACAATGGGTCCTTTGCTCCAAAAACACCTTACTTAAAGATGCAGTGAAATCTGTGAAACTGACGGAACAGTGCATGTTTAAATTAATTTACTTAAACAGCTTTGATATGCTAAATGGAGTGTAACAGTTTGTGTAAAGTAGGTTTTTGCTGGGAGGAGGGAGTCTTAAGCTGCTTTTAGAAATAGCAACTGGAAGTTATTTAAAGCATACTTGCCTTTTTTTTTCTTTTTTTTTTTTTTTTTCTCCCTTCAGCTGTAGGTATGTAGAAACATTATTTTTATTTGTTTTGTAGGGTTGATCCATATGGGTTTGAAAGGCCAGAGGACTTTGATTATGCATCCTATGAAGCATTCTTTTCCAGATACCTAGTGGTACTCACTAGAAGAGCAATAAAATGGTCCAAGCTCCTAAAGGGGAAAAACAGTATACAGAAGAGTTTAAAAGGTGAGCCTCGTGTTTTTTTATAGCTATAAAATTGCATTATGTTAGGATTCAATAGGTTTGTGTTTTTGAATGTTGAATACTATTTCTGTCTTCAAATGAAAACCAGTAGTATAAACAGTAATAATGCATAAGCAAGTCTGCTTATTATTCATTGTTAGAGGGATTTCGTTTAAACCCTCCAAAGGAGTAATCCCTCTTCAGCAAAGGAATATCTTGTTATATCTGTAACCCGGCTATTGTGGCACTGGCACTCCAAGATGCCGTTTTGCAGCTGTTAGCTGTATTGTAGTCTGTACTCTCTTTAAAAAGGCATGAGATTATGTAGAAGATGCTGTCTTGAGCCCCAGGGATCAGGATGTTAGGGCTCTCAGTTACTGCCTCTTTAACAGCTCTTTAGGCTGCTGAGATTTTCTAGTTCTCCTTATCCTCCTTTTGTAAAATGACATTGACCGTGCAGCTGAAAAGTTGTGTACTAAGAACTGATGATAAATGTCTTACAAGGTGAAGAAAGTCTGATTAATGCCAGGGCAAATGCAACATTTGGATAAAATGCTGATGGAAGTGTTAATGTCTGCCTCAAAGAGCATGAAAATCTCTAGTAATGTTTTATCTTGCAAGAGATACAGGTAGAAATAAATGGAGAGAGTCAGAAGGTGTTAGGGAATCTTGTGAAACTAAAGGGTGGAGTTTCCTCCCACTCTCTCTCTGGGTTATGTTTTAATATAAGCATCTAAATTTTTCTGTTTGCTCTAAATGGTGCTAATCAGTTTGCTTTGTCTTTGGGTGTCTTCTGGAATTGGGCAGAGTTCTCTTAATTATGTTAAGAAAAAATTGAGTAAAACTAAGCAACAATTATTCAGATATTGTAACATAGGTAAAGATTTAGAGCTGTGCTCCAGGTGGAGCCTTTGGCTGGTGATTCTGATGGTTTTGTTGTTTTGAGGTTGTTTTTTTCCTTGGCACCAGGAATGGGATGACTAGTGAGTCTAGTGAGACATTTTAAATATAACAGTGTATTTTGTGTACAGATGTCTGTTTTAAGGGTGTGAAATTCCAGAAAATATAGGTTTGAGCTATAGCTACTAGATGATATGCTGCTAAGCAGAAAGTATCTACTTCTAGTCTTATTTTTCTTACAAATGTAAAGACGCTTTTGTTTGGGGTGTCAAGTTTGAATGTAGTGATAACTTCATGCCATTTTGGGTTAGTGAGGATTCTGAGATTCTGCAGAACTTCTAGTTGTGGAGAAATAATCTCAGTTTTGATTCCTACACTTCTCTTAATGTCTGAGTGGTAACAGTGGCAGCTTTTAGGAATTTCTGTGAATCCATTTCACTTCTCTTTCTTTGTGTTCCTAGTTCTATCATTTTAGAAACAGAATGTTACTGTGATACTAACGTGGGAATGCCTTTGGTCTTTTTTTGGAGCCAGAACTTTGACTAAATCTCTCAACTTGTTCACCAGGCTTCAGAACCAATGGTCCTGCTGCCCCACTAGGCACATAATGGCAGCAGCCTGTAACATGGCTTTGATTGTCTCCAACAGGCTGCTCTTTGTGGAAACTGGGATTCTATAAATCCACTGGGAGGGCACAGGCAATGGCTCTGGACTGTCGTGAGTCCTTCTGGGCTGGTGCATCATCTTTGACGTTACTGACTTCTGCTAAACATACCTGGGTTTCTAGGCTATGGATTCTCACATATACCTGTAATCCCAGGGAGAGTGACAGGAATAAGTAATATTGAGGAAATGTAGTCTGAGTGTGGATTCAGAGCTGTTACAAAAAGCTTTCTGCATTAGCCTCATCTGATACCTCAGAGGAGGAGAGTGAAAGGCTGACCTGTGCAAATACTGATTTTTAAATAATTTCCTTCTCATTTCAGTATTAAGATTGAAGTCTGGCATGCACATGGAATTGTGTAAGGAGGTGTGTTCTTTATACTGCAAGATGATTATGCAGTGATTTCCTTGCAGGCAAATAACAGTGCTGGTTATCCACTGAATTTCCCTCCTCCTCCAGGACCTGATTTCATTGCTATGAAGCTTTGCTCAGAGCTGCTGGCTCTGCCATAAGCTAGAACTGCGAAGAATATTTGATTTGCCACTTCCGTCCCCAAAAACAGTAGCTGTGAACCAGTGTTTTGTGTCCTGCTATGAGCAGATATGAGAGAGACTGTGTATGTGTGGTATCTCAGTAGTTCCACACCCATTTGTCTACACACAGAGAAGCTCATAATTTCTGCCCAGGTGAACAGGAAGAAGTGATGACTTCTGTTAATTTTCCAGTTTGGAAATTTGGCATGTTATGCAGTTTGCCTCATATCCAGGGTTGTTTGTATGTATATATTCTATTCCACCATAAACAAAAATAATTAGACTATGTTTTAACAATGGTAATTAAGCAGTGCATTCTATTGTTACGTATTGCAGCCTGCTGGTAGGGTGGGTCATGGGAATTTGGCTGACAGTTCCTTTCACTCATTCTCCAGTCTCTTCCTTTTTGTTATTTTTTTGGTATTTCCCTCTCCACCACCCTTATCTTCACCTTGTTTCTACTGCACATGAGAGTTCATAATAATTGTTTGTCACTTGCTGTCTTACTGTCTCTCTCTCCCTCTGCCACTGCTGAGGTCCTCCTAATTTTTTTCCTTGTTTCATTCAGCTCTATCTTTATGGGACCAAAATAGAGCTTTCTGCTCTGTTTCGTTTACAGGTTGGCAACCAACTGTCTGACAAAGTATCCTAATTCTGACCAAAATCATGCTACACAAAAGAATTTGTCTGTTGGTGTACTAGTCAAAAGTGACCAGTAGCAGATGACACTTTCTGATCTTTGATAAAATACAGTGAAAGGGAAAAGCAAATGTATTAAACAGCAGTTATAACACAAGCACTTCTGTTCCAGCCCAGGGCTTGGCGGAACAAAAGTCAGTTTGACTGGAACTTTAACATTTACAGCACTTACATGCTCTGTTTCTTCTGTTATGTATTTATGAAATAAAGCTTTCAGTTCTTGTCTGCTGTTTCCAACTCTTTTATAGAATTTTTCTTCTAGGGCCCAAATTTATTTCCTCAACATTCAACAGTAATTGTTCGTAAGTGAAAAAATGGAAGTGCAGATGCTTCTCAAAATCACACTCTTCTAATATTTTTAAGATGAGATAATTTTTGGTTTTGAATGTTTGGGGTTTTATTGCTACCTAAACTAAGTCTGTGCTGTAGAGTGAAACAATGGGGGAAAAAGGCAATACAACACTCACCTTGAAGCAGAAGTCTCCAAAATTCTCATATTCTACCATGAAACAAGGACAGGCAGGTTGAAATTACTTATTTTTATGGCTTGTTACTATAATTAGTGTACAGTATTAGAAAAATGTTACTTTTGCATATTTTTCTGTTGAAGTTACTTTGGGTGTTTATCATCACTGTTAGACTGCTAGCCTATCAGGTAGCTGTTTTTTCTTGTAAAAAGGAAACCACATTCATTAAATGTGAATAAACTTGTGAAACTGGCATTGTCAGAGGCAGTTGAATTATTAATGGGGGGGAGGGTTTCTTAAAAATTGCTGTTTCATATTTTGTTAATGAACAGAGGCAAAGATTTTACATAAAGATATTTCTTATTTTCTATGTATGTTCCAGAATTTAGACCACATATATGATTGTCCTGGGAGTGATTCTGTGTGTAGTACTTGGGGCTTGAGGGTATCCAACAGTGCTACTTTTGAGATCGAGCCCTTGGTTTACAACTGGCATAGGATGTGTGGGTGGAGACCCATGCATGATCTAGCTTCATCTGGGAAAGCTTCTCAGATGTTACAGTGGGAGGATATTCTGCAGTGTGAACTGTTGTTATGGGCTTCTTAGCTCCCAAGGATAAAGTGGAAGGGATCCTATATATATATATTTGTATAAATACAATTCTATATATAGAATATATCAATGTCTCTCTAGATGTATAAATGATATATCTTAAACTGCAGTTGTCCTTCTTTTCAAAACTGCTTTGCTGCATCTGAATGCCAGTTTGCCGATCCTAGCAAGTATTATAATGCTGTGAGGAAAAATAGCACAATGCAAAAGCCTTTTGCATTCCTCAGGGAGTGGGGGAGCTGGGTCAGTAGTCACTTGGGGTGATACAAGCCCCTAGCTTCTATTGCCATGAGAATGATGCCACTGAGGAATAATGAATGTACGCTGTGCTGCAGGCTGCTTTTCCCTTGTGCCACTGTCAAAGGCTTGTCCATGCTTCTCTTGAATTTAATGTGTGTTGTTGGATACCAATGTTGGCCATGCTTACAGAATTTACAGTTCTTCCAGAAAAAAATATCATTGGGATTACGTGTTAAAATGTGATAATCCAGTATTTCAGCTAGTAAGTTTGTTTCTAGGCTCATCTGAATGTCTCTTGTTAACCTAAATGGGACTGCTTCTTGATAGTAATTTCTGTGTTTGCTACGTCAATTTATAGGATCTCTTGAGCATTAAAGTTCAAAATCTGTAAAAAAGATGAAGTGGGGATTATTAAATCACCCTGGAAACAAGTGAATTATTTCCAGTCTAAAAGAAGGTTGTAGTTAAGGTAACTTTACAGCTAGAACTGTAGAGTCTGTAACCCGTAATATAAATCCTCATTGAAAAGCTGAACAAAAACTGTACCCTGAAGACCAGGCATTTGTTACAAATATGTTTCTTTGAGAGAAAACACCAGATTTTATGTGGGTGAAATGCTCATTATATGTGCATGTTTATGTTGGCTGACGGGGGGAAGCAGCTTTCGGTCCTAAAGGATAGGCAGCTGTAATTAGATGGAATGTATTTAGAAGGTGTCTGGCTGAGTTGTACAACCTTGCTTCACTCTGCTGTTTTTAAGGCCTTTAATTTAGGCAGCACTTATTACAGAACTGTGTGATTCAATAAAACCTGGCTAGGTAGAGATATTGTGTGTGGTAGTGTGTGGGTGGAATAAAAATCCCCACTCAGATTTGAGTCCCATAAAATTTAGAGTGGAGAAGTTGGTGCTTTTATTGATATAACATGATTCATTTAGTATGAAATATCTGTTTCATTTGTCATTTTCTTCTCCCCCAAAAAAGGGAGAATCTCAAACATTTAGCTGTCTTTTTGGGTCAGAAAAGGTAATGCTGATTTAGGATTATGTACCCATTAGCAGCATTGACTCCTTATTAATATTTTCATACCATTCCCAGGAGGAGGCTGCTTTTGTTGTCATTAGCCTGATGCTTCTTCCTGTAATCTTGCATCATAGTTATTTACACTGAATCATCTGCTTAAAAATCACTGAAGCACACCCTTACGATGAAAATGATGCAGGAGATAAGAGCTACTTTAGATTTGAAAAGACTTCCACAGTTATTCTAGGAAAAGTCATCTGCTGCTCACTCACATCTCCAGTTCTTCCGGGGCTCATTTAGACAGGAGGCACATATTTCATATTCCTCAGTTTCTGCTGTATTTCAGTGGTCAGGTGCTAAGCTGACCCTTAGGGTTACAGTAACGTGACCATTGATGTTAGAGACGAGCCATCATGTCAGAGGCCACTGGTGATGTAGGAAAAGTCAAGTCAGTGCTTGTCTGAATGAAAAAAGATAAAAATCAAGGGGGAACATTGCTGCTTGTATCTCCATCCAGAAAAGTAAAAGAGGAAAGGATTCCAAATTCTAACAAGAGTTTTCCTATGACTTCTTAATTCCAGGCTGCTCATTTTAAAAATACTACAGATGGATTAAAAAAATATATTAAAAAATGAATAAACAAAACCATACTTCTTGTCTTGCAGTGAAGAGATATATCAGGAAAGGCATCCCCAATGAACACCGTGCATTAGTCTGGATGATTGTGAGTGGGGCCCAAGCCAACATGGAACAAAACCCTGGGTATTACCACAGACTGCTTGAAGGAGAGAAGAATGCCAAGCTGCTTGAAGCAATCAAAACAGGTTATTCTCTTGATAATGCTGTTTATCTGTATTTATCCATCCTATGTCCTTAAGTGTTAGAGATCAAGTTATGTCATGGAAAACTTAATGTTACTGTAATAGTGGTTTATGTGCTGAATTAACACTTAAATTAGATTAGCCATAAGCTCTTTAACAACACAAGTCTTTCCAGGTTCATCGTGTGGTTAAAAGCATTAAGGAATGCTTTTAAGGAAGAGTAGAAATTATTTGAGAAGGAATAAACTAGAAAACATTAGTGTCATCTAAGTGATTGAAGAGTTGTAGCTTTGAGCCATGACACCTGCTGTTTCTCCTAATTCTGTCCCATAGGACAGTGGAGAAGCAGCAGGGATGGTTGAAGATGTGGTACAGAGGTCCATATGAGGCAGGTAAAGCATGCTAGGATTTCAGGTTGAGTAAAAAGACTGATAAGAAAAAGCTGTTGATAGGTTTATATGAATTATAAATGGAGCAAAGAGGGTGAATGATGAACAATTGTTTGTTTCTTGTAACATAAGAACCAGGGACCCTGATTTTGCCATGCTGCAGGTTTAGAAGAGTTGCGGCATTTGTTACTGTGCTGCAGAGGTTAGAAGTATGAACTGGTTTAAAAAGGAATTTGATAAACTGAGAGGGGGGGGAATCTACTTGATGCATGAAATATAAAACACTAAATATAAATCCCTGGGAGAAATGTAGGAGGTGAAACACCCCTCCTCTTCTAATCCATTTTCATGTGTGCATTCTGTGAACATTGATCAGTGGCCAATACTCATGGGAGGGTATAAAGGCAACCAGACCTTAGGCTGGCCCACTGGGTGGAAAAAGGCAGTAGGTGAGGACAAACAAGTAGGAGTTTGATGTAACTGATACTTGTCCTGAAACCTGCTATAGCAGAGCCTTTGTGGCAGAGCTGATATTGGCTGAATTGCCCAATTAAAATGTCAAGAGGTTGGGCTCTGCTCTGGAACAATGCTGAGGTTATTTGGTTAGAAAGGCAGGTTGTCTTTTTCCTCTTGCAAAAACCCAGGTACTTAAAGTTTGGGCTTTATGGATTTTCATTCGAATTGGATAAACCTCCAAACACTTTTGGTTTATGCAGAGTTTTTTTCTCTGCCTTTCCCCGCAACAGCAGTACTTTGGGCTTTTGGGACTACACGCCTTAGTAAGGTATTTTGGAGCCTCAGCATCATGTTCCTATGAATATGGACATTAGTCAGAAATCTGCAGGATTATATCCTCCTCAGAACTAGAAACAGTAGAGCTCTTACTATGAATAAAGAGGGAGCTAGTAAGATGATTTTCTAAAGCCCACTGTGGCAAGGGTCTGGAGAAGCATCAAACTATTCAGTTGGGGTAAAATTGGCAAGAGGGAGTTGAAAACAACTTTTTTCCAGTACTAGATGAAGACATGAAGAGTCAGTAGGTGGTTTTCCACGCAGGTTAAAATGAAACAAAGATTTTTTGTGGGGGAGGAAAAATACTGGGAGATGATAAAGATCTATTTGTGAACTATGGAGGAAATAAAGTTTCGGAAGAGCTACTGCATTGATTGAAAAACTGCAGAAGAGAAAATTAACATGGAGCAAGTGAAGGGAAAGATAAAGAAAAATGGCTTGGAAGACTTTATTGGAGGGGGAAAAATATAGTGAAGACCTCAGACACTCCTCCTTCAGAAAGGAAGAGCCAATGTGGACACAGGAGGGATGCAAGGAGCAAAGTTCTTAAAGTGAATGTAAACTCTGTGGTTAGTGTGTTTAATGAACTTGTGCTCCTGTCGACTGTACACAGTGCACATTTTGTAGTGGGCTTTGGCTGAGAACTCTTTCAGTTGCCTGACTTTAATTTTGCTTCTTCAAGTGTTGTTTTCCCATTACTGTAGTTGTTTTTAATAATAAAGCAAGGTAAGATGTGGGACTGCTGTTCACTTTCATGTTTGCAGTTTCCAGAATTTTCAGGCGACTGTGTAGTATTTATTCCCGCAGCTGTAGAGTTACAACCCAAGCACAGTGCTGGGGTTTATAAACCAGAGAACAGCAATCACACTTTTTTCTTTTTTTTTTTTTTTCCCCAGGGGCGGGGCAAGGTCAACCAAAGACTTTATTTCAAATTCAATTTAAAATGCATAAGGGCCAGTGTGTCCTCTTTCTTTCACATGCCCAGAAGCTACAAACAATTTTCATGTATGTTTGAAACTAGTTTTCGTATGGGAAAGTCTTTAATGTGGTACAATTAGGTTAAAAAGGGAAGGTAGACTGTGTGAAGAAATGGTCTAATCTTTAAAGAAAAATCTGATTAATAATAGCAACGAAAGTCTTTCAGCTAATTAAATCTGTAATCTGTTCTTTCACCATTTTTGCCCTTTAACTTCCTGATTCTGAACTGATGAGCTTTATTGCTACTTTGTTTTATATGGTATTTGCTGTTTGGGCATTTCTGGTTTTTTTAAGAAAAATGTAGGTGGGAACAGGCTTCTAACTCTAACCATTAAAAAAGAGCTTAAAGAATGCAGGTGTATAAATTTATGTCTTAGTTTATGTACACATTTAGAAGGGCATGCATTCCAACACCATTTTGTTTTTCGTGCCCCATTATGGGAAAGTTTAGTAAGACAAATGATGTTGTAAGATAAGGTGTCTGTGCTTCTAATGCAGAGGCTACATGCTGGACACAAAAAGACTGGAGTGTAAGTTGTACCTTCCTCGGAGTGAGCTCCCCTTAGGCTGGGCCATTCTGAATTTTAGCTCTTGTATCTTTTCTTTTCTCTCCATTGAAAAAACACATTTTTGGACAGAAGTGTGTCTGTGTCAGCAAGTGCTCAGGCATGTACGTGCTGCTGATCTTTGTTTCCACTCCTGCATTTCATGAGGAGGAATTGTATGTGCTGTAAAACCTATGATTTGATTCTTATCAGTCAGTCCCAGAGCCTGAGCTGGTCTGTGTGACAGCTGGCATAAGGATCTGACTGTGGACTGGATGATAGTGGCAGGATCTTAATTGAGTTTATGATGGTTTCAGAAAGTTATTTAAACAATGGTCACTGCCATTTCACTGGAGACAGGGAATATTTTACTATCAAAGCACTTAAGAAGCTTCTCTGAAGCTTCTCTAAAACTGTGAGTGGAAGCTGGGAATTTTCAGGTGAGTTTAAAGCAATGCAAGAGGAGGGGGAAGAGCATTCCCCTCTTGTGGCTGTCTGTTAGAGGAGCCCTATCAGGTCATATCCAAACAGCTGCCTCATCTGGTCTTTGGTCTACCAGAACAGCTGAAGGGAGAACTGGAGGAGTAAAATGTGTAGTGACACTTCCTCAGAATATTTTTCCTGGTCTCCAATTATCTGCTGCAAACAGAGAGTTGCCAAGACATATGCTGCATGTTTGTACCTAATAATGCTGGATGGGAAAAAATTCACAAAAACCATTCTGGTTGCTCCTTTTTCGTGTTGTTTACCATGCTCATGATTTTGCAGATTTGTGCTGTCTCAATGCTGTTAAGCGTCTCCATCTAAACACTTAGGAGCTTTTATCCACCTGGGTTTATGCTACGTATGGAAGCCATTTTATATCTGTGGTCTTCCTTGTTGCTATTTTTTTCTGTAATTTCCCTAATTCTGGTATCATCTTTTGGAAATGAAGGAGACTGGAATTTATGCATATGCTTCTCAGAATATATATTTATATATACAGTGCCAATACTGTTCTCTTATAGGGAATCCTAACCCTGTTGGCTTTCTTGATTGCTGAAAGCTCTTGAATTGTTACTTGGTAGTGGGTGTAGTGAGGCTCAATTTTTCTGACTTTAGTTAATGACAAACTTGGCCTTAACTTAAAGTCTCCAGAACAATTTATAGTTCCAGGTGTAGCAGGGAAGACTTGAAGATGACTGCTAAATATCCAGTTACAGCAAATCTAAAATACCCTTTAAGTATACTGTTTTTACAAGTTGCAATTTATGGCCTAACCTCCATATTATTACTCCTAATTATTCTGGATTTGGAATGAAGTTTTTGAGTGCTTGTAGTTGGCAATTGAAGTGAATTTTTGCTCTGCTCTGTGCTATATAAAAAAAGCAAACAAAAAAATATCTGCCTGGGAGCTCTTCAGAGCAGATGCACATCACAGATGTAGCAGTGGCAAAGAAATGACTGCAAATGGAATAGGATATGTTAGTTATAAAAGTACTTGTGTAATTTACTGACCACCTGTGTCTTGGAGTGGGAAGCACCTGAATATGAAAGTAGAAGTGCCATGGTTTAGGAAGTGTATTCTTCAATTTAGCACTCCCACTAAAACCACATGCTGGTCTCCAGCTGGAGGGGCAAAAGGCGAAGATGACAGGTTGAGATGAGAACAATTTACTGGAAACAGCAACAGGATACAAAAATGAACAGTAACAGCAACAATATTAACAAACAGTATACAAAACGCACACAGAAATAAAACGAATTATAATATACAATATTAGGTGGCTCTGTCTGCCACTTTCTCAGCTGGATGGACCTCCTCCCTGGGAGACTGTCCCTTTCCCAGGCCCCTGCCAATGATGAGGTGGTATAGAACAACCTCCAGGTCCTATAGCCACATCCCCTCCCATCTACTGCAGAAATGAACTCTGTCCTGGCTGGAAACAGGAGGGAAAGGAAGGATGAGATAGCAAGGTGAAGAAGCTTGTCTTGAAGATGCCTGACTTTTGAAGTACCCTAAGTAGGAAAAGCACGAGGCTGTTTTCAAAAGCATTGGTTTTCTGGACTGCACTTTCAAATCTCTTTTCTCCAGAAATAGCATCAATGACTGTGGTTCTTTGTACCAAAATAGACATCTGTTTTATAAACTGAGGCTAATGTGTTCTGCCTGTTTGTGTTACTGAATGAGGTAGAAATACTGCAGACCCATGAGAGGGAAGAAAGAAGTCAGTGGTCTCATAGTTACTGCACAGAGATAAATCAGCAGGAAAGCTGGTGGTTGGTTTTGTTTCATAGCAGCATAAAACTGCCAGCTCAGAGAGATGAGCGATTGTGGAAAAAAAAAAAAAAAAAATTGCTATTGAGATTTAATCTGAGTTTACTACAAAAGAGTAGCTAATCTTTTCATTGTGACCTTCTTATTGGTTCTGTGCTCCCATACCTAGTTTATTTATAAGCAGCAGATCTGCACATAAGGACAAGGTTGTCGTAGCAGTGTAAGATTCTGGTGTTCATTTTGCTGCTTGAAAGGAACCCTGATCATTCCCCCCCAAACCTGGACTAGTTTGAGGCTGTATTCCTTTGGACAGGTAATGTCTATTAAGAGCCAAGCAGATCAGTGGACAGTTGGTCAGAGGGTAGGCTGTGCAGAACATGAGAATGAGGTGTATGGATGTCTCCCCTGGAACAGATGTATTGAAGTGGATGTAAGTGGTGAAGCCAGATGAACAGCACTTGCCTGCTCCTGCCATTTGCCTCAGGTCACCTCTGGCCCTCATCTTGTAGCATGGTAAAACATTGGCTCATGTGTGCCCGTGGGGTGGGTTGAGTTCCCTCACCTTGAGTCAGAGGAGCCTCAGAACTAGAGGAGGAAGGAGGGCATGCAAAAGGAGCTGAAAGGGCAGGATGGAGAGGGAATGGGACCCTCTGCTTTTGTTCTCAAAGTAATAATCTGGCACAAAGAATCCTGTGAGACCATGCTCCGTATCTTCTATTAAGGGTAAAGCCTTTTGGATCTTGTATCTTGTTTTTTATCTCCACCCACTCACCTTAAACTAAAACATTGTTACTAAATAGAAAGGAAAGTTTTACATCCTTCATAAAAGGGAAGGCTTCCCCCAGTCCTTGTGGGAAAAACATACTCTGCAATCAGAAAACAAGATGCAGCTGATTCTCTCGATTGCAGGTTGTGAAATTACAGATGAGTTCAGTTTGAGTATGTGATGGACTGCTTTGTATGTGATGTATGTGATTTTCTTACTCTCCCCTCACCCTTTCTCTGCATAGCTGAGGAGAAAAGCCGTGGCTAAAATTCATCATTAATCTTTTCTGTAACATTCAGCAAATACTTTAATAAAGAATAAATTTTGATTATGCAAATACTATGCTGCATAATCTTCCTACCAAGAAGAAACAAAAGAGATTTATTTATCCTGTAACTGTCTGTTGTTCAGGTCCTCTCAAAAATTGTCTTTTTCTTTGTGTTTTTCTTCTTATTCACATGAGAGGTGAAGGGAAATATTTTCCTGAAAATTATTTGGTCCCTTTAAAAGGAAGAAATAGCAATTAGTGTGATAACTTCTTCATTCATGTGACTTCCACTACACTACTCATGATTTTGGGGAGCTTTCTTCCTTTGGTTGCTTACAGATGAACTTTGTGTCAAAGCTGTAACAGATTTCTTCCTTTATGCCGGAAAAGGCTGATAAAATGTGATAATTCTGAGGACATGAAGATCTGTACAGAGGTGCTGTTACTGAAGTTTGTAACTTTAACCCAATTTGTTGTTGTTAAATATAACCCAAACAACTACTCGTATTTTATGAACAACTCTTGGGTTTTGAAAATCTGCAAAGTTACTCTTAGATTTTTAAGTTGGAGAGAAAAATTCTATTTCAAGATCAGATGCACAAGTCTGTGCATGTGACCTTGGCTTCTCTCTTTATGGAGTGAAGCAGGCCAAAAATTAACACTGCGTGTTTCTTTCTAACGACTAAGGGCTGTTTTGGGGTGACTAGCTCAAACTTGCACGTCTAATTTTTAGACCTTTGTAAGGAGAGATGAGTCCTACTATTAGTGTTTGGTCTGAAAGAAATTAGTAGTTGGAAATGTCAGTAATTGCATACTCCTTATGTGTTAAGCATTGAGCTTGAAGCATGTGGGAGTGTGCTCTGCTGCTTGGTTATCAGAAACCACTCCCATTCTCAATGATCTTGTGTCAGTGAAGAGACAACTCTTCTCATGATCACATCATGGAGAAAGTTAAATTTTAAAAAGTGATTTTTAACTGGAAGTCGGCAGCTGCGGGAACAGGCCTGGGTTTTTTTGGCTGCTACTGTTTGGTGGAAGTTGACTGAATAAGTCAATTGAAGGTTCATCTGATTTGTTACTAGAGTATGCTTTCCTAGGGACAACTCATTTCATGCCACTTGACTTGATACATTTGGCACAACTTGTGTCTGTCACTCTAAATAACCTGGTTTCCTTTCATTTGAGCCTTTGCAGTCAGATATGGAGAGAGTCCAATCTGCAGGAGAATTTCTTTAGGCCCGCTTGAAATTGGTTTCTGTACACTAATAAGTTTATTCTTTCTAGGAATAGATTATTGTTGAATGCAAGTGCCCTTTTAGCCGAAATGGAGGTAAAGCTGTTTCTTAAAAATTAATCTGCCAAAACAGTTCAGTGAACCATAGTGAAGCTTCAGTTGTACTTCAGAAGACTGGTAAAAGGTTTTTTTGGAAAGTGACAAAGAACAGCTCTTGATTTTGGTCTTTTTCTCTTTTGTCTAGACATGAACAGAACATTTCCAGACAATGTAAAATTCCGCAAAACCGCTGATCCGTGTTTGCAACACACACTCTACAATGTATTGGTAGCATATGGGCATCATAATAAAGCAGTAGGGTATTGTCAGGTAGGTAATCATTGTTTTGTAAACAATGCTGCATTTCACCAGTGGTAACTGTTCTTGTCCATTTAAATATGTGTTCTTGGAGAGCAAGAGGAAGCGAGCTTGCCTTTCCCTCCTCCTGTAATCTTTCCCCGAGCAGTCCTTGGTATATACAAAGCATCATGAGATCTCAATTCCTTTGTTTTCGCTGTTACATTTTTCAAAGTACAGAAAGGCCAGCATTAATGTGACATCATGTACTTAGGGGCTGGTAGCATTTATTTAGGGCCATCTCCCAGTACAGATAACACAAGTAGGAAGAAAATTTCTTTGAAATTCAACCTGATGCTGCTTTCATGGCAGCTCAAGATAATTTCTGTTGTCACTGTCAAGTACTGTAAAGTTTCCTGTGGGGCACAAAGAAGATAAGTTTATTCATGATAGTCTGACAGTCAAGAAAAAAAAGTGTCTGCCCTTAAGAGTCTTAAAGAAGCAGACACTGTCATGAGCAAAATGTGTTTTCTTATTCACTTATTGAGTTCACTTATTAAGTCCTCTCCTGTCTCTTCCACTTCCTGAACAAGAATGTGTGTATTAACATATAGCTCATTTTAGTTGAGAAAGTTATTGTAGTAAATACAACTACTCCATAGCTGAAAGAATGTGAACAGTATTTTTTAAATCTTGGGAGAAGAAGACTTAGGGGGACTTAAACTTAAACCGAAATCTCTAAAAATTTTTTTCTTAAATTTTTTTTTCTTGTGTACCTCAACTAGTTTTAGTACAAAAATTATTTGCTCCCATTCTTCAAAAGATTAGTGATTTCTGTTATTTTCAGGAAAATGTATTTGTTAAAATATAATTTTAATATTTTGATAATAACAGAATAGGTAGAGTTACAAATACTCACTTTTGTAAGTGTCAGGTTTCTATGTAGAGGTGATTATGCGCAACATAACACAACTCCTAAAGCCTAGTAACTTCTGCATGTCCAGTTATTAATAAAATACTTTGGTATCTTTACTGTTTAATGGACGAATGGAAGAAGAACACTTAAAAAACCCTTGTGTGGGTTCTTTGCACATCTGGTCTCCTCACAGGATCAGTGCTATTATATGTGGACTATTGGAGATATTATGGAAGAAAATGGTTTGTACACAGCCTTTGGGTGAGTTAAGCAGCTTGTAAAAGCTGCTGGAACTGCAGCATTTTATTTAGTGTGTTTGGGTCAGATATTCTCCTCCTGCAGCCTCACTGTCTACCTGCAGGTTTGTTGTGTTTATAGTGCACATATAATACAGCTGTGTTGGGTTTGATCTAAGCTTTCTGTTTGATTGGGCTTTGGAATTAAAAAAAAAAAATTGAAAGTATAGACTGCTAAGCTTTTTCTTTTAATTTTCCTCTCTTGTTAGCTGTTGTGCAGGTTTAGCTGGTTTATATGCATTTAATATGCACACTTTGTAGAACTGTAGTAATTTAGCTCTTAATCAAAAGAAGTAAGCTAGAAACTATTAAGATGAGTGTATGCATCTCAAAACCCTTCATTCTATTTCAGGGCATGAACTTCATTGCTGGATACCTGATTCTTATTACAAAGAACGAAGAGGAGTCCTTTTGGTTGCTAGATGCGCTTATTGGAAGAATATTGCCTGGTACATTAAAAATATAGTTTTATTCATATGTTGGGGCTTGGCTTTTATCTTTGCATTCTTCTCCAGCTGTAGACAGTATCTGCATCTGGTCTCTTCAGTAGCTCTCTGAGTTCTCCTACCTGGATCTCTGGGTTTGCAGGAAGTGTTTACACAGTCAATTTTGCCCCAATTTTGCTGAACCTCACTGCACATGTGGGGTAGTTTAAAACCAGAAGCAGACACCAGGCACAGCTGTATTTTTTACTCCTGTGAAATGCATTTGGGAATGGTTTTTTTTTCCTGGGATTTAATTACAGAGGGAGAATAGTTTTATTGTGTATTCCTATTAGCATTGCACAGGTCTGAGTACAGATACACCTTTAATGTAGGTGGAAGTTATCATTGGAAGATCCGTAGAAAATGGAGGACTAATTCCTTACTGGCTTAGTTTTGCTTTTGCACAGATTTTTTCTCAAATGGTTGGAGGTGGAATTCAATATTACACTGTCAACTAGGTACTGTCAAGGACATCAAGGTTGAAACTTTCCCTTTTCCTTCTGTCTATTCATGTTAAGATTAAACAAAAAAAAAATTTTGGTTCCCTATTGAACAGATAGGAAAGATGTTGAGAAATAAAGAAGAATAACTGAAAGATGCTTTTTATGCTTTTGAGTGAGGAAGAACTAAGAAATTATTTTATACTGAATACACCATATAGGAACTTGTATTTTCCTTATGTGGAAATGGTGGTTGGACTTTGTTTCCAGACTGAAAGAGTAGAGACAGGCAGGGAATGTCATGAGTTGTTGAATCAGTCTGCAAATATTTAACGTTATGCAGCCTTGAAGTTTACTTTCCAGCTGTAAAAATAGTCTAAAGAAACCAACTGTCTGTTGCTTTTGTTCAGCCTTGAGAGCTCTAAGCTGAGCAAACAGGTAGGAGACAGGGGTGCTGTCTGCCATGGGTCCTGCTACTGCCTGGTGTGGGTTGATGTCTGCTTTGGCATCACTGTGTCAGGGATAAGGCACCCAGGAAAAGGCAGGCTTATTGTGAAGTGATGTGTGGAAACTCGTGCTGTTAATCCTTTCAATAGTCTTACACACTTTAATTTGAGGCAAAGGAGGTAGGGTCAGAATTTTATATTTGTTGTTTTTGCTAGGGAACCTAATTCACTTTATCAGAAAACCTTCATTTTTATATATCCTTCTACACTTTACTGATACTTCTGGCAAAAGTTGTTCTTATTTTTCCTTCTTAGCTGTTGACTTTATCTTAGGCAGGTAGCATTAGTGATGGGAAGAAACTCATAACATGAAATGCAATTACTGTGTATAAAGGAGGTGTATGTTTACTTAAGTTATAGGTATATTTTTACTTTTCTGTAACAAGATTGTTGTTACTGACTTTAGCCTGGGTCCAACTAGACAATATGAATCTTCTGTATAGTATAAGTATTTGTATTGAATAATACAAGGCTTTGTTGACAGAAAACTTGTTGCTGATGCTCTTCCCACCCCCCGCCCCCCGATTTTTGAAAATATTTTTATCCCTTCTACTCCCACCACTCTCCTATATGGTTTGATTTGTATATTTATAAAAGTCAAAGCGTGACAGATAAAATAATTGGCATAATTTCAGTGAAATACTCTGTGTGCATATGTGAGAGAAAGAATCAGACAGACCATATTCACAAAGCAATTCACTCAGGTAAATAATTACTGCCTTTCTGTTAACAGTGCAAGATATTACACATTTCAGTTTTAAACCCTATAATTATTTGTTAGGGAAGCAGAGAAGCACTGGACCTCTCCAGATCTTGAATGTTTTCCGGGTTGTTTCCCTTCTTCAGAGGGAAGACTAAGAATCAGTTTTGTTGGATGCTAACAATTTAATTTGCCATCATTTTTCCATTAGTTTGGTTGCTGATTTGGTTTTCTTGATTCATTTGTGTTATAATATACATGTTTTCCCCCTATCGTTGCACCAAATATGCCTCCAGGTCATGTCCTCATTTTCAAGTGTGCCCTGTCACTGCCAGTTAAGTCAGTGGTGCTTTAGGACAATTTAGAAATCCATTCTCTGCCCTCTGCCGTGTCCCTGTGGGTGCTTCCTCCCCTGCCCACGCTTGTTTAATTACATTAGACAGCCGCTCCAGAACCATGATGCTGACAGTGGTTTTCTTGGTCAGCAGATGAACTAAGCCAGTCACAGATCAATGTCATTGATTGAAAAATGTACAGTGTGACAGATGGGAACATTCTGAGAAGTGACAGAAAATGGGACTCCATCAGTAAAGGTTTTCTAGCTGAATTGTTCTGTTACATCCGAATGGAGATAACGCAGCTGGAAGAGAGAGACAGTAAATTAGGTTTTGGTTGATTGGTGAGAAGAGTCCTGTGCATGCCTTTCATTTGGCTGAACGTAGCACTGCTGGGTACAGCTGGGTGAGGCCAGAAAGTTCCTGCTTCTGCTGAGGGCAAGCCCCTGCATTTCTGCCTGTTGTCTGTCAGCTGCTCAGCCAGGGATTTGCAGGGATTATCATTTAAACACAGCAAGGGGGAAGAGAATTATTTGTTTAACTGAAGTTTTGGGTGTTACCAAGTGTTTTTTGTTCCCAGGCTCATTCAGGCAGATGGCTGAAGCAGACAGCATTGCCCACAAGAAGCAGTATAGATTCAATTCAAGGTCATAGTGGATGTGCCTGGAGTTTGTACTCAGCATAGCTCTGATGTTTCTGTTCTGTTCATCACTCTGATTCTTGTTGAGAAGTTTTGGGGATTTTTTGTGCTGTTAAGGAAAGAGTGTGGAGATTGCTTTAGAAAGCATTGGGTAGGTAGGACCTTTTAAGTGTGGTACCTCAGTATGTACGTAAAGGAGTAAACTTGTCATATTTTACAAATTTATGATTAAACTGTGAGGTTATGAGAAGAAAAACTCAACAATTTGGTCTCACTTTAGCCTGACAGTTATGCTTATATATAGAAGAATAACCCCCCTTCCCACCTTCAGTGGTTCTCAGTCTGGAAGCAATTGTGTATATCAACCTATACTCTAACTAGACTTCTAGGGGTGAGAAAAGTCCCTCTCTTTTGCCCTTACTTTTCATGTATTTGTAGGATGCAGTCAATTAATTTTGGAGGTTTTTGCTCCTTCAGTCAAACTCTTCTCTTGCATGAAACTTTTCTCTGTTTCTGTTTTAGCCTAATAAATATTCTTTGTGTTTGTTCCAGTTTGAATTGATTTTTCTTTTTTTAACCTGATCACAATGGCACATTTTATTTTCCAGTGGAGAATCAGCTAGTGCCTTGTGCAGTGGCTCTTTTCACAGTGAAAAGTGTTTTACTTAAGGGAGAAAATCTGTAGGATTTCCCTTGCCTTTTTTCCCTAGTGGCACTCTAGTTTTGATTTGTGTTCTCTATATAATGCATGTGCTGTTCCTTCTCTATCATTGTCAACAGGTGTTTTTTTCCACAGTATTTAGGAATTTGTAACACCTTTTTGCTGAACTTTATTTGCACATTTTTGTTCTTGTCATTTTAAATGTCATCATGTCTCTTACTCTGGTCTTTCCACTGTTACTTTGTTGTGCTTTCTGCATTGTATTGTATGCATGGGTCACTATCTCTTAGTTTAGGGTTGTCAAAAAATACCAGCTTTTTCTTTTCCTCCTATGTTCTTAATAAAAATCCTGAATGAGGTGTAGCATTCTTCAAGAATGAGTCTATCAATATTCCTTCAGTCTTATTACTTTTTAGCAGCTTCTTCTAAAAGTACTTTACCCACGTGTACTGCCTGGTTGTTTATAAAAAAAGAGCAGAGTTTTGAATGATGAAATAGTCATCAAAGTAGTAGACTGCACTGCAGTAGCAGGCATTAGCTGCAAGCACACAAGGTGCAAAGCAAGGTGCCACTTTGGTGTGCAGTGTAGTGACTGGTTCAGGCAAGTGCCTGCATGCTGAGATAACAGGTATCTCCCATGTTTGTTCAGCTCTCTGGCTCATGATTGTATCAGCCTGAGACTTGCAGGTTGCACAAGAGATTAGGCATGGTAAGGGACATGAATATTTGAACTGAATGGCACCATATCAAACTCTCGAATATCCTTCTCTTTTGAGTGATTCATGTTATAACAATGTTTCGAGTCCCATCATACAGACTTCCAGGTATGAAGGGAAGGACCACTTGGGAAATGCAGAAGGCTGTACTAAGCTGTAAAGTATTTCTGTTTAGACTGTTTGCTTTTAATTGCAGTTGAGCCTGTATTTATTTTGTTCTTGTGGCCGAATTTATTTAAATACCCTAATTGGGTATTACCAGGGAACTTCTGAATGCAGAAGTGGCTTGGCAGCTGCATCTTTTCAGACCTGCATCTCCAAAGGGAGTGGAACTCTTCACAGGAAGCATTTTTGTTTAGCTGTGCAGGTAAAAAACATTGCTAGACCTAAACTGAGCTGAATTTGCAGTTTAAGATGGGGACTGTTGTGATAAAAAGCATTTCCTTTCAGAGAGAAGACTTGAGCACCTCAAGCATGTGCTTTTGGTGTGGAAAGCTCTTTTCAAGGCTATGTGTGACATGCATAGCACCATGTTTGCAAAGTAGTTTTTGACAGCTGAATTTTTTTTATAGCACCATCAACCCAGCAAATTACAGCAGATTGATCAGTTCTGGGCTGCTTCTTTATCTTCCTCCTCTGGCAGCACTCAGCTACAGGTCTGTGAGTTGGCAGGATTCTCACTCATACATGGAGTTTCTCAGTGATTGCATTTGAAGTCATTGTGGTGTGGCCCTCTGGCCTCCAACATCACATCTGGTACTCAGAGACAGGAGCATTTTGCTGGTCAGCTGAACAATTAAGAGTTTTGCAATATGGGACTCCATCATATTTTAGTGTTAACCCCCAGCCACGATGAAAGCATTGATGTTTGAGCATTAGAGGTCAGTTGAATATACCTGGGAATTAAGCATGCAGTGTCCTGTTAAGCTGAAGGTGGAATGAAGGAGTCATGTGCCTGTATTTAGAAACCATGATAAGCCCCAAATCCTCATCACTTACAAATCTGAACTGCTAGGAGATTTGTGAGACTTGAGCAAGGAGGAAATAAGCAACTGATTTTTTTTTTTTTCCTTTAAAATTACATAGGTATTTATACATTTGAAATAATTTATATACTTTTTGTATCATAGCTCCCTCCTACCCAGTCGCAAACCTCATCAATAAAAGAACAATCTCATTATTTTGTAGGTGCGTTTTAGGTGGCTGGGTAGAACTCTTACAGTTTTGTGTGAAATAGAAGTTTGCTGTACATGACAAGAATATCCATGCTGTCAGCCTTACTTTTGAAAGGAAACATGCAACAAAAGCACCCATAATGTTTAAAAATGCTGAAGAATATTGTATTCCTTGACATGACGGTATTTACACTGGAAGTAGGACCTATTCCACCAAGAAAAAGACAGGAATGCCTCCTTCATTCTGACAAGGAAGACTTCTATTGATACAATTTGATTATGTTGAACTTAAAGTATCTTCAGTAGGCCATCCATGGCACTACTGTGTGGGACTGCAGCCTTTGGCTGTCTTTGCAGACAGTGCTATTTGCTTGTTTATCTACCCAGTAAACTAAGTTTCATCCCTTTCAAAAGCCATCAGCAAAATAACTTCCCAAATGATATCTTAATTCAGTTAGGACCGTTCAAAGGTAGAATTCCCTTGGCTGCATGCAAAGGAGGAAGGTAGGTAGAGTGGTATAAACACAGAAATGTGGGTTTGGGAGAAGAGGTCATGGGCTTTTTTGATGGGGAAGAACCAGTCAGTGGCCAAGCCTTAGTATGCAGCACAAGGCTTACTTAGCTTGTGCTTTATATTTTATTAGAGTTGCCATGTTGGAGGGATGTTCTGTTTCCTTTTTTTATTTATTTATTTTTTAAATCTAATGGTTTGAGTTGTAAAAGCATTCATGTGCACATGTGTTATTGAAACTATACTTTTGACACAGCCTTCTCCATGCTAAGGGACTGTGCTGTTCTACCTGCAGAATTAATGCAGCTTTTTTGGGGTTTTTGTTACTTTCTGATGGTCAGCCAGGGCTCTGTATGTTCAGTTACAATTTTAATAAATGAACCTTCCTGAATATGTCACTTTGAAGAAGGCTAACATATCAGCTGACAAATATATGATGGGTTATACGTGCTCAAAGCAGATACCAGTATACAGTTTTGTATTTTAACATGTAAATTCCCATAAAATGTATTAATGTCCTTGAAGTTATCTATGTATTAAATACCAAGACTCATAAAACTGGAAATGTAACTGGAAATCTAACTTTCCATACAAAAAGCCAGGAGAGGAAATAGTAGGAATTCTTCCCATTGTAGCCTTTCAGTACTTAAAGAGAGCTTTAAAAAAGGGTGGAGAGCAACTTCTTACAGGAGCAAATAGCAATAGGACAAGGGAGAACAGTTTTAAATTAAAACAGGGGACAATTAGATTAGATGTCAGGAGGAAATTCTTTACTCAGAGGATAGTGACCAGTGGAACAGGCTGCCCAGAGAAGTTGTGTGTGCCACGTGCCTGGAAGTGTTCAAGGCCAGGATATCGCAGAGGTCCCAGACTTGGTTTGAAAGAGTGACCCTGCCACCGCTGCTAGTAGTGTATTCAAACTATAAATCAGTATTATTAAAAACACTTGCTATATTTTTTAATTGGAATTTGAGTTGTCCTAATTTGCAGGTATTGGGTTTTTTTAAGACTTTCTTCTATTATATTGAAAAGCCCACAATGCCTGGTGTGTTTTCTCTATGAAGTGGTTAACTTTGCTTTTCAATTTTCTTGCATAAATGCTACAATTAAAGAGGTACCTTACAAAACTCAGTTCTTCTAAGTAGTGTTTGTAACTTTTTCTTTCATGTCCTTTCCAGTTCTTCAACTTTCTGTCTGAATTGTAAATATCAGAGCTGTGTGCAGTTTTCCTAAGTTTTGCTAATGTCATAATCAGAGATTATATACTCTCTCTTCAGTAGAGAATATATCCAAGGATTGCTTTGGCTTTTTTCTGAGTAAGATGTGTTTACTCTGAATTTATTGTATTTGCAACTTAACATTCTGCTAAATTGAAGGGTTTTTTTCAAAAGTTCAACTCAATATTAAGTGTTGAGTTTTTTAAAATATGTCATAGTAGAAAGAAGCACTGACAGCAGGCTTTAATACTGTTTCAAAATATAGTATAATGTACATGCAGCATGGGTGGCAACATAAAGAATGTGTTGTGTAAGGAGACATATTTTGTGAGTAAAGGAAATGAAATTAAGAAAATCATGTACAGTGGTAACTTTTTGTCTACCTAAATTTACAAGAAGTGATTGTTTAGTTTGAGAGAGATGCTTAGAAAACGCAACCTTGGTTGCATTTCATGTATTCACGTTCAGAAGACTGAAGTGCTTTACTATGCTCTCAGTTTATGGCTAATGGAGAACTCTTGTTCCTCTTACGGTTTTAAAACCTGTTGCTTCAAGAATTAAATTAATTCTCTTGTTAGCTTCTTCAAGCTTGAAGAGGATCATGGCTTTTATTCCCCTTCTATTCAGACTGAAGTATTAGATTGGTTTCCTTCTTCCAGTGCCAGACTAGAACCATATATGTTGCTCCAGCTCTGTTTTATGCTGCTTCTGTCCCAGTCTCAAATGCTCAGAGGTCCCCATGTTGTGACTGTAGCATTCTTGGGAAGAGCTGATGAAAATGTAACAGCGGGGCTCTTCTTAAGCATGAGAGGATATCACTGCTGTGTTTTGTGCTGAGGTGTTAAAAATAATCATGTCAGTGCGGTCAACTGATAAAATACCTATTCTTCCTAATCCTGTGGAGGAGTTAAAAACAGATCCAGGAATCCTTACTCAGCTGAAGTCATCAGTCGTTAAGACTCATTATACAGCTGTAAGCTTTTTTTTTTTTTAAAAAAAAAAAAAAAAAAAAAAAAAAAGTTTGTTTACTCAACAGGCATGATAAGCAGTTGTAGTTTTCAATTTCCTGTTCTTGAATTTCCTCTCAGTGTGAGAAAATTGGTGATAGAAGTCTGTCAAAGGGTTTTGTGAGTTAAAAGCCTTGGCTTCTGGGACCATAGTCAGCCCCATAAACTGCAGGCTTCTCCAAAGCATGCAACTCTTTAGACAGGCACAACTCATGGGGTGCAATGGCTGGAGTCAGGCCAGGCTATTTGGAAACAGCCGAGTGGGGAATACTGTGTGTGTAGAGTGTCTGTTGGTGTCTGTCAGCTCGGTGATACTGTGAAAAAACCGCTATCAAAAACGTGGCCATTCCAATGGGAGATGATTCGGAGAGGGGAGAGAGGGAAGAGAGGAGAGCTGGCCAGCAGTATTTTGCTCAATTATATCTAAGCTATATGAGAGCAGTTTGGTATCTGTACCTTTAACCTGGACTAGTTTTAAAATTATGCAAATATCTCTACTGAGCAGCACATAACAGAGCTGGAACATAAATAAATAATTAACATAGCCAGTTTCATTCTCTGTAACTAGATTGTCTGAAAGTTACATTTGTGTTTTCCAACATGCTGCTAACTTCAGTTTGTTTCTCTGAGGAGTTATACATGAAGTCTTAGTTTCTTTGTCTTTCATCTCTCCTTCTTCTGTAATGTCTGGAAAGATGACATCTTTGTCTGCCTTTCCATTGACTTTCTTCCAAAAAGTTTCCAAATGGCAGGTAGCTACTATATCTGCTCAGAATCCCACTTCTGAGCAGATGTGCTCTGTGAATTGCAAATGGGAAGCCAAAGGCTCTTTCAGCTCCCTGGGATCTATTTTCCAAGTTTGAGACCAGAAGCAAAAGATGAATACAGGCAGGTGGCATTATGTAGAAACAAACACTGCCTTTTTGTACTTGCTGGAAAGGTATTAATAGTAAGTAATTTCTCAAGATACATTACTCTAAATTTTGTATAATCTCTGTATCAATCAATAAGGATCTATAAAATGCTTGCATTCCCTTTTTTTAAGATAATCAAAATAAATCTGGTTTCCTTAACGTTTTCTTAAAGCTAATGTGCAATTGTGAATTATACGGCTAATGCTGGTTGTGGTGTGATTTTAGTACCCCAGGACAGAAGTTCTCAGTTTAGTTTGAAGGAAGAGATAAAATATAGCTTGAGTCTGCTCTGGGTTGCTTGGTTTGTTAGAGTTTTTTCTGTTCCCTGGAAAATTAGGAACTTGTGTTTTAAAAATAATGTAATTAAGAGGTTTTAGCTTGCCATTTAACCTCCTATCTGCAGGACGTCACTCTGGCCAGGACACCTGCAGGGTCACTCTGGCCAGATACTGCAAAAAGAATTGGCAGTACTCCTGGGTTTCCTCTTTTTCTTGTCATGGCTTTCTGATTTCTTCCCAAATGTAGGTTGTTCAGCTTTTAATGTAAGGCTCATGATGTAGATACTTAGAACATTCAAAAGTTGGTATGTTTTAAATGTTGTGTTTTTTTCACCTACAAATGCACATGATGGAATCGGGGGGGGGGGTTGACTTATAAAGTAGGGAATGTAGAACTGAGTGCTTTTCATGAAATTCTGTTCACGGAAACCTCTGAGTTTTCTTAGCAGCCCTTAGGCCTGCTCTGTTTCCCTCCTGGATTCCAGTGAGGTCTGGAGGCAAATGGTATCTCCAGCAAGGAGGCATTCTTGAATGTTGCTCGGTGGCATAAAAATGAACTATTTCTGCTACTGTGGGAGGAGAGAGAACATTACTATCATCACCACCACCCCCCCCCCCCCCCAACCTGGTTCATGGACATTATAAACATATTCTTGTGAATAAAATACTTTGCATTGTGTAGACTGTGAGGAAAGTTAAACCAGCCAGTTTTTTTCAACTTTCCAGTTGGTTTGGATCTCAAAGACAAAAATTATTTCAAGAGCCTATTCAGGCTGGGCTACATAGGCTCTTGAAATAATAGAAATACTGGAAGATAAGCAGCAGAGCTGAGGTCTTGTTTTGGGTATTTTTGTAACACTTAAGAATTTAGTTTCAGAATATTTAACCTGACATATGCACAGCAGACTGGAAGGATTTTTTTTAAAACTTCTGTAGCTCTTGACTCCTAGAGATAATTTAAGACTGTAAGGGTATTGCTTCTTAAACTTTTATTTTTGGAACCTCTTAATCTATTTGTAACAGAGAACAAGGTCATAGAGTCCCTACAAGCTTTATCCTTATTTCCAAATCTTATTACTGTTCTGGAGCACAAGCAGCCAGTTATGTCTTAGTGCTGGACATTCTGGTGAGATCCAAAGTGCTAACTATTGTCACAGGGAGACAATGAAATGTAGTGTTAGGAATGTCTCTGCCAGGACAGGTTTCCAGCTCAGTAACTGCATGCCACGTTTGTTAGTAAAAAGCCTTTTGAACAAGGGAAAAGTCCTTTGATGTGGTCACCTGTGTTGTACAGTAGCAATAAAGTAGCTGGCAGCTGGTGAAGCTGGCTTTTCCTGTTTGCTGCTTGACTCCGAGAGGAAGAAGCTGATGATCCCAACAGAGCCACAGGGCTACACTGCTGTTTCAGGGTCAGGACTTGGATGAGGAAAGAGTACATGGCAGGATGAATTCCATGTGGGATGCTGCCCACATTGCCGTCTGTTATGTTCTCAGGCACTCCTACACTTTGCAAGGCATCCAAAATCCATAGGCAGACACTTGAAACAACAGACTGGGCAAAGCACACAGGTAAGCAGCAAAGGGAAAGCTGAGAGTAAAATACAGAAAACCTTGGATCAGTTTACAAAAGCACTTGAAAATGCCAAGTTGCATATTGAGAAACTTGATTTTCATCTAGATATTTTTTTCTGGAATTTAGTAATAAATTAATAATACAATAATAATTTATAATACAATATTTTATTTGTTGCCTTCCAGAAAATGTCATGAAAAACAATGTAGTGTGTGATCACCTAAAAATTATCACTTCTGTTTGACCATTTGAAGAAAAAAAGGAAACAACCTGGCTTTGTGGTTTTTTTCAGAGAAATGATATTTTGTCAGAGGACATTCCTATAAACCACCTAGATCAACAGATACACAATATAATTAGCATAGTTTTCTAATTAGTAAGTGGCAGATTGGGAGCATTTACTGACTCAGGTTTGTTCTGGGTCATCAACTACTCAGTATTTTGCCAGATTACTGAGAGGGGGAAAAATAATTAGGATGCTAATTAAATGTGGATCATGCAAATCTAGAAATGTCAAAGAATTTGTAAGATATAAGATATGTAAGGAATATAATGCCAGTGTGTTTCAATGGTAGATGAGTAAAAATAATTGACTGCGCTGTATTTTATGAAAAACAATTTTGTGGTGTGGGGGAGAGGTAGGCTTGTGTAGACTTGGTTATGAATAAGAATATTTTACTTCTAGGCAGAGCAGCCAATTATAAAATATTAGGAAAGTAGGGCACACAGTGAAGCATTTGCAGTAAGGAAGAGCTGCAGGATTTTTGCTGAGGGGATATTTCCAGAAGGCTTAATGGCTGGGAATCCCTAGTAGATAAGAAGGGAATATAAGAGCCATGTAGGTTAAATGTTAC
The DNA here is from genome assembly GCF_015227805.2 of Hirundo rustica. Lineage (NCBI taxonomy): Eukaryota > Metazoa > Chordata > Aves > Passeriformes > Hirundinidae > Hirundo > Hirundo rustica. Next base: position 92,664,883 of record NC_053451.1, read on the forward strand.
CAAGGACTTAGGCACTGAACCAAATTACAAAATCATCTTCCCTAGTGAAACCACATCTGGACTGCGAAAAGTGTTCCTTTTAAGTGATCTGTGGCTAAGTTTTGCACAATATAAGGTCATCCAGAAATGTTTTTGAAGGATTTGGAAATGTGACTTTCCTAATTTGAGAGCTAATTTTACATACATACATTTATGTATAAACATATATATACAGGAAAATAAATAAAAATTATAATTACATATTAATTATGTGTAATATTTCTAATTAATACCCACGTGAACTATAATTAACATATAATAACTACATGTAAAAATGTCTTGAGTGAAGATTCTTTTAGCCTAATTTTGGTTGTGAATCTGGCCGCTAATATCCTGAAAACCCCTGCTACTCAGTTATTGGCATTTGCATATCTTTACTCACTCCTCGCACTGGTTCTGCAGCAGCGCTGGGCTGAACATTGCAGTGCTGTGTCCCAGGGCACATGGAAGCTGCTCCTGCTCCATGAGGAACAGCAGGGGGCTGCCCCAGATAGATGAATAGTTCCTTTTTTCCTTTCTGTCCAGCAGTACAATCTGACAGACTTGAATGAAATTTTAATTTACATCCAAGCTTCCTGGCTACTTCAGTAATTTGTGGAGTGATGTATCCATGTTGCTTGTCTGTTAACATTTTGCTTCCCAGCTCCTCAAGAGCTGGATAGGTGTCCAGTTGTGTTCCTGAGATCCTGACATTTACTTTGCTGTACAGATTAAAAATAGCAGCTGCTGTTGGTTTCAGCATATCAGATGATTGCAGCAGAGCGAGTGGGCTGCTGTCCTTCCTCCTGAGGACATTTGCCAGTGGTAACTTGAAGTTTTCAGTACTCAGGTGTTTCAGGAGCACAAGAGGGAAAAATGGTTTGTGGATATATGAGAGGAGGAGGAAGGATAGGAAAGGGAAAAGCCTTGTTCTGTTACTTGTTATTTGAGATGTGATTAGATTTCACTTGCATTAAAGCAACATTTTAAAAAACATGTACTCAGCCAATTACTGTTACTGCATTCCAGTTTAAAAATGAGCACAGTACTAATGCAATATATGTGGAAAGAGAGGGTTTTGTGTTGGCTCTGAGGTCATGGTGTGTTTTCAGTACACTTTTCCATGGGATTGCTTGTGTTTCAGCCGTTGGGAGCTTTCCCTACAAGCAATTGAAAGGCAGATGGTTAAAGAATATATATGAATGGCAGTGACTTAAATCTCTAGAAGAGTTTTACATCTCACTCTTAAGGGGGAACAAAGGATCGCAGACAGAAAGCTAGGTCCCTAAAGATTGAATGTGGTGCTCTGTAGTACCATTAAAAATTCCTGTAGATGTTCTAGAGTTTGGACAGAACAAATGTAGAGTAAATAGCTCATGGGGTGGGAAGTCAGTTCAGGAAAACAATTGGCACAGGAAAGAGTGGAATATTGAACTGCTCTTGTGAAATTACAGAAATTTAAGTTGTTTTACATAGTTCAGACATATTTTTAAACTTACCTGTGGCACTGGGAGGTTTTATTATAATTATTTCAGACAAAAAGACTTTGCTCTGATTCCTTCACCTTTATATGAACCGTTGGCCTATGTCTGGGGACACTGGCAGAAACCGGTTAAGATGGAGAAACCTGAATTGCAGCTTTCCAGAATCAGTGAAGGAAAGATAGGTATAGAAAGGCGCTTGTGTTACCACTGGTTTCTTTCCCTAAACAAAAGTTAATAACAGAGGTCTTGTCAGCAAAGCGCTCATGAACTATTGAAAGTTGCTTCCCAGGACTAGAGTGGCCAAGTCCAGCTTAAATGTTAAACCTAAAATACAAATTTCTTAAACATCTGTGTAATTCTTGAGTCATACTGGGGTATTTGAATACTTAAGAATTGAAACAACATCTTTTTCTTCCCTTAAATATACCTAAAGCTACTCGTTTATAGAGCTGAGACATTCGTTATTTAGCCATTACCTTGGTAATGAAAACGCTTACCCTGACAAACATGCTGTCACCTGGCAGCCAGAGAGTGCTCTGTTCTTAATTGTGAATTTACCAGTTACTGCAGTGACCAGAAGTGCAGGAATGTAGGTCTTATTTCAACCCCCATCTTGCAGGTAAATTAAGTAGGAAAAAGGGATTTTCTTGGCTCAGAGAAAAGAGATTAAAACTCCTACCTTAATGGCTAGGTCACACCTTAGAAGATGGAGAGTATCTGGCCTCCAGCACCCCTGCACAGCTGATGCTCTGGGGAACTTGCTTTTCCAGTTTGACTGGACCTAGTCTAGAGGCTACAGGTTATTATTGCAGTGGTTTGGGGTTTTTTATTACCTGTCCGGGTATTGTGTGCATTGGGAGTTGTGCAGCCCATCACACAGGAAGGAGGTGGTGGTTATATTGAACTGTTTAAATATTAGTGACACTTTCGTACTTTAGGCTAGCAGTTAAAAACCACCTAGACAATTCTTCCTTGGGAAGGAAGAAGGAATTGCCAAAAAACATCAGAGAGAAAGAAGATACTTCAGAGTAGGCATGAATGAAGTCTTTGTGCAGAGGGATCAGCCTTGGCTGAAAGAGCAGCGCTTTGTGACCACAGTGCAGAGATCTTCGTGCTGTGGGATAATTTACTTCACCTTGGGATTCCTAGGCTCAGCCTGCCTTTGTACATTCAACTGCAGAGGAGGTTCTCTTCAATTTCATTAAAGGATCATGTACACTGATTCCTGAGTTTTAATTTCTTCTCTCCAAGATTATTACAGTCCTGCAATGCTGGGCCTGAAAACGGATCAGGAAGTCCTTGGAGAACTTGTGAAAATGAAAGTTCCAGCTGTGGCAGAGTTGATGGAAAGACATGGAGTCATGTGGACCCTAGTGGTGTCACGCTGGTTTATATGCCTCTTCATTGACATTCTTCCAGTGGAGGTAATTGGTAACATAAACTTCTCTTACTACACCCCTAATTATTTAATTTGTACCACTTTATTAATAATTTCTTACTGGAAATCAAGGTTAATCTGAATTCTCTCCTTTCCTGCAGACTGTGCTCCGAATATGGGATTGTTTATTCTATGAAGGGTCAAAGATCATCTTCCGTGTGGCCTTAACACTGATAAAGCAAAACCAAGCTTTTATTTTGGAAGCCACAAATTTCCCTGACATTTGTGATAAATTTAAGCAGATCACCAAAGGAGCACTTGTAACAGAGTGTCACAGCTTCATGCAGGTAAATTCTCTGCAGCTTTTAGTCATTCCAAATTAAAATCAACACTGACTTAGAAATGTTTTTCACTGAGCAAAAGATGGATACAGTTAAGAGAAACAGACCTGTTAGGATTGTTTTTTAAATAAGAAACTCAAACCTTTCCAATTAATATAGTAAATAATTTACAGTTAATGATTATTAATTAAAATATATTTAATAGTTATTATCTAATTCCATAGATAGCAATCCATCCACATTATCTGTCATACAGGGAAGAAAATTCTTGCCCTTTTTACCAGTTAAGGCAGAAAGCCTGAGGAGAAATTATTTTAAGTGCATTTTCCCAGTGAACTATGGATACTGATCCTGTGCTTTTTTTCAGACTAATTGTAAATGCAGTATTGTAGAATAAGCACGAAGTGAATTTTAAGCTTGCACTGATAAATGGCTGTAGTGCCTGAACACACAGCGTTCTGTTTAGAACAAGATGGTAGCAGCAGGTTCTCATTTCCAGACAAAATCCCATGAAGCTGAATGTCCAAGTGCAATGACAGTCTACAATCTAAGAATTATTCTTTTAAATTATTAATACAGTGGGTGCCACATCAGTATAAAACATTAGATTCAGGGCTTATCTTGGAAGATGGAAACATAAAAGGTAGTAGCTGCAAAACAAATAACAAATCACTTGGGTCAGCTCTACCATCATTTGCTCAGTGTGCACAAAACCATGTCCTGAAGGGTGACATTTACCCCCAGAAGTGTTTCATGCTCATGGCACATCATAGGTCAGTCACTGTAGGATGTCATTTTTACTAACTTTCATTATTACTCATATAGAAGAAAAATAAGCTTAACTTTCTGACATTTTAAAGTCTTTTAATTAAACGAGCAAGAGAAAAATCACAGGTATAGCTTTAATTTAGGAGGGAAATGTTTGAGGGTTTTTTCCATGCCATAATCAGTTTAGAATAAGAATTTTATTAAATGTTGACTGCCTTAAGAACACCTGTTCAGAGGCTGATGCTAACACTTGACCTTGAAGGACCTCCCTCACCCCTCTTTGTGTTTAATTTTACAGCAGCTATTTTTAGAAAATCACCACCTATTTCTTGCAGTCACCCCGAGTAAAAGAATTTTAACTGTTATTTACTATAGTAATGGGGCTTTGAAGGCATATAAATAAACAACTGAGGTTAGGTTCTTATGTAACTTTGAAAGATGTACTTTTGTGCTTGGATGTTTGTTGGGTTGGGGCTCTTTTCAGCAGTACAGGTATTAGTACCAGTAGAGGTGATAACTGGTATTTTTATGCCTCCTCCCCCAGAAGAGTACCTTTGTTTTTAGTGTGAAGGCTTCTTTGCCAGAAAGATGTTCAGAACTGGTTCAATGACAATCTCATCTCTAGAGCTGTCATTTAACAGCTCCAGAGAACTGAGGTGCCCACACACCTTAACTGTAGCTTAAAGTGCATAAACCTGTAGCTTTGCTTCACAGTTTTGTTCACTCAGAAGTTCTAAGTGGAAACAAACTTGAACAAGTGAAAACAAAAAAGTAATTGAAGATGAGTGATGGCATTCAGAACGCACTAAGTTCTTATATCCATTACTCCCCTGGAAAGCCTGGTAGAGAAGAGGCACAAAGGCGGTGTTGTGAGGGATTAAAACTGGTATTTTGCAGTAAGAAGATGTTGCTTTCTTTGTGTTCCAGAGCCTGAACCATCTCTGCTAGCACCACACAAGAAGTGCACTGGTGCTTTGTCACTTTACTCACAACAGTTTAATATGTTCTAAATATGACACTTTCCACCACCTCCCACCTAAAATAATCTCAACTAGACACACATTCAAACCAGATTTTCTATCGCTACTTTTGTGTAATTTACTGCACTTGTTGCATGAGCTGCAGGTTTACTGCGTGTTTACAGCTCAGTAGATGAAGATGTTACCCTGTTACAGGAAGGCCAGTGAGCAATTTCACAGTATGGATATGGAAGCAGGGATTTCACACCTCAGAGAATTATGTGAGAATTCTAGCATGCTGTGCAAAGCCAGCATTTTAACTAAGAATTTTCTTCTTTTGCCCTCAGAAAATATTCACTGATCCTGGAAGCTTATCCATGGCAACAATCAACAAACTCAGAGAGACTTGCAGGGAGAATTTGCTTTCTCAGGGATAACACGCCAGATGTAACCAGGTGGTCAGATCCTACAGTTGACACATTCCTCTATTTGCACTGATTAAAGCACACTTTAAGCTTTCCATTAATTAATTGACACTTGACCAATTTTTCCTGCCTTTCAAGTAAGTGTGTTAACACTTTGTACTGTATGTCAGATTTGATAACTGGAACTGGTGGTTCTGTTAGTGTTTGTTGGTGGTGTGTTGTTTTTATTTTTTAAGGATTAAGGTATCTTCAGACTAGAATGTGATCAATGTTAGGACCCTCCTTTTAAAAAAGTAGTCCCAGGGAATTTTGTAATATTAAAAGCAAACAAATGTATAAAATTATATATTACTGTGTTAACTGTGACACCATTACTATTTGTACAAAATAAATTAATTTAATTTGTCAGAACCTGTTTCTTGGTGTAGAGAGTAAAATATGTGATCTGAGTCCTGACTGTCAGTCATTGACTGGAATACAAGCATCTTTTTCCTCACTGCTCTCACTTAAGGAACTCAAATACAGCAAAGTGCAGGGTAAGAGAGCAGTGATCTTCACTAGCAGTTGATCTATGCAGTGTGAGATAGAGCAGCTGTTGTGCAATTCTCCCACACCTGTGTCCCGAAAAATTTGAGGAGAAACACTTGTAAAGACATCCACCAACAGACTTCTTTGACCGGGGCAGACACTGACTGGGTAGGTTCCAGAGCCTGTATTGGCAACGGGCCACTTCCAGCCCTGCTGGGGCCAGGAGTCTGGAAAATGCTCTCTTGTCCATACAGAGCCCTCTCGTGGCCAAATCCTCTCCTTCCAGCTGGGGAAAGGAGGAAAAATAACTAGAGCACTTCATGGGGTTTTATGGTCCCTGTGCAGCAACTACTGTGGAAAGCCTCACATTTTAACAGCACAATCCTCTTTAGACTTTACTCCAAGCTCTCTTCATTCCTTGTGAAGCATGGCTTCCCCCCTATCCCACAAATTGAGATTTTTTCTTTCCTTAGCAGGGAAAAAAAAAAAACCCAAACCACCCCCCCCCCCGCCCCAAAAAAAAAAAACCACCACACAACAAACCACCATTTTCAGAAATAGAAGTGTGCTCTTCTAAAGCCTGGTACTCGACAGTGATTCTGAGCTATCCTGTCCTTCATGGTACCAGACATACAGCTCTTTCCTCAAGTAGTGAATTACAAGGACAGTAGCAGTAACATACTCATGGTATGTCAGCAGGTACTGGGAAACACCATTCACTACTAGCAAAATTCAAAGCTTCCAGGTGCTTTCAAGGTCACAGAGCACTGGTCCAAAGTAGACCAGCCTTAGTGTCCTGCATTAGGTTCCCTTGGTCAGGAGTGTTCTGTGCAGTGTTTTGATGTGTCCCCGTTCCTGCCCCGTGGAGCTGGTATTGTTAACGCCAAAGCCTTGCTGCAGGACGGGGTCAGGGAAGCTTTAAACACCAAGGCTCAAGTGCAGCACAGAACAAGGCACACAGCCCTCAGTTGATGCGCGTTTCCTACTTCTGGTTAAAAGGCCAATTTCAAGATCAAACATGAAATGTCACTTACACAGTCGTTAGACTAAGAACCTTATCAGCACGGTCAGAAAGAGGGGCTTAGCCAGGCAGGCTGGTGTACCAACATGTCTCAGGAAGTGGCAGTTTAAAGAGTTAACTCCTCCAGCTCTCACGTTACCAACACATAGCTTTGCTTGTTTCCAAACACGAAGTGCAAAACGAACCTGATTCCAGCACACACACAGAGTAAGGTTTTCCTTTGTGCCACAAAGAAAAAACTTCAGCACTCACTTAACTCTACACTAAAGATTGTTTGAAGCTTCCCAAGTATAGCCAAACCATGACTTCAGCCCTCCAAAACTGGCCAACAAATGGTTTAAAGAGTGATCAGCAATACTAAGAAATACAGAAAAAAAGTGTCTTTATTAGCATTGTTACAGGCAATGCATACATAAGAACTGATCCTTAAAGTGTACAACCCCCAGCCAAGTTTAAAGCAACAGAATCAGCAGATTGAGATCTATATTGTACACATGTGCAGTAACAGGATCTCTCAACCTTCCAACAGAATAGACTGAAATCACTTTACAAAAAAAAGTAAATAAAAATAACACCCATTTTAAAAAAGTGCCAGCTCCTAAGGAGCTGGCATAGCATCAAAAATATCAAACAGGGGAGTTGTCCAATCATAAAGAGTTCCTGTAAGGTTTGAGTATTGCATCGTTCACACCCTGCATGTGCCAGGCATTGAGTTTAAAGCTTAGTAAAAAAAACACACCTAAGAGATAAGGTGAAATTCAGATTTTAGATTTCAGTTTTGTCAGTTGTTACTAAATTTTTCCAAATGCATCAGTATACTTAACATCATCGCTCAATGGCAGCGGTGCAAATAATGAACCTTTTCCCTTTGTTAAGAGTTCTGAAATCGAGTCAGAGTTAGCAATATCCCTCTCTGGAATCTGTAGCTGACATGATCTTATGCCAATTCCAAAAACACACCCTTAAAAACTTTTAGCTTGTTTCTAAGTGGGTAAATATTAAAACTAGTTAGCAAAATTAAACACCAGAATCTTCAGAAGTTATTTTTGTGCATAGTTAAATGCTGCAAGATGATTTCACATTTAATAAAGCAGACTTTAAAGAAGCAATTTGCAAGAAAAGATGTTACCTTACAATATCAACCAGTTCAGGGGAAATGTAGGGGGATTTTTTTCCCTCAGCCTCTTGCAATTGCTTTTCATCTACACTGGATTTTAGTGCAAGTAATTAAATTGTTTGATACCCAGCATGGCTCCTCTTTCTGCCAATCAGGTAAGCAATCAAGACGATCAGAACAAGACCAGCAAGGGCTGCACCGACTATTATAGGGATCAGCATGTTATTTTCATCCAGCTGACATTCTTCCACTGAAGAGAGAGAGAGAAAGATCCATGTTAGGTCCTAGTGCACCAACAGATGGCTACATGCAGAACTTCAACATTCTGCTCTCAGCACGTAGATAAAAGTGGCTCAGCTACCTTGCCAACAATGAAAAGGAAGCCAGGTCCACTAACTATTATCGTTCAGGATGAAGTCTTTCTAGTACCAGCTGTATACACAATATGAAGATTAAATTGATTGTTTCCTCCTCAGAAGCTGTTAGTTACACACAAATGTAGCCATCATAAATATCCATGTGACCCTTCCCACAATCATTTTGCTTTCATCATCGTTGCAAGGGACAGGTTTGCCCCTTTCACACAACTGTCTGCACACAGTTTGGAGGGAAAGGTAGCACTCTTCCTTAACTGTTCTCTGGACCATCAGGAACAAGTCCAAGTTGTTTCAAAGCTTTCTACATACTTCTCACACTAGCCTCAACTTGGATGTCTTAATCAGCCCCCACATCATCTGTACTGGGGCATGCAGAGACTAAGCATAGCACCCACAAGCTGACATTTGACTACAGAATGTTATATTTATATCGAAGTATACTTCAGAAATCTTGGATTTGACAGGGGCTGCCAAATGCAGACCTCTTACCTGGCCCAAATTTGTCTCCATCAATCTTGAAAATCTGGATCTGAACGTTGAATACACTGACAAGGGCTTTGTCTGTGACCTGCAGATTCTCCTCAGAACTACACTTGTAGGAGTTCCCTACTGAAGCTAACAGCTCACTCATGCTGTTGTTCGATGCTTCAAATTTTGGATCTGCGTAAGAGAAAGTCTTATTATATAAATCTGAAGAGCGGGAGCTGTAAGCTCATAGAGCTGCAATTTGATACACTCATCCCCAACATTTCTCATACATTATTTAATGCAGGCTACCCTTGGTATTTACAGAAGTGATTACAGAGAGTAGATTTCTTAGATGTCCTTACTTTTTGCTTCAGAAGGCAGGGTCGTGCTTACATTCACACCTTGCAGGAAGAATTTTTCAGCACTTGCATTCTTTAAAAAAAAACAAAAGCCAACAAATCAGTAGTTGTCATTTAAGCTGATGATGTACGACATAAGCTGTTCATGTTCAGGTTCCGTTCTGCATGCATTGTGAGAAAGGTTTTTAAAACGTAGACCACAAATAGGATTAGCATCCAGAGGAGGTGTTTAGATGGACTTTAGGAGAAAAGCTACAGAAGGTATGGACCTTAAGGAAGATTATTTTGTGAGAGGCAAAGAGGTAGAGAAAGGGGGCCTTGTCACCCCCAAACTGTTGATTTCCACACTGCAGGCACAGTCCCACCCATTGCTTAAGCAGCCTACTTGCAGTGAACTTGAACCCCACAGAGCTGTAGAGTCATTTAATAGCAACAGCTCAAGGTGATCGACATGTTTAACAGAGCATGAAGCTCTGACAAACAGTGGACTCAGTCCTCAAAGGCACGCAGCTCCAATACAGCACCTGGGGCAGGGCTGTGGGAAACAGGATTCCCAACCATCACAGGAGACCAGAAGACAAGCACACTTGGCCTTTGGGCTATACACAGAATATTTAATGAGGACTTAAATCCAGCTCCAGGCCTAAAATTAGATGAGATGCCCACTTGTCACAGGCTGCTCCCAGTTTCAGCAAGAAGCCTTAAAAAGTAAGCAACACAATCTTGAAGGGAGTTCCCACTCCAAACAAAATACTTTTCTGTGTACACATATGTATACACACACATATTTACATATATATATAAAAACATACTCTTTCCACACAGTGGTTAGCAAGCATAAAACCCACTAAATCCTAGTATTAAAACCAAAGGAACTAGTTACTGCCCTTCCTGTAGCTGTCTTTTTTCCTCTTGCACTTGCCCCAGCTAGTTTTCCCACATGGAGAGTCCTGCAGACCCTACACGCTTGGTGCAGAGATTCTTACCAATGCAAAGTGGAAGATAACCCTTGTTTTCTCGAAAGTCAGGTTCAACAAGGCAGACGTATTGTCGCATCTCCCAGAAGAAGTTGTATTATGTGGTATGAAATTCAGCAAATCCAAACCCATCTGCGAGAGAAGAGGTGCAATTATGACACTTGAAGAGACTTGAGCACATCACCTTACACTCAGCCGAGGTGTAGCTGGCTTGCGTCTCGTGTCTTCAGTGTTGTGTTTGCCCTGTGTTCCAGACACCAGAGCAGATTCATGTGCACGTGTCAGAGCCGTGCAGGCACCCGAGTTACCATGCTGACAGACAACTAAGGGCACATCTAACAGAGCTTTCTGCAGCCCTGACTGGCTGCAGCCAAGAACCCACTGCTTTCTCCACAAACTGCTTTGGTCCTTGCAGCATAAGGAAAAACATCAAGAACCACCACACTACGCAGAGGGCAAGATGCTATAAAATACTGCTTTGACATAAGGTAGAAGCAGTTAAGGGGACCACCTGTCAGCACAACCATTCTTGCATGTCACTTCCGTTCAAAATGTTTTAGTTTTGTCCATGGCTCATGAATTTATACTGTCTTGCATCTGCAGGAGGCAGTGGGTTAAATGCACTTGCCAAACAATTAAATAGAAACCCTTTCAGTAGCTCTTAGCTGATCCTCATGTGACCGGAAAACTTACTTGCCACCCCTTCACTGTCATTAGACTAGAAATCAGCTGTTCCATCAGAAGCAGAACACCAGAATCAGGGAATTTCACACAATTAAGGTGGCTAAAATACAGTAACCATCATAACAAGCCACTGTACAGCCACACACCAGCTAGCGTGCTCATGATTTTACCTTTCAGTCATCAACATCATAAATAAACAAAAAAGTTCCTTTTGCAACACCACTGTTTCCTATTGAGAGGATTCAACAGTCCCTTTGGGACCCTGGGTTTGTCCACAGGGCTGGCAAGCTGGGCTCTGCACCAACAGTGGAGGGAAAGAACCTGTGCCAGGGCTGGATCTTACATTAACCTTGTATTTTTCTTTTTTATTACTATTAAAATCAGCTGTTAAGTAGCTTTTAAGCATCAAAATCAACCCCAAATGTCTTCAGTGCTGGCTGGATGGTAATTAAGTCACAAGCCTGTCCAGTTTTAGAGTAGCAATTTTCCCTTCTACTAGTCACTCACTCCTTCTTTGCCTCAGGCCAAATTTCTGTATTTCTTTAACAGTTTAAAAATCTTGTTTTGATTGCAACTTTGATAACAGGATTCCCCTACTCATATCTTGGTAATTTTTACTATTTCTCTTATATGACCATATATACACTTCCTGGATTCAACACACAAGTTTAATACTGCTTTTTCTGAATGGTAAAATCCTTAAGAACCACTTTCAGTACTAGTGTTTGAAATGTCACGAGTCTAGACCGAGTTAAGCAATTCAAATAGAGGATAATGATGGATGAACATTAACACCTGGGCTTTTTAAAGAAAAAGGTTAGCATAAAATAATTTACCAAGTCTTCCCCGAAGAAGAAATTTGAAGGCTTTGAAGAAACAAAAATCAAAATGTACCTTTTCATCTTTTTTTGGATAGGTGATATTAAGCTGTAAGCCCATGTAGGCCAGTACACAAGTTCCATTTGGACCAGTCACATTGTATTTACCAACTGCAGGATTTGGGGGTGATGATGTTGGTGTTGGGCTAGTTATTGGAGCCTGGCTAGTAGTCTGTTTAGGAGTTGTAGGCACTACAGTAGTAGTAGACACCATATCTTCAGCACATTCTGTCTCTGCAGAGAAAGGAAAACAGTCATTACCAACCAAAACAAAGCTGTGGGATGATCTACCTTTTTAATCCTCAAGGGAAAGGAAGATGTAATTTCAAGTAGCTTTTTTCCTAATAAAAGATAATAAAAACTCAGAAACACAACAGTAAAGCATTACCTAAACTCTTGTTGCAAAGTTTGAGACCCTTTTAAAGCTTGGCATATGAAAAAGACACCTCTGCTGGTAATTTACTGAAGTTCATGGTGACCACATCCATTTTCATTCACATGCATCATTTTGCTTTGCCATCGGGTCAGGGTAAGTCTGACAGAGCCAGCATTCCTCTGTCTGTTCACAGCCAGGCTGGGATCCCTATCACTCACTCTGGGTACTTGTCTGGGAAAAGCAGAGGAACAGTTCTGCCCACTCTTCAAAGTGGTCTCCCAGGAGATGTGTTCCCCTTCCCCTCATTCTCATTATTCTGGCAATACCCAGAGTAGCCTTAAGATATTGCTGTGGCTCTTCTGTCCTTAACAAGGGGATTCTAAGACACTGCTTCTGATGCCAAGTTTTCTGCTGTATCCTTTCCCATCCATCCTCCCTTCAGCCCTGCATGAGGAGCCACCCTCCACAGGGTTAATAAGGCTGTGAAGGTGTGCAAGTTCACCCTCTCTTTTCATCCAGTCCAGCAGCAACTTCCAGGGAACAGCGACTCTGATTTATTTGCCAGAGTACTTGGAAACATGTGGCAGCAAGATCTTAACTTGATCTGGGAGCCAAGAAGGTTCCTGCATTGAACCTCTAAGCCAAAACCAAAGGTCAAAACAAAGACTTTACTAAAGTAGAGGCTTCCATGTTCCAATCCAAGGTCATCTCCACATGCCAGGGATAACAACTTGCAACTTTTTAAGGACAACAGCAACTGCAGCAACAATCAACTGACTCAAAATGGCCTACTTTTAAAATTTAATGCATACATATGTTGCAGATACAAGACACCTAGTAAACAGCTTTAAACAGCAGCTTAACTTTTGATTATGGCTCAGAAAGAGGAATTTTAATCACACCATCTGAAGTCACACACACTCCAACATAGCATGCTCTCCTATTTCTATTCCACTGCTGGAAAGTCCAAGAGCAGAATGAAGGTGGATAAAGTAGTGATCCTGTATTTTGTAGACTGATACTGGTAAATGTATAAATTTGAAATTTATACAAATGTATATTATGTAATGTAATACATTATATACATGATGTAATAATTTCCTAACAAGCTTTCTGGGCAATTCAGTAGAGAATTACCCTCTATCTGCAAGACCTAAACACATAGAGGCTCTAATTTAAGTTGGCAGAGATGGAAACAACCAAATCACACAAAGTGCAAGTTTAGCCTAGTTGAAGTTTTGATACATTATTTCTACTGATTTAGAGCAGTTTCTAGTAGCTCTTCAGGACAGATCAAAAGATGAGACAAATTCTAATATCTTTTCTTGACAGTTACAGGAAAGCAGTTGGCAAAACTACCAGCACAGAGAAAATGGAAGTCTCCCTTTCAGAGCTGCAGACAACCACTACCATGCCCTCAGTCACTAACTTCTAGTACACTGACAGAAGTCACAATTTCTAGTTATGCAGATGCTCTGAATATTGACCCTTCATCCTTTCAGTGAGCCTTGTACAGATCACTGGCAGAAATACCCTTTCATTAAAGATTTGCAGAGAAAAAAAAATACTACAGAAAAATTCCAGATCTAAAATTTATCAATAACTAGCTGCCTAAGGGACGGGGAAGGTTCAAGCCTGCAAGAATGGAAGCAGAGGACTATATAAGACCAGATCTTAAGGTCTTAAAAAAAAAAAAGTATTACACAGTAGGGAGATTTTATTGGAGTTTTGTAGAAGTTAAAAATCAGCTTTTCCCAGTATCATGTCTTATGTTTGAGCCTGCTGATAAATGATCACTTATCATACTTACCTGGTAAAACAATTAGATCAAAGTCTCATAATTTAAAAAGATATAGTTTTGAAGACTGCAGCAATAGAAATCAGGGTTTGGTGTGGTTTTTTAAAGCATCAATGTAGGTACACATCTTTACTGCAAACTAGTTCACTGAATGGAAAAGTTTGATCAAGGGAATGATACAAATCTGAGCCAGTCATGTGAAGCAGCTATAAAACAAGGCAATGCCACTGTTATCATGCACCAGGTAAGGTATTTTTCACAGAAATGGGACAAGGTAGAGATACTCCAGTAGAAGGCACTTGTTCATTGTATCCATTCCATGCCAGCACTGGCTACCCTAGTTCTTAATATTTGTTTCAACTTAGCAGGTACATAAATGGGATTAACAGCTAAAGAAAAGCTCTACATTTCCCAGGGAAGATGAAAACTCTTAGAGTAAGGCAAAGACTTATCACTCCTTAAGACAGTATGGGTGACCAGTTATACATCTCTTTTGTGGCTGAGGACTGCTGCCTCAAAGGACATGAATGCATCATGAAGTAATTGGCCTTTAATAATGTGAAGTGAAATTCCACACTACTTTTCAATACAAACAATCCGGATAAAAATATGACTTTGTGATTGTGCCTGCAAGAGAAAAACCTGACTGTTTCAGCTGACATAAAACCTCCTGTAGGAAGATGTACACTTCTGCTCTCTGCAGACCAATTCCCTACTGTCTGCCATTATTTCACTAATTTTCCCCAGAGCACACAGCAACTAGCTCAAATTTGGTAGAGGCCATAATGCTTGGAAGTTATCAGGTACTTCTAAAACTAGGACTTTGGCCATGAGCCCACTCGACCTACTGCAGCATCTGTTTAACACCCATAGTCATGAAGAGCCCAGTACAACACCCACAGGAACCCAGGGCACTATCCCCTAGCCATGGATTCCAACATCCTAAAGAGAAATCCTGAGGTAAGTCCATTCCATTCAAAAAATGCTGTTATCAGAGTATCAGATCCAGCTTGTACCCACCTCAAATATCATTAGTCAGGACTTTAAAAGAAATAACCTATTATTGGAAATATTAACTCATCAAGTACATTTCCTGTTACAGGATACTTACTGTTCACACTGAAAGTGCCATTTGTGAGATAGGCTTCCAAAGTGACATTGCTAAAAGTAACATTCACATTCTTCATATCGATGTGCTTGGAGTTGATGCATCTGTATTTTGTGCCCATATGTGCCTGAATAATACTTTTATGTGATACATTCTTCACACCTCCTGTAAAAAGATACATTGCATTAGTATGTACCAGTATTCAAAGGAAGGACTCAGTATTACATCTGGAAGGGTTTCACAATAACAACGGGAAGTTTTTATTTCACCTGTAGTTGAATTTGGGAATAAAGTTGCATCTGACAGATTGTAGTGGAAAACTAGCTCTTCAACTTGGTACTTGTCTGCAGATTCTGAGAAATTCAGGCTCAATGAATGTCCTGCTCCAAAATCCAATACCAGAACTGGATGAGAGGCGTTATCTTTACCACATGAGCTCTGTGAGTCTACTGAAGCATTTTGTGGAAGAAAAAAGTGTACAAACTGTGGGGTAGAAAATAAAACACACGTAAGGTTTCCTCACAGCTTTTTAAATATCCTACGAAACTGTTACAAACACACTGCAGACATTAATATTTCCTACAAGATGTCTACTTATATACACCAGTATATAGCAAGCAGCATGTTACTGGCATTCAAGTTTGAGAATCTTGCTCACTGAAACTGGAGGACAAAACAGTACATACTCACAGCACCTCTTAGACTTTTTTTTCCTCCTAAACTAGCAATGTGAATTTGCAGGTACTTCTGTACTACAAGAATCAAATCTGGCAAACTCTGGACACGTGAAAAAATGGGAGAATTTAAGCTTTGCTTCTTGTAGTACAACTGAGTAAGAACAAAAGTGAATGGTACATCCTACGTAGCTTGGCTGTAATACTTGGAGTTTATTACACATTGTGAAGAAATGTGATATCTGAAGACCAATACAACATTTACTGGGATGTTCTGAGCTTACTGCTTACAAGAAGAAGCAGACAAAAGTATGTTATGAAAGAAGTCAGTTCTGAATGCAAACACATATACCACTATACCAGCAGTAGTAAAGATACAAAAAAACCCAAAATTTATTTGTGAGGACAAACTCTTAATTTTCCATTAACAAACTTCTGCTTTTAATATGGAACAATTTGTAAACATTGCACTAGTCTGTAGATACACTGAAATCTAGAGATTTGCTAAGTAAGAAGGTCACAGATTTCCGGAGTTTAAATTTAAAAGCTACGTGCCAACAGCCGTTTCAGTTCAGATTTAGTCCACGTGAGTGTGATCAAGTTACCAAAAGAGAACGTGTAGTATTTTTGCCCTTACAGTTCCAGTGAAAGCCATTCCAGTTATCAACAGGAGAGGGGTAGAATTCCAGTCACAGAAGCAATTTACATGTTTTGCTTTGACTGTTTCAGGCAGCCTCAACCTTGCCATTTAATTAGAAGAAGCATTCGTAATAAAAAAAAGCCAATGCAATGTGACCAGGAGAGAAAAAAATCTTTGTTGAAGCAGTTTTTCATGCATAGATACTTGGTGAAAGTTTAAATATTGCACATGTGCTAAGATACCACATATTTTATAAATACTAAAAATACTAATAAATGACAAGCAGTAAGATACTCACTGCCCTTACCTCTTTCTGCCCATTGTTTTTGTATTCCACTGAGAAGGCTACTGTCAAATCAGCAATTATGCAGACCTTACCACTTGAATCTTTCACTTCAAATGAAGAGGAAGCCTGTAAAAAGCCTGATAAAAACAAAAAGTGGTTAACTTGATGTCACATAAATTTGCAATTTTAATCCCAAAGAGACAACTATATACAACTGTACATTCTGGGAGTACAACTTCAGCATCAGTTGAGTTTGGAAACTTGGGCATTAACGGTCTCTAGATTATCTTCAACATCACTAACAAACAGAAGACAAATTAAGTACCTAATTTATAAAAATGCAAAGCCACTCAAACCAAAACTGACATGCTGGGTCCTAAGAGATAAGAAAAACATGCAACACCAGTCATAGTGTTCAAAGCAGCTTCAGTGTTCACCATACACAGCAACAATTTTACCATCTTCAGCCAGACCTGACTTAGCTTATTTGATCCTGCACGCCTCCAACACTGCCTTTCCCCCACAGCATACCATGTAGCCTTCACTCCTGCTCTACCAGGACACTCAGCTGTACATGCACTGAATGCAGCATTTAGAAAGCCTGGACTGACTGCAGCTGTTTTGAAGGCACTACCAAAAATAGCATGATGGAGCATGCCACCCTTGCCAGGAGAACTTCTCTTTACCGTCCTCACACTGTCCACACTTCAGAGGAGGAGGCCAAGACCTTGACACAGACTGAGGTTGTGTCCTCCTGACTGGTTTAAGCTACAATCAGACTGAGCTGCTGAGAAAAGCAGAGAAAAGCTTTTCTGCCCCTCGGTCCATTCCAGCCTCTACGCTCAGAGCATGCTGAGTACAACTGCTCAAAGCACTGACTCAACAGGGCAAGGACACGCAGCAAGGGGAGCACACAATCATCCTTTCTGAGGGCAGCATGGACTGGCACCAGTGTGAACAGCGGCCACTGCCAACAAATCTTCACACAGGGGACACACTTTGGCAGGCTGGAAACAGCTGGGAAGCTGGTTGTCTCCTACTTCATTTGTGGCAAGGGACACCTGACAGTGCTCCTGCACCTGACCAGTTCTTTATTTTAGAACCTTTTGTTTTCCAGATTCCCAATGTGTCACCATCACCCCCCCAAGTGAACCTCACTGCAAAAAGCCTACACCATTTTCATGCTAGCACTTTATCAGTTTGCATTTGCAACAACTCCAGTCTTGCAGAAAACCTGATAAAAAAACAGCTGCAAGACATAAGCCATTATCACAAGCAAATAAGCTTTAAGGAGTCAAACATGCTAATCCATTCAACTGTTGATAATAGCAAAGAGATCCAGATGAGGGATTATCCATTAGCTAGCTTCCCTCCCTGAGAAGTTTTAAAAAAACCCGATCTTAAAACTTTTCAGCGCAAAACGATGGTGTGTACAATCGTATGAAGACAATTATTAGGAAAAATTGGACTTTTGTCAGCTGGACTTTAGTAGAAGGCACATCAGTCGCAGGAACACACTGGAAACTATTTCTCTGGCACCCAGCGAGCATTTTCCCTTGTTGCCTTCCCCTTAGCAACATCACATCCTCTCCCAACACCAAAGAGGGCAAAGCTGAAACTGGAATTCATTCAACTTTACCCAGTTTTTGGAGAGTCTAGACTTGAAATCAGAGATAGACAGAAGAAAGAAAATGCTTAAGAACAAATAGTGTAAAAAACTTATTTCAAGCACAAACTGTCCTATCTTTGCCTTTATGTACAGCATAAAATGTTCATTAAGGACCACATATTCACAACAAAATGTGATTTACTGGAATTCAGAGCAGTATCAGAAACATGTTCATCCACATGGAAGTTTCAATTTGCAAAGTTTCCTTCAATTTCCATTTATATCTGGAACTTGTTTATATTTCATGCAAGCACTAGTTTTCTCCAAAGCAAGCTGCTTACACTTTCCTTAAGATTTCTAGCACAGCGTAGAAAAGTGTAGAGGCAGGGAATAAAAATCCACTGCTCCTTGAACTATACTGTGACTGAAAAATGTGCTAGAATGGAAAGCTTCAGTGTGCATGCAGACTCTCATGTCTGATAGCTATTAAAATCTCAGCAATTTTAGAGCTGAAAATAACAAAGTTACAGAGTAGAAGAATAAAAGAAAAATTTTAAAAGAAATACAGGGGAAAGAAAAGACTGAAAAACAATTAAGAAAAATGTTGCTGACCTAAATGAAAACATGACAGACCTGTCCATTACAAATGATTCAGAGAACAGACAATGCAGAGGTACCAGAAAGCATCAAATAGAAGACAAATTCTGGTAATGAAGAGCTTATAAATCACCCTCAGCAAGTTTAAATAATAAAGAATAAGGGGCATGAATAAACATTAAATACTAATGCCTGCATAACTACTAGATTTTTGTAAGGTTAAAGTCACATCATTATATGAATCTTGATTTCATCAGTGTGGAACAATTGCTATTAAACTCCTGTCCTTAAGAAATACTCAGTAGCTGCTGGATTTGCAGTTTCAATGGTGAGACAGACACATCCAGCACGAGACACTGAGCTGTCCTCGACGGAGTGGTGAGAGCTGTTTGACTGCGAGTAAGACAACACTCCCAGGGATGGTGATCAGAGAGGACTGAGCTGCAGCATCATCCGTTCCCAAGGTCTTGAAGGAATGCAGATGAAACCGAGTAAAACGTATGGGGCACAGGAGCAAAGAAAAACTAGAAAACAACCACTGAAAAACAAACACAGGCACTGAAGGAAAGAAGGTCCCACCTACTCTCTGCTCCAGCCAGTTTAAGGCAGAGGAAGAGCTCACTGTGTCTCGCAGGAAAGCAGCTGTTGAGTTTTGTGAAGGCAGTTTCAAGGTCGAGTAGTGATTAATGCATGAATCATCACCAGCCCACAAACACTACAAACCTACAGTCAAAATGTCAAGACCACAGCAAAGCAAACTGATGTTGAATCAATCTATCTTGGAAATATTTCTAGTAAAGTTATATAATGTATTGCTTAATTCTATCAGGGCATATTGAGAATACTGTTTGTACATCTCATAACAGTATCATTCTCTGCAGTTAAACACAAAAGTTGACACAACCTCCAGATTCTTTAGGCTTTAAATGCTCTTCTTAAAAAATTGCATAGCCCTCTATAACAACTACCTGTGGCACAGCAAGTGCAGTATTTCAGATTCAAACGAAGCAACCCAAGACCTTTCAACAGCAAAAAGTAAGTTTTGTTAAGTTCATTATTTACTTGGCTGGAAACACCACATTATGGAGAGCTAGTAAAGAAATTCCTGAAAGGTACTAACATCAAAGAAATTTCACTTTGTTCAAATGTTTCCTTTGTATTCCAGTAAGTTCCAAAAAAAGACTGCTTGTAATATTTATTCTAGCTGCATATTTTCAATTGAAAAATAAGAAGACAATCTCTCCCTTTATACCTCATTTCTGCAATTACAATCTCATGCAAGAAAACGCTTAAGATAACTGTTAAAGTAACAACTGGAGATGTTGCTTGAATTAAATCCAGCATCCTTCTTTATCTCACATACCTACCTCAAAGAAAACCAAAGTATATTAACAGTCCGAGATAAAATAAGTAAATCAAACAAAACAAATACTTCCTTGATTGTCTAACAATTTACCTTAAAGAAATCCACCTCATAAAGTTGTTTGTTTTAAGCTGAAAACTACAAAGCTAATAAAACAATCTAGCACATGCTTTCAGGTTTCAGCCTCCTCAAAACTGAAATCCTGTTAGTCAAACACAGCTACCCCTAATTACTCTCCCACATAATGGAAACCTGCTAAGGGAGAGAGATGAATGGTTGTTGTGCGCTAGAAAACCAAGCACATTTAATGGCAATTGTGTACACCATCTGCTGGTAAAAAGAACTTCAGTTACTATAGTTAATGTTTTACTTTGCCTCCAATTGTTATTAGAAACATGGAACACCGACAATAAGGAAACACAAAGCTACTTCTGTATAATCTGGGGTTTATTACTATAGTCATGTCTCCTGACCTTATTCCCTCTTGGAATAAATGTCAGCAAGCCATCCAAATCCACCTGGGCATACATCCCATATCATCAGTACTTTAAGCCATACAGACATCCAGTGAATGGGACTGTTTAAAGTTAACCGACTGCCCATGGTGTTCAGGAGGAAAACCACAGCTGCAGCACAGCACAGCTGCCAGCTCCTGGGATGGGCTGTGACGGGGTTCAGAGTATCCCACAACCTGCTCACACTCACAGACTCTCCTTGGTTCCAGCCCACCCTGGAATTACTGTGTGGCAGCACTCTGGGGTAAGGGATGCCAGCCCTACATAATCATTCTGTACCTAAGCTGCAGCACAGATGTGTTGCTCTGCACCTTTGCCCAGGTGTTCTGATGACGAACACAGCGAACACTGCTATCTGTGGGGCATTAATCCACGGAGATAAGAAATGCTGATTAGTATCTAAAGAAGGTTTATTTTCTATTGTACATGTTAACCAAACTGCCCAGTAATTTACTCATTCTGATGGTTCAGAATGATCCTGTCATCTCAGTTCCATTTTGTGAACAATGGTAACCTTGGACACCACTTTAAACTCCTAAATCTATGCCAG
The DNA here is from genome assembly GCF_015227805.2 of Hirundo rustica. Taxonomy (NCBI): domain Eukaryota; kingdom Metazoa; phylum Chordata; class Aves; order Passeriformes; family Hirundinidae; genus Hirundo; species Hirundo rustica. The sequence continues at coordinate 92,686,181 of NC_053451.1, forward strand.
AGAATAGAATGGAAAAATCCCAGAGGAGTTATGCTCTCCGACAATGCTCTGTCTTCTAATGTATGCACCACTCCCAGAGGGACATCAGGTCCAAGTCCTTTATGAGAAGACCAAGTCAAGATCACTTCCTTAGGATTCAGAATCTATATCACCTCGAGATAATACAGAAAGTAAAAGATAGGAACAACTGAAAGCAGGAAAATCCCTTGACAGGCTTGACGTATGAAACACTTTGCAAGAGGTGAGATGGTCTCCATAAAATTATGAGTTATACTCTACCTTTCACTGATGCACACAGGAAACTGAAGGCTGGTTATCTGGAAAACTGGTAGGAAAAGACAAGGCTGGACTCACTTCAATACGCACACAGTGGTGGGGAAAGGGAGAACAGAGCTTAATTCAAGGATGCATGAGAGTACTTTAGGGGATAAGAGAACCAGCTGCACTTGTGCAGTTGCAGCACTTGATCATATCAACCTCCTGATCCAGCCCAGAATATGCATCCTTGCAAATTCATGCAGTTTCAGATTATGGTTTTGATATTGTTGACTTCAATTAAAGCAGTAAACATTTTGTTGTTCAAGTTTGCAGATGAATAACTTCTGTCTTGATAAACCGATTTATACAAGTACAAAAGCATTAGAAAGGAAAGGCTATCTAACAACTATATACACTTGCCATTTGACCAGAGAATTGCACAACTGCATCAAGTTTAGTCACATGAAACTTCTTTATGCCTTCCTATCTAGAGGAAGGAAGTCTTGGGATAGCTCTACAGCAAATGATTGCATGAGTGCACTGAGAGAACTGAACTCCCCTGGCCAGACCCTTTTCAGCATTCACACAAGTCCATTTTGCTCTGGCTACTGCTGCTGTATCACACCACACAACTAACACACATTCTTCAAGGCAGCTGCCAGCCTCAAACAATGTCTTGAAGAAAGGAGCACTGTGTGACAATTTTAAAGAGAAAGCTTCTCCAGAGGAGAGGATATTGGAAATAAGGCAATAAACTAACTGCCTGAGTAAAACCACTCTCCTAGTCCTACAGAGTAGATCTTAACCCTGTCAAGGAATGTAAAAATTCAGGTGTACCCCTATTGTATGGAGTGAATTCTTGTTAAGAAAACAGTTGCCATCCGAAGTTTAATACAAGAAAACCAAATACATTAACTGTGAGCTACCATGCTCAACGCTGAACACTGGAGGGGGAACAAGTACCCACTGTGCAGAGCTGAAGCACATTTAAACTCTGTACCCTTAATGCCAGGGTCCACCTAAGACTCTCACATCTGAAATTAACAGTAGAAAAAGTAGTAGTAATAGTCAGTGGTGCTGAGTCAAGGGACAGAGAAGGTTAAGAAACTGTTATACTAAGACTGAAAGGGACACCAGTCCATCTTGAAGTCAGATGACCATAAACTGGAATTATGATTTACCAAAACATAAGGTACATTTAGAAGTATGTAATATAGAATCAAGGTAATGCAAGGGAGTGCTCAAATAGCTGTTGTAATTCCCACCACTCACACGCCCAGAAGTGTCTTCTGCCAAGCTTAAGAGAACACATACCAAGAAATCCATTTCAGAACCAACGTTTCTCAAGGAATTTCCAAATAATCATGGCTGACTTGAGAGCAAAGGCAAACTGTTAAAGCTGCAACAAGCAAAAGCGAGGAGTGCCTTTTGCTAGAAATAAAGTTTTATCTCTGAGACCTACAAAGGCTTATCAGAGATAACGACAGCAGTTAATGTTGCAATAGAGTATCAAGCATTTCATTTAGTCAGGTTCCTCAGTACTTAGAGGCAATTCTTCACTTTGTCATCTGCTACTGATTAGAAAACATCCTAATCGCTACAGAACAATCTAGAAGCAGGTTACACCAAAAATAAAACTCCTCGGTCAGCCTGAACAGAAACCTTGGAAACATATTTCAAAAGTAGCATGTCAGGGAATCTGCAGAGCTCTCAGCAGGTCAGAAGTTACCTCACCAGCCAGAAAGGCTGCTAAAGTCAAAGCCAAGTAACCTATCACTCGAAGACTGGCACACTAATTCAGATCCTTAGAGACTGTGTCAACACACTTCAAGCAGCTATCAAGCAAACACTGTGTCACGGCATAGCCAAGGGCAGCATTTGGAAAAACAATGTTTCAAAAGTTGCTCAACATTAAAGCAGTCAGATTCTGTAAAAAACAAGTTAAAATGGTCTCAGTTCCACACACCCAATAATGCCAAACCTGAAAAAAAACAATTTAGTACCAGACTGCTCACGGGCTGGAATTCATTATCAAGTTTCTCTCAACTATCTCTACATTGGTAGTAAGGTTTGAAATTCCTTTCTGGACTAGAGTTGTGCAATAGAAACATGTGAATTATACGTCAGTGACTCTGAAACAGCATCACATTACCTTGAAAAACTAATTTTCCCTTCTGCAAATCTCAAACACCTAATTACTTATTCACTACACTGAATCCATGACTGATTCTAATCTTAAATTTTCAGGAAACTGTTCTCCGATGTGTCTGTGTTTCAGCAATGAAAAAAGGTACGGGTGCTCTAGATCTGAGAGAGCACGAGCAGCTCTGTTGGGTTTGGCACACAACCCAACTGACTCATCGTGCTCAACAACAGACAAGCACCATCTTACTCAGTATTTCAGAAAGCAGCAGCTAAGTTTGAGGGAGGCACTTCCACCTCCCATAGCCCCCTTTCCCTGCATATATCATATACTACCTAAATGTTTTCTTAATTAATTCCATATGTATGTTTGGTGTTAACGATAAAATTAACTACAAAATGCTCAATGCCAATACACAAAACATTCAGCTTAGTGTTTGCTGCTCAACCTAAATAGAAAAATAAAACAGTAACTGAGGTATGGTGAGGTATTCAGGTAGAAAAAAAAATTCTGTCGTCCCAAAGTCAAGGCATCACCAAACAAGTTTTCACACCTGCCCCACCCATGCTAATTTTCCAGTCGCCTGTGATCACGACCTTATCCTAATCAGTGTTCACTCAGATGGACTAAAAGGCTGCAAACGAGCTAAAATATCTCAAGACTTCAGCTCCTATATTATCATTATCTCTTATTCTTCTCCCCTGACCTACAACCCAAACCCCACACTCTTGCAAGAAAATTTTCCAAGACTGTAGTATAAAGTCATGCAGAAACACCCAGCTACTAAGCTACTAGATAGACACTGGTACAAAGTCCCGACTATCAGTGAATACTTACTCCGTGGTAAAATAAACTCTTCTGTTGCCTCAGTTGCAGAAACCTAACACACCTTACATGCCAGAAAGTGACAAAGATAATGCAGCGAATTATGTTTGTAACTGCCAATTAAGCAGAGGAAGACTACTGCAGTGGCCGAAAGCATTAATTGTGGTACCACATAAAAATAACAGAAGCTGAGTTGAAAGCAAGCTATAAAGCAATTCTTCATTTAAGCCATAACTATATCAAACAAACTAATCAAGTAATTCCCACCATAACACCAGCTCAACGACACTTCAGCTGGCATCCCTAAAAAGCAAGTCGAGGAGCACCGTAAATCACTGTGCTCGCTACAGTGGCTCACGAGGGCTGCATGTCTGAACTGCTCAGTGCCCTCTGCGAGTGGCATTTTTTGGGCTCAGTGAAACCGAAGTACGGTCAATGGTAATAACCATATTTACTACCAAAGAGACGTTACAGGAGTCGCAAAGACTGTCCTATCTCAAAAATTATGGCAGATAAGCATTCTCAACTGCTACCTTACTTGGGAAATATTTTGGCCAGCTGCTGAACAAGTTTCCTTTGCTGCCAAAGCCACATCTCAGAAACCTGATAGCGTTGTGTGATGTGGCTTTCAAGACAAGAAACCAAAAGCAAGGTAGTTATCAGTAAACACGCAAGACGCAATTCCTCATAAAACAGACTTGCTTGCTCTAACAAACCTTCTCATCAAGGACCGTGAATTCCAGACACGTTTCATGTTTTTTACTCAAGATATGGCAGGAAGAAAGCCATTAAGCAACGGAGCACTGCCTGCACTATAGAAAAGCACTGCTTCCTAGCCATGACATCAGTAGCTCCCGCGTCTCCACGCCTCGTGTTCCAGACGCGTTTCCAGGCTCTTCCCGGAGCGCTGTCCCTACATCCAGCGCAGGTGCTCAGACCGGCGTTGCCTGGTTCTAACGCGGTTCAGCGTGCCGAGCGCGGCAGCCGCCGCCTCCCGTCCGCCACAAGGGCCCGGCACGGGGAGGGGGCGGGATGGCCCCCAAGAACCCAGAGCCCCCGCGAGTAAGTCAGCACCCGAGAACGCCGACAGCAAGCGGGTCCAGTTACAGGTGCCGCGTCCAGCGCCGCCGGCCCCGGGGCCGCCTCAGGCCGCTGCGACCCCCGTCGCCACCGCGCAGGCCGCCCGCGTTCCCCCCCCCCCCCCCCCCCTTACCGAGCAGGGCAGCCGCCGCCAACAGCCCCCGGGCCATGTCGGGGTGCAGGGACGGGGCGCGGCGGGAGCGGGCACGGGCCGAGGGCGGGCACGGGCAGGGGGCGCGGCGGCGGCGGCGGCTCCGCGCTCGGGGCGCTCTGGCGACGGCCCCGGCCGGTCATGTGACAGTGACGTCACAAGGGCGGGGCGCCCGTCACGTGACCGGGGCTGGCGCTGCGGTGCCCGGGCCGTGAGGGCGGCGAGGATCTCGCGAGAGCGGGCGCGGGGAGCTCCGGGCTGAGGGGAGTGCCTGTGGGGCGCAAGGAGCCCGGGTAGCTCTGTGAGGCCGCCAGAATATGCTACATGCCCCTGAAGCTGAAGGCAATCTAAGGCGAGTATAAGTCGTCCCGCACAGAATTAATTCAGTCCCACCTGTCTAAAAACATTGGAAGTTTTTTGGGGTTTTTTTTGAGAAAACCAGAAAAGGTGAAGCTAGTTTGTAAGCGTTCCCAGATGTAATGGAGATGGACAGCCCAGGTCATTTGATCGCTTTGTAATCCAATGCTCTCTCTTTTCCACACCGTTAGGGATATCCCTGTGAAACCGCAGAAGAGCCTGTCTTGCTCCTGAAATCCTGTTTGCAGTAGGATTGGAATGAGTGCCAACAGCAGCACCCCTTCGCTTTCTCACAATGACTACCGTATCATCCCTCTGCTCACTACAGGCTGCTCCAGATCATTCTGCCTCAGAAATGATTAATTTCTGCTCCCAAGCTGCCTTCATACATTTTTACTTTGGACCCATTTGAAAGGCAATTTAGCTGCTGTGAACTCGACCTTTCCTTGCTAGTTGTCTCAGTTCACTGCCAGTTCCTGTTCCCCCAAAACATTCTGGATAAGTTTAGTTGCTCCTTAGGGTGGCATGGGGATCTACCTTTCATTTTCAATGCTATTGCTATAAACACATATTTCTTTTTTATACTGCTTTTTTATCTATGCATTTTTAGACACAGTAATGTATTATTTTGTTTGTTTTTCCCTGCAACACTTGTAGCAATCTTTATTCTTCCCCTGCAGTGCCAAAAGCAGAAGTTAGTTTGAAAAAGGACATAATGAGCAGCTCTGGTCAAGTGTTTGAATGACTCAGCTGCAGAGGAGTTGAGGGTAATGGAGGTGGGATAGGGGTTGTTCTCATTTTGGATCAGTTTTTGGAATCTACACTGGGAGTGGAGGAAGGTCTGTGGAACACACAAAGTCTCCCACAAGACAAATGAAGAGGGAGGCCCAAGGTCAGATTTACACTTGGTATGCAGGAAAATCAGTAGGCATCTATCAATGGAAAAATGAGAGATGCTTGCATTGCTACCAAAAAATGCTCACTCTGTAAGCTGCATAAAGCAACAATTTCGTGGTAAATTTTGGTAAATAAAGAACATAAGGCTATCAGCAGAGAATGATGTTGACCTTCCATGCTGTGGATCATTAGCTCACTAGGCCTTTATTAATGGTGCAGAGACAGCACCACACCGATTTCCACCTCCTTTCAGTACAAGTATTACCAAGGTCTTGGATGAATGCATCAAGTCTTGCACAACTGTGTGGGCCATCAGCCCCACTGCTTGGTAACTTGTTGGCTGACATCAATCAAACATGATAGCAGGGTAAGACATAAACAAACAAAGTTACAGCTTCTGTAAAAGCTGCTATTTACAAAGCTTGGAGGTCCAAATTAGTGCTGCCACTGAAGGAAATGAAACCTAGTCCATACCCAGCCCCTACACGTTTCATCTGACAGAGCTGCTGACCAACCAGCATGCTCACAGCTATGAACCATGATGCACTCCCTGGCCTTTCTTCAGAGCCATGGATGCAGAATGGGAAATACCCAGGAGATGTAGGAGCCATTACTACAGTAAAAGCTGTTCTGTGAGGTCAAGGCAGAGTAAGGGAGCAAGGGAGACAAGAGCACAGGCTAGGAATTTTTACCAGGAAAGAATTTCCACAAAACATGACTATTTTCCCATAGCCTTTTGCTGAGTATTACCTGACTTCACACAGTTATTTCCTTCCTGAAGAAACTTGCTAGGAATGGCTAACCAAGTTCATGGTACAGAGTCCACTCTCCTGAACATACCTGCCAAAGATAATAAACCTACAAACAGAATGGAACCATTTAGGTTGGAAGGTATCTCAAATGTCACTGAGTTCACCTGGTAACCCAGCACTGCCCAGTCCACCACTAAGCTATGGCTCAAAGCACCTCATCTATAGGTTTTTAAAATACAGCTTGACCCAGTGACTGACAACCCTTTTGGTAAAGAAATTTTTCCTAATATCCAATCAAAACCTCCCCGGCACAGCTTAAGGTCTTTTCCTCTCATCCTATCACTTGTTACCTGGGAGAAGAGAGCAACCCCCCTTCCACCTGGCTACAGTCTCCTTTCAGATGGTTTAGAGAGCAATAAGGCTCCCTCCCTGAGCCTTCTTTTTTCCAGCCTTAACAACTCCAGCTCACCCATCTGCTCCTCATCAGGCTTGTGCTCCAGACCTTTCAGCAGCTCAGTTGTCCTTCTCTGGACACTCTCCAGCCCCTCAGTGTCTTTCCCATAGTGAGGGCCCCAGAACTGAACACAGGATTTGAGGTGTGGCCTCATCAGTGCTGAGTTCAGGGGGACAATCCCTGTCCTGCTGGCCACACCATTGCTGATCCAGGCCAGGATGCCATTGGATTCTTGGCCACCTGAGCACACTGGCTGATGTTCAGCTGCAGTCACCAGCACCTCCAGGTCCTTTTCCACCACGCAATTTTCCAGCCCCCCTGTCTGGAGCAGTGCATAGGTAGATCTGCGTAACGAATTGAGACATTGAAGTTACCTTTTTTTATGTTTTTTTTCAAAGATGTATAGCACAAAGGATGAAAAAAGCTGCAGCAGATCAAGAGCGTTAAATGATAAACCCAGGTTCGGATAAAGGAACCCAGGGGAAGCTAAAATACAGAACTAAGAAAAAAAAAACCAAACAACTCAAGGAGAGGGCAGAAAGGAGGCTGTTGGCTGGTTAAGGAGAGCTGATACCTGCCAGGCTTGAGAAGCATCTTTAAGTCAGCCCCCAGCCTACATTCTGACATTTGCCTTCCCTCAGGACACGTTGGGCTAGCTAACAGTATGTCACATTTAGGAAAATTGCTTTTTAAATGCATATAATGTATGTTTGGCAAAGTTAGAGCCCCCCCAGTATCCAGGCTCCTGCTGTTGTCATTCCATAGAAGCTGCTATACGGTTTGTTCTAAGGACACTGAATTGCCAATATCCAGGTTTTCCAGACATACCTGAACATAGATGCTCTATAGAGGACATCTGTTACTTTGCTACTTCCTTTTCCAGGAAGAAATGTTTAACAGCCTCTGCCCTGTGGGTACAGGTACACCCAGGCAATGTGACCCCAAAGAACCAACTGACTGAGGCCAAATTCTATCACCAGCTACCAAAAAGCAATCAAACAGCTACTTCACTATGGAGAAGTGATTTCCATGCTGACTCATGAAGTAACTGCTTACCTGTTTGGTTTAGCACACAAAAAATCCCAGTAAGAAAAATTTAAGGAAATCAAATTAAAAATGAGGATCTGAGAAAAGTCACAATTACCTGGCCTGTCAGTCTCTCCCAGAGCTTCTGAACCTCTGAAGCCACTTGCAGACCCATCTGGAAGAGTAAGTCTTCAGAGAACACGACATCCTCTGTAGGTTCAGGGGAGTAAGGGGATGGGTAGACATCAACAGCAGGATGAGGGACAAAACCCACACTCCCACAAGCAGAGAGGCAGATAACCTCTTTGAGTACTGCTGCTTGAGGTTATTTAGAGGGGATGATACAGTTGGGTACTGAGAACATACAGCACAGAAAGACAGGCTTCGTAATTTCCACTGCTGTGGAACAACTAATTTTTAATTGCTAGACCAGAATAACATGGCCAAAGAGTTCTTGGTCTGTTGCAATTAAGAAAAACTGCACATCTCGGCACTTTTAATTAACATTGCTTCTTGAGGCAGAACCATTTCAGTCATCTTTAGGATACCACCACTGCTTTAAGCTATTTTTTAAAACTACTGAACCAGTACATTTGGGCTCATTCATTGCAGTACATTCTCACAGCTACTGCACACTACTGCCAGCTTTCAGTGTGGATAAAGCCTCTCTGGCCATTACCTTTCTGTGAAGCACGTATTCCCCTTTGGTTTAGAAGTCTGGTAAGATGGATCTCATTGGTTTCCATATACATAAAAAGTGAACTACAAAGTGAATGGTATAACTAATACTAAAAAAACCAACCACAAAAATAAACCAAAGTGCCATGTTCGCACAAAGGCTAAGAAATAAATACTTAATATGCATCAAAGATTTTATTTGCATTAACTGAAGATTCAAATATTAAAATAAGTCTACATTAAATTATAATATTAAATATGCTTTAAATACAATAAACTAAACGTGTTTAGTTTCTAAACACAAATGGAACAAAAATAATTCAGAATGCAATACAATTAATGACACCAGAGGACAGAATAAGGACTTTTAATATGTAGTTCCATAAGCTGTCACCTCATAGCATTGTTTACTTTAAGAAGTGGCCTTTTAATTGATGCACAAACCCCATGTTACATAAACTTAGTAAGGTATCTCTCAAGAAAATATTCCTTAGTTAAATTCTCATTTATGTAGCAATCAAAACTCCTTTGGTAGCTCTTTTTCAGAATGAAACATACCAGTAAGACAATTGAGGAAAATAAAGTCTTACCAGTATTACCAGAAAAGGTGTCTTCCTTATAGTTACAGTTATCTAACATCTACAATGTCATTCACTCTTTAATTCAAATCAACTTACATATGTACAATATGTAACAAAGTACTCACAAAATCCTTAGTCATTCAAGACAAAAAGCTATGCTTTTCCAATATTGAGACCATAAAAGTATTTTTTCTAAAAAAAGGTTTTGTTTTCTTAAAGTGAAGCACGCTGTACAGTAGGTTCCCTGGATGTTATTTTCAAGACAGAACTAAGTATCTCGGCTATTACAGAAACAGTGAAATAAACCTGCTGCCCTAAAATGAGGTAGGGCCTCTTTGACTCAGATCTGATCTTTGCCACCCAAGCCAGCAGAAGTAGTAATAGTAGAACATTCCATATTTTAGCTAAATAATCCAACAGCTAAGTACACACATGAATGCAGTTGTCCTCTTGGCACTTCAAGAATCTCACTTCAAAACCTGATTTATCCAAACCAGTCTGAAGTTTCTAGTAACTTGAAAGAAAATTAACACAAATTTAAGGGGTTTCATGGTGCAAGACTTCATTGTATTTCAACAACACTGCTTGTACATATATGTTCATCTATGAAGGGTTTTTCAAAAGTTACCCAAGTTGTCACTGTAGCTAAAGAATGCAGCATTTAGGGACTTTATGGATGCAGTTAGGAACAGCTAAATGAAGAAACCAGGCTTGCAGCCATGACAGAAGTATTTCTCACACAGGTGATTGTACCTTTCCATCCAACTTCAACGGCATTGTTAAACAAAACTGTAAAACTAAATTTTGAAGAACCCAAGAGAACAAAAGATTAACTAAAGGGAAAAAAAACCCCAACCCCGGACATTTAAAATTAGTAAGAAGTCTTGACAAAGGTGATCAATTAACATGTAATTTTGCTTCTTTTCCACAGCAGTGCATGCAGCTGGTTGAATAATATACATCAACCGGAAATCTGCTAAGAAGAGTCTGGAACAGCATAGGTATTTGGTGTCCTGAAGATATATGATTTTTGGTTTTATTTTTTTCCTTTTTATATTTTTTTAAATAAAACTATTTCTTCTCCTTTATGCAACATAATGGTACTGATTGGGATTGTCTTTGTCTCTCTCCATATAGTCTCTGTCAATGAGAGATTCAATTCTCTTTTTTAAGTCTCCGGGCTACAAGAAAAGATGAGATTAGTATAACAATTAGTATTACAAAGGCAAACATACTTTAAAAAAATACTGCTGAAAGCTACATAAGAAATACACCACAGTAGATAACTGGTGTACTACTGAGACTCCAACTTACTTCTGTTCACACGATACCTTAATCTTTGGATTTAATTCTATGGTATATTACATTTCTTGCTCTTATAGACAAGCTGAATAGAAACATGTTACATATAATTAGGTAAATCTAGGATGGTTTGACAAATAAGAAAAATAAGTTACCTTTACAGGAAATTTCAGTTGATTATACAATTCAGAAACAAGAAGATTATGACCAAGAGTCTTCCTCATCTTCATTATTCGTACAATAGCAGCATCAATCTGATACTGCCTGTCCTGAAATACTCTTTCAGTTGTGCTGACCTGCTCCTCAACCTAAAGAACAATACAACACCACAAATCACATCACATTCTGTTGCTACTTTTTATGAATTATATATCTGTAGTTAACCTTCACAATTAAATGAAACTCATGCTTTCTTACTCATCCTTGAGACAGGCACATGCATTACTGCATTCTAAGAAGCATGTGACTTCTGAAGTGTACTGCTAAAGCAAGTAAAAGAGAAAATGAAGGATAATGTAAAGGAAAGAATATGTCTTATTTTACATTACTTGATAAATTAAAGCCAATCCTAGAAACTCCCTTCAGATTTTTGAGAGAACACGTAACACTTTGACAGCCCAAATACAGCAGTGTTTCGTGTCAAACTCCAGTTTGGATTTCATGGAATTTAATATGCAAAGGCAAAAAAGAAACAAGCCGGTGTTAATTAGAGTATGTCACCTTGCGTCAAGAATGGGGATTCAGATACAACAAAAAGGGTTTGTTTTCACTGCAGAATTAGGGACAACCCTGACTTTTATAGCCCTCTTACCTGCTAAATATAGAAGTGACATGGTGACATTTGATTCATGAGTTCAATATAGTACCAACACTTCAGCAATACAGAAACTTTTAAGATGGACTGAAACATCTACCAGATCCTTTTAGTTTAACATACAGGCATTTAGATTTGCAAGCACAGGAAGCAACTTAAGTTGTTTTCAACTTCAGTGATTTTAGTCTCTTGCCTCTCTGAGTCATCTTGACTACTCTAAAAATGAAATATCCTTTGAAATTAAATACTCATTTCTTTATATGCAAAAAATACAAGATTATGTCCTTCCATATGAAATATGGAGATAAACAGTCAATACATAAACTGAATGAATGCAAAAAGTACATACTGTTTCTTTCATTTGAATCTGGTTGATCTTTATTCTAAACAATTTATGCTTGAAATCACCATTAAAGATGAATTTATCTCCATCTTCTACATCCTTGCCCTTTGGATTTTTAATCAACACTCGTGCTTTTCCACAAGCTAAAGACTGCAAGGTTCTTCTTAATTCATTGTCCTCTGTGAAGGAGTTCAAATATGGGAGAAAGCAGAACAAAACATTAGCATCAACAATTTTATGTTATTAATCTAGAAATAAATTGAAAAGCTAGTTATTTTATGTTAATACTTTCTTCCAACTAAGTTCCAATTAGGAAATAGCTCTCAGTATTCAAACTTGGTCTCATCTTTCACAGGTTAAATGCTGAGAGCATGCACAAGATTATGTATGCCAGAAAGATGGATTTAGAAAACTCATCTCAGCGAGTTTTGTAGCCAAAATAGTTTCAGAAGAGATTTCACATTAACACAAACTTAGCTTTAGTGCTTTAGTTTTGTGTGATAGTAACAGGGCTTTGGAAAACAAAAAGTCAGTGTATGACAAGAAACTCAAAGCCACCTATTTTAAGATTTGATCAATGTTTTTATCACACAGCAAAAAATATATAATATAATAAAAATACAGAACTCCAAAATGACAGCAAGATGTTTTGTGGGAGGGCAGAGCTAACACCTATTATAGTCCAACTTCTCTCAAAACACAAAAGTAGTAGACAGAGTGTGAGGAAAATTTTATCTAGCAATATTTAAGGCTAAAAGCATTTAGGAAAGAAAATAATTATGTTTACAATTTATTTTATGTTGCAAAGTCTTGTATCAAGATTTTGCATTAAAACAGCCTCTGCAGTCTCTAGAATACTTCATTCACAGTATAAAATTATCAGTAAATATGCTGGATCTCCTGAACAGAGTTTTTGTCTAAGAACTGAAAATAAGCTTTTGCAATCAAGTGCTGAAATACAGCTGAGTAAAAGAGTAACACCATTGCTATTTTAAAAATACTTAAGCTTTTACACAGAGCAACCTTTTCCTTCTTTTAAACTGCCAACTGTTCTATGACTTCTAAAAAAAAATAAAAACAAGTCCTTTAAACAATGTGGGCTAAACAGCCATTTATGACATTTTGAGAGTTTCAGCTTTAGTAAATGCAGATTTTTGAGCCATGCTTCTGTCCAAACACAAGGCTGCCGTTAAAACACTTTGGAGCTTTGCATGTGAAGTCACAGGTTACAGTATGCCAAAGAGAAGGAATTTACAATTACTTATCAAGCCCTGAAGTAGAAGTAAAAACTACAGCTCCTAGAGGCTTCCTTGATAATAAGGCGAGTAAAAACACAGAATATATCTGGATAACACATCTCAAAGCAGTACAATTAGAGAAAAGGGTGACTATTCTTTCTCTGAGAACAGTTTATTCATTTTCTCACTGTCCTAATGTAACAGGGACAATCTCATTAGAGAGGCTGATAATTTATTGTAACAGTGATTGGAAAACACAAGTTCCAACCATGGTCACTTAATCCCTACAAGAAAAATGGAGAGGAACTTGTAAATTTACAAGACCATGTAGTGACAAGACAAGGAGGAATGACTTCAAACTGAAACAGAATAGATTGGGTATTAGAAACAAATTCTTTATTGTGAGGGTGGCAAGGTACTAGAACAGGTTGTCCGGAAAAATTCTGGATGCTCCTTCTCTGTAAGAGTTCAAGACCAGGCTGGATGGAGCTCTGAGCAATCTGATTTAATGGAAGGTGGCCCTGCCCAGGGAAGAGGGTTAGAACTAGCTTATCTTCAAGATCCCTGCCAATCCAAGCCATTCTGTGATTCTATGCTATTCATCCTGGCCTCACAGGAACCCTGTGGACTGTGAACTGTCCTTACTACCTAAATTTCTATACTACTTCTCCAAAGAGGAGAGAAATACAGGCATGGCACTCAACGCAATGACATATAGGTAGCTCCCACCTATCAATTCCAGTCACCTGCCTTAAGAACAGTCCATTGAATTCCTTATTTTGTGCTATAATGGAATGGATTTCCATGCAGCAGATTTCATCTGTTGCTGTCAGGCAGCCAGAATGCAGGCTCCAAGGGACAGCAATCCAAGATGAGAAAGCAGTACCTGGATCAGGCTTGCATGAACCAGTGCTTGTTCTGTAAACACTGTACTCCAACCTAATGAGCTTCTCCAGACTATCCTGATCATTATTATCACTGGAATGGATTTTCTTCAGCTCCCTTACCATTAAGAGAGATGACAACTAAGCAACTTGAAGCACTGAGACAATGGAGTATGGAGCACCCAGGCTGTACTTCCTTCTGTAATGCATCGTTCTGAACGCAAGGATTCTTGGTATCCCCATTTTACAGTCTTTTAGTAAATATATTACCGTATTTTAGTACTTGTAAGGGCTCAAATACTCTTTCAAGTACTGCTGTATTGGGTTGATATTAAGTTTCAACATCTGAAGGACTACTGGGTATAAGGTGCTCATTGATGCAAAATTTGCAGAGAGTAATGATGACAATGTTTTGGCTGTAGCTGTTTCAAGAGAGTGCAAGAATTCGACAGAAAAAAACCCACCCTAGAACATAAAAACAGAAGACAGATACTGCAGATGTTTAAAAAGAAAACTGTACTCTCTCAGTTCTCTTTGTCCTTCAGGTTCAAGTGCAGAGGTGGAGAGCTACAAAGTACACACCTAGCACACACCACTGCTCTGAACCAGACCTGCTGGGAAGGGGCACCCCAGCAACAGGAACGGGCAACAGGCAGGTGAGCTCTCAGCACAATTCAACTGAAAATACTCTCTTAAATCACCCCCAAATGACAGCATTCTACAACAGATCATTTTCAAAATATAGTATGCGAAACTGAAAGGGAGCAAAAATAATCTATACACAGTCTTCATCACCACTTAAATTTTAAGAACCACAGTGATACATTTTGTAAATCTATTAGGTTGTTAGTAGTACCACATGTCACACAGCTATTACGAATTTTGTGAAGCGTCCATTTCACACACCAAGAAAATATACTAGGAAATACCTGCAGTGTTTTCCTCACCTCTTTTGCTGTGTGCATACTATTGGCACATAAAGTTTGTCCTAATGATCATGACAAATTTCTTAAAATTAGGCCATCACATACCAAATCATAACTGCTGATCATCTGATGAATAAATTTAAGAATCAGAAAGTATTCTTCCTACCTACACCAGTAGCCATTTTAATTTCTTCAAAACTGAATTCATCTCCTTCATTAAACATAAGCAATACTAATGTCTGAAAGAGCGATACTTGAAACTCCTTCTTCCCCTAAAAGAGAAACAACACATAATGGTAATATTCAGAGATTTTTCTATTGTACCCCCTACTTTGACAGTTACAGAAGGTATACATTCATTTTTTTATTTCTAGAAGAATGGATATACATTTTAGAATGCCTGCCACACAGAAGAACCAGCCTGAATGTAGTATTGAGGAAACATGATATTTATAAAACCTCTTTTTTTTTGCTCCTCTAACACTAACAATACAATACCAGCAGAAGCTCATTAGAACGGCCTGGCATTTACTTCACATCTTTCACTTCATTTTAATTACAATATATGAAATTTTGCTGTTGCTGCCATCAATAGTGAATTTGTCCGTAATTAACTCAAGTTAATATTCACCATAAGTTAGTAAAAGAATTCAAGGGTTTTTTTGTCTTTACTGTGGCTCAGTGAAGCTGTACTATTACAAGGCAAGATACTGCATGAGACAAAACAAAACCACGTAACAAACAGTGCAGTTATTTAACAGTTTAAATTTTAAACTGCATTTAAATTTTAACCACAGCCATCACATCACTAATACCCTTCAGTCTCTATGTATGTCAAGCATACTAAAAGCATCACCAGGATTTCTACAATCAAAACAATTCCAAATTGAAGATTAAAAAATGCTGTGTTCTTTTTCTTTCTTTAATTTCTTGTTTTATTACAACTTAATTTATTTGAATGAGCAACAATTCCAATCAAATTAATATCATCAAAAGGTATCATGTTTTGTTAGCTAGGCAGTATTTCAGTTTAATCATAAAAAGCCCACTTTCTGAACAAAGTAACACCATTGAATTGTAATTGTTCCTCTAAAAAAATGTGGAGGAACTACCTTTATAAAAAATAAAACACATTATTAGATTCCAAATAATTGACTTAAATTTTAACCTAACAGACAAAGCATTATGCAAGCAAACTTACTTCCTTAAATTCTGCCTTTAGGACAGCATGCCCTAAAGTGGTCTGCCACTGAAGTTTTCGACCACTGTGTTTTCCCAAGTAAAAGGTTTTAAATACCTCTTGAAGCTTTATCATCTGTTAAGAGAAAAAAACACTAGCATTATTTCAGTGCAGTGATACCAAATGATTCACACATGTAATTTCTTTATTCTCCTCAACCGTGTTTCATAACAGGTTCTTTTTTGGGAAAAACAATCTAAAAAGCAAAATTTTGCTCTCAAGTACACTGGTACTATTATGCACATAAGAAAGCCTCAGTTCAAAGATAACTGAATTTTCCTTGGGTTTTTAATTTGCTTGTTTTGTTTTAAATAACAGTAAAATAAACTCCCTGTAAAGGGTTTTAAACCTCAAAAAAGATACTGGTTTTGTCCCGGAATCTGAATTTGACCGAGAAGTTATGGGACAAAAAGCATCCATCTCACACACCTTTACACTGGCTAGTACCATCTGCTCTTAAGTTCTTCCTGCAGTTCGTGGATGGAATGGAACTCCAGTCCAATTCCACTACTTTATGCCCTCTTACTTCTAAGTAAAGGGGTTCCACCCCTCCATTTTTATGAGGTGTTGCTCATGCTGGGTCCTTCAGTAGTCTGCCATGGAGGAAAAGACACTTCAGAAACAAGAGTATAAGAGCTTCCACATCTTCCAAACTGAGTGGGAACCCTATTACCACCTCTGGCACTCTGAAGTGCTTCCCACATGTCCGATTAAGCAAGGTATTGTAGGAAATAGGGACTCCAAATACACATTTCAACCTAAATCACTCCTGGAAGGAGCTTTGCAAAAATTGCTCAACTTGAAAACAATTATTTCTCAGGCAAATATTATTTAAATGCAGGGGCTAGTTTTGTGTGTGACACATTGCAGGGAATGGAGAAAGGATCTCTAAAAAAAAAAAAAGAAACGTGCAGTAACATAACTATTGACTAGGTCAAAGTGCCTAACCAATGTAGTTAAAGATTGACTAAATTAAGGTGAACTGACCAATTCCAAATTTTTAAGTAATTGACTGTAATTCTAAGTAAGTCAATGATATTATTAAGATACAAGTTAAAAACCCCCACACTGAGTGAAATAATCATCTGAAAACAGCGGGTTTTATCCACTACGTTTTATTTTTTGCAATTCTGGAATCTTTAAAATTACATAATCCCCTTAAATATCTAGCAGAAAAAACATTAAATGAAGGGCATTAATGCACCCTGTGAAGTGCATTTAGAAGAAGAATTGAAACACAAACCTCTGAATTTAAATGGACTTCCATAGGCGTGTAAGTTGGCCAATATCCCATAGTTAATATATTTACTGTCAGGTCTATATTTCCTGGGTCACTTTGGTTCTGCATATACTAAAATAGAAGAGACAAAAATTATTAAGTATACTATCTGCATACAAAATTAGAAAATGTATATACTTAGAAATTAGAAATTTAGGATTAGTATAACAATGAAAAAATCTTACAGGCCACATCCTTGGTTAGACATGCTCTACCAGGATTTGGAGTAACTATCCAATGACCACTTCCCCAACTTCAAAACACAACAAACAGTTGGGGGTACAAAGAAAAGATCAACATGCCTTGAAATATCCTAGACCATTGTCTATACAGAGTGCTAAGGTCAAAAAAGCTTTAATCACATGCAAATAAAGCAAAAGAAAAGAAACCATGGCAAGGACTGTAAGCTCAAAAGGATGTCCTTGAACTTCTTCATCTGTTAGACAAAACTTTTTCACATAATTGGCTTGACTGATGCTCTACTCTAGACTGCAAAATCTGGGACAGAAGAGTCACTACAGTATTTTAGTATAGGTGTTGTCCTGGGTCAGATCTTTACCAGCATCCTGACTTCAGTAAGGCCCCAAAACAAGTACCCAGAGAGAAATACAACAACAGGGTGAGCATGTACAGTATTTCCTGCAAACAATTATCAGTCACCAGCAGGCTGGAAACACTGGGGCTGAGACATGCACAGTTTCTGTGCACTTAGCAACATTCAGGGAGTTTCTCTCGTGTGGGCCATTCACAAAAAATTCAGAGCAGCACCAGTTTACAGAATGAAGGAATACAGACTTCCAAAGATGTCAGTCAACTAAATTACTATGTGGTATTTAGACTAATTGACTATAAAAGGAACAAAAAAAACCCTGTAAAATTATTGTACACAATAAATAAATCCTGTTGTATAAATGGAACACTAAGTCATAATAATAGTAGACACTATCATTATGACTAAGACCTGCTCAAAAGCTGTTTTGTTTAATTTTAGCCCAAACAATACCACCATTAAATGCCTCCCCATGACTGTGGAAAATTTAGTATACAAACAGAAGCTAAAGGTACCTGTTTGAACTGTACCATGACATCTTTGGACAGTTCCATGTCCTTGAACATGCCCTCCAGTTTGCTGGTAAAAGCAGCACCACATTCTGCCACACACAAAAAAAAAAGGCAAAGATCCCACAATTACAAAGAAGCACAGAACAAGTGATAAACATTTAACCTGAGCCACATTACCAGGTTACAGAGCACCCACAAATAGGTACATTTTCAGGATTTTACTTCTCTGTAAGTACATTAAATAAACCAGTCTCATACCTGAGAAGTCAGCCTGATAGTTCTTGCTGAGCATAATGAAAGGTCTGATACACACATACACCCCCCCCCGCCCCCAGAATTTAAGTTAAAAGCTGTCCAGATATTACTTAAAATTTCCTTGTCACTTCTTAAAAGCATGAGAAAGTAAGGATTCCAAGTTTGCATACCAAAATGTAATACAAATTTAACACATCTGAAGACACCTACCATGTTTAAGCTTTGACAACATGGATTTCTCAGCATCTACCGATGCGCTTTTTCCAACTAGCAGTCTTTTGGCCAAGTCTTTCTTATAAAATGCCTCAAACACATCTTTCCCTGTAAGGAAATTGAAACAAAAAATAAAATGAAATTAAATTATATATTCTATCTGCATCACTGCCCTTCAGATTTGTGACACAAGCCTTTCTCATGAAAAGCTGATTAGCAGAACAATATTCATTATGCAGCAGTGAAGAAAAACATGTAGACATTTTGTTTTTTTATTATTCTAATAATCTTTAACATGTTTTGCCAATTTTTTACTTATTACTTTTTTATTTCTGCCCTAGGAACTTGGGCTGTCTTGTATTTTCCATTGGATCAGCTGCAAAACACATGAAATTACTCTGGGGTCCAGAAGAACATTCTCCCTCCACTGGTCTGATTTATTTAAAAAAAAAAAGGGGGGGGAGAGGAGAAGGTTTTCTATGCATCAAAGTATTTTAAAAGACTAAGGAAAAGAAAACTTAACAGAAGCCTGCTCACATCATTTGCCAAAAGCCTTTTAAAATGAATGAGTCAAATAGATACCCACAAACTTTCACACCTTAAACCCAAGCTTCTCCCTAGCGACAGTGCAGAGATACCAGCAAGGTGTTTCCCTTTTAACAGGAACAAATTTACTGTAACCCAAGCCACTACTTGTGCTGCCTACAGTAGCTCCTTATAATTCCTTGTAAACACCTTCCAGTTTAGTGCTTCTTATGATAGTCATCTTCCTTCCCCATTCTGTCCTGGGGAAGCTTCATGAACCAGTTGCATCAAGATATCAAAAAGGCCAATGCCCAGAAACTACCTACTAATTAACATCTGCTCTTAAAAGAGATCCTAGACAGCTCAAAATAAAAATTGTGCTTTTAGCTCAGCATGAAATAATAAAAATATGAAGAGAAAGAGTTGGTGAAAGTTTCAGATTAACAAAAATTAATCTCTTAGATTAAAAAGCTGCCAGTACAACTGTTTTCATTGATCATCTCCATCTGACAAAAATGATGCAATTATGATTCAATTAGGCAAACAATATTACTTTATGACTTGACTGCTTTCCCATCATGTTGTACTTGTTTGGGATTTTTATGAGGAGAGAACCCCATAGATCTCAGACAAACAAATACAGAATTAGGTAATTTCTGCTATTCAACCTCAACCCAGGATACACATTCCACTTCCCTCGGAGCAGTGACCATGCATCTGTACTAGATCAGACCACTGGCTTTTCTGATATCCCACACAGGAAAAAAAAAATTCCTAACACATTTGAGGGTTTTGTTCAGACAGAGTCATACATGAGGGAAATGCATTTCAAAAGCAGTGAAATTCAGCAGTAACACTTTTTCCTATCATTCTGAGCCCTCCTCTGTGTTCCTTCTCAGCTATGATGAGAAAAGTCAAGAAAAGTTGCTAGGCTTTCATGTTTTGCGCCTACAACATACATAAATGGACAGGAAAGAGAGAGTCTATACTGCCATTAGAGGAGAGGTTGTCGTTACAGGCATGGTTAATTTATGTTAAAAAACTAACAGCAACACCTCTAACTCTTAGGTCTCCACTCACAAGATTCTGAAAGGTCTGTAACTTGCCAATCTCAATAGAACTATTTGTCCTCACTAGTATATTTATTGTACTCTTTCAGGTGTAAGGCAACCTGAATTAAAGACCAAGTTGAGCAGAAATTCACGCTGAAAAAGATTTCTTGCATTCAGAAGAAAGCAGCCCTGCTAGTAGCAAGGGGAACAGTTTTAATTGCATCAGTGAACTGCTATTTCTTACCATGAATGAATCTAAATATGATCATGATTTTGTCAAGGATTCTTTCCAGCTCTTCATCTGTTGCTTCTTTATTACCAGCTCTTAACTTGGAATCCACATATTTTGCTACAAATAAATAAAAGTAGGTAACAGCTTAAATAATAGATCTAAAATAACCAACTTACGCATCTCCTGCTTGAAATATCACTATGTGTTAAATACTACGATACATTAAAATATAGAATAAGCACTAAACCTTCTATTTTCCCTTTTCCCATCCCTATGTTCAGTGGAATGACAGAGCCCTACATTACTGCAATATTACTGGAGCCCTACTATATATAATGGAAAAGTACTGCAAAAAGGAATAGTTCAAGACAAAAAATGAATATAGTAAAATAATTAATATTAATACATTAGAAATTCCCACATTTTGTGTTAATAGTCCTACAAGCATATTACTGGTTGAAAGACAATGTTTTGGAAGCGTACAATGTATATGAATGTATTTCATGAGAAACAGAAACAAACAACATAAAGAGGACTATATTTTTGTAGACCTTTACCATGTCCCTCATGCTCCTTGCTAGGAGCATATTAAAATTTAAACAGAAGCAATACTTTCCAGTTAGTAGTTTCAGAATGCCAGAAATAAGGTTAAGCCTTTAGCTAAGTATTTATTAAGTTAACACAACCTTCTGTGTAAGAAAAAAACCCTTTGTGGCAGCTGGAACACCACGATCTACAAATGATAACAGCCCAGATCATGGCTGTAACCTGTTATCACTATGTTGTGCTATCTGTCCTACATAAGGTGATTGTAGAAGGAAGACACAAAATAAGCCAAATAAAGGCAAAAGAATGGGCAGAGGAAAAACGAACAACCAAGGAGCAGGATCCTCTCCTGGTGTAAAATGTCACAGCTCCAGCTTTTCAGCAGGCAAAACTGTCAGGATATCTTTTGCCAGATCAGGGATAAACTAAATACTATTATTTTTGAAGTATTTGTTATTATCTTTCCCCTTAATAAGCACAAGACCTCCTGTCAAGTTAGTGGGTTTTTTTTCCCCCTCTATTAAATCTCATTGTATCTGAAGGCTTTAAAACTTATCCCAACTTCAGCCTTCAAAGCAGATGGATGGGCTCTACTTACTCCTTTCTGAGAGATCCAGAACATCGACAGAACTCCTCTAGCACCACAATTAAAGCCAGCTCCCCTTTACTTGCCGCAGCTGCTGCTCCCCCTGGCCGTTCAGTCCCACAGCAGCCGCAGTGCTGCACGGAGCAGCCGTTAGCACCCGGCGCCGTGCAAGCAGAGCGCAGGGACGGGAGGGTGACATGCTCCAGCACTGAGAGCACCCCCAAAAGCTCTCGGGGCCCGCCACGCGCCCGGGGTAACCTTGGCCTCGCGTCCCAAAACCACTCTCCTAAAGCACAATGCGACTGCACCGCTACTGCACTAGCACACTCAGCAGCATTACCATGCTTTCTAGAGATTTTAAAAATATTTTACAGAAAAATATTTGTGTACCTATCAATTCTGCAGGCTTATTTGGTCTCTTGTTGATAAATGTTTCAAAGGACTCCTTCATCAAGTTTATAAATTTTTCATTTTTCTGAAAGCACACTTCTATGATATGGTCCACTTTATCCTTAAAATCTAGCAGCTCTTGCACCATATCCTTGTCTTTTTCAGGATTAACCACTATTGTTGTCCCAAAGTTCTGTAAAACAAACACTTTTGATAGTGAAATACTTTAGAGTGCTACCTATCTCCCCCAACAGAATCGTTTACCCTTATGAAATTTATCATTAGAAAAAGGATTTTTTACAGAACTACTTATGACTGCAAGTCCTTAAAAAATGAGATGCATTGAAATTTAAAATAAAAACTAGACACACATTAATGGATTTCAAACATTAGTGTTTGATTTAAAGATTAATTACATTTAAGACAAAAGTAAAAATTAAATAAATACACAGTAGACATGACTATGATGTGCAAGTTTACAGTGAGATACAGAACCATGATTCATGTAAAATAAATTAAATGGAAACTGCCTCAGAAGCATTAAGTAAAAAGGAAAACTCTGCACTACTTTTATTAAGCCCACTAGAGAGCTCACTTGATTAAGCACATAGCAAAAATTTAACCGCTGCTCAGCCCTCGAAGATTTCTCTTTCATCAAGGGCTCTAAACCAAAATGATTGTAGCTAACTTACAAAACTTTCTCACGCACAAGCAGCAGACACAGACTTGATTTTCACTACCGGTTCCTAAATTTTATCTCAGAGGTAGAACACCATTTGTCTAATGAACCAAAATATCCTGTAAGGGAGGATTTTCACCTACTGGACAATTTACATTTGCTTTGTAACACTGATCAGTGCCCTGGACAGAAAGATCAGTTTTCCAAGGTGAGAAAGAGGAACATCTGCACAGCAAAAGCAAAACAGTATTCAATTGGTATATTTTCACCAACTGAAGTACGTTAGCCAACAACAGTAAAAGAGATAGGGGGAAATCCCTCTACAGCCTCAGAATTTCCACTGCATTTTCTAATTAGCCACTGTCATCTTTCGTGGATATCTCTCTCAAGTACTCTCTCTTTACTCATTTCAGAGTAAAGCTGAAGACAAGGCTCCCAAGGTCCTTAGAGTCAATGCATGTATCACAGAATGGTTTGGTTGGAAGAGACCTCTGATGATCACCTAAGCCATCAGATCTTCCACTTGTCAGAACTTCCCCTTCATTAACACAGCATTTGGGTGTCTCATAGTCTGTCAGGTACATTCATAAATTGCAGGGCTTTCCCCCCATTCTGCAAATGGCAAACCGAGATACAAAAAACCAAATGGCACCTCTGAATTCACAAAAAGGTGACTACAGTGGATCACTGACCCTTACCACAGTAACTTGGCTCACAAGATAAACATTAGAAGTTCTTGAAGCCTCTCTTCACTGTTTCACAACATTTGGAAGGAAGAGACTTACTGACACTACAGAAAAGGTTTTCTAGGTTTTTTGAGTATGTACAAAACCATCTTAAAACCATAAGAGGTATGACTCTGCAAGACACAGGGTATGATAAGCCAATTTAGCAACTTGCAGCTGTGAAAGGAGAGGTTCCTTTCCTTATTTTCTACCCATCTTGAACTCCTGCTTCTTTCCTTGGAGTAGCACATGGACTTTTCTCTTTAGCTCACTAAACCTGGGATTAAACTGACCTTGCCCAAGTATTGTGATAAAACAGATCACAGGAGAGCCTATGGAGTGGCAGGCAGCACTAGGATTAAGTGAGGAGCATGATCTGGGAGAAAGGAAAAAGAAAGATGATCCTCCTCAGCCACAGCAGCACCATTCAATTAGGGAACACACTAAGGAGTAAACTCCACCTTGGTTCTGGGGGCAGAGGGTAAGCATGTTCCAACTCCCATGAGCTGCAGCACTGGTGGATCATGCTGAACTCCAGATATAGGTGTGCAGAAAAGACACTTTTGGAATTAACTGATGTTGTGCACCTAGTCCTGAAGGTTGATGAACACACAGGCAGTTCAGGGGAGAGCTCTGACAGCGGGAATGATCAACTCCAGGGAGAAAAATCTTCTGCGGAGCTTTCCTGCCTTCATCTTGCAAGAACACTAGAGTGCAAGCTCTCTGGGGCAGCACACTACATGGATATTATGCCTAACAAACAAACCCAAAGCATCTAAATTCGACTGATGGCTTATTTTCAATAGGAGCATTCCCTTCCCAACAGCTTTAACACCATCAGCATTGTTGTAGGCTGGTTACAAGCAGCACTGCCTAAACCGCAGAAGAATAGCAATGTCTGATGTTTCACTGGTTTTGCAGATATGTAAGCAGTTGAGCGTATTTGCAGCAAAACAACATATAGGCCAGTTCAGCATAGTCTAAACACATGTGCATGTGGTTCTATTTACAAGCAATGCAACCCTGTATAACAGTCAAACCTGTAAGGAAAGCAATTCCCAAGCAGAAATTTAAAACCAAAGCAGGTGTTGCTGTTTCTCATCATGTGATAGTTAACTGAGGCAGAAGCATTAGCATCCCTCCCCATATTTACTTAAAACAGAAATTTGATGATACACCTCTATGCTATTCTTGGCTTTGACAGAAGAAATCTGTAACAACATAGATTTTTACATTAGTAATAGATCTTTGAAATACCTTGATGTATTCACTCCAATGCTGCAAAAGGATCTGCTGCCCACCTTTTACCCGGCTGAACAGCTGGTATGTCTGGGTCAAATCTGATATTCTGTTTTCATCAAGCAGGCTATCAAGTCCTAAAAAAATTAAATTAGAAAAAGGAGCAAATTTGCATACAGTTGCATTAACAGAATTAGAAATATATTAGAGAATATACTAGTATTTCAACTGAAATACTTTCCCAACCAGGTGATGATTGTAAGCCTTTTGCAGAATGGTTGTGAAGAGAGCTTGACTTCAAGGGTACAGTTTTATCAAGAGAACAGGAAGCCAAGTAAACTGCCCTAAATTTAAAGTAATGATAAATACTTCACGAGATTTTTTCCTGTGGAGCACAGTGAGCTGTTTTTAGATTAAGAATGTGCTGGGAACAGTCTACACTCCTACCAGTGGAATAACACAGTATTACAAATTCCTTTTAAGCAACTTTTACTTTGCCGATTCACCCTACATGAGACTAGGCTCTGGGCTATGGAGAAGTGAAGCCCAAAGAATCTAACAAGCAAATAACTTCATATACATTTTTCCATTTGAGAGTATGACAAATGTAGCTCCAGTGCAATCAGAAGTACTTTGCCTGGTGTCAGTTACAGGGGCTTTAGTAATACTAGAGCATAGCATCAAAGATTTATGACATTTTTTTTAACAACAAAAAGATTGATTTTACACAGGTTGACAGTTCACACCATCAATGTAGCTGACACTGTACAACTGTCCTACTTCAACGAATGTATTCCATTAATGCTAATTTTTAAGTTATATGAAACATTGATTTGAAAATCTACCAAATTATCCCATATTCTACTATATTCTTCACCTTAAAAATACTTTTGCTGTATATTGTAACTTTCATGCATGTTCAGAAAGGCAAGCAATGTTTAAGAATGATGTTAGGTAAACTTTTGTCTGGTATTTTGAAATTTCCTAAACTTCTGAGATATCACAAGAATAGACATACTTTAAATGTAAGACAACATACTACACAGTCTCAAATACAGGGTTTTAGTACTCTTTTCATTGAACATGGAATTAAAATACTGGAAATCAAAGAATCATAGAAAGGTTTGGACTGGAAGGGACCTTAAAGATCATCTTGTTCCAATCCCCAGCTGTGGGCAGGGACACCTTCCACCAGACCGGGCTGTTCCCATCTCCTTCCAGCCTGGCCTTGAACACTTCCAGGGATGGGGCATCCACAGCTTGTCTGGGCAACCTGTTCCAGTGACTCACCATCCTCAGAGTAGAGAATTTCTGCCTAACATCTCATCTTGGATCTCTCATTTTTTAGTTAAAACTATTCCCCCTTGACCTATCACTATCTGCCCCCTCTTTGAGTACTGAAAGGTCACTGTGAGGTCTCCTGGGAGCCTTCTCTTTTCCATGGTGAATAACTCCAGCTCTCTTAATTAAGAAACACCCATCCCATTCAAGCACTGCATTCTATTCATTTAAAGACACCAATACACTATCTGCTTTATTACAACCTAGATCACAAAATATAGCCTTCTCTTTCTAACATGAGCTGTGTGACTGAAAAAATATTTAGTCACACATTTGATAAACGAAAAGGACACGAAGCAAAGTCCTCCGATAAAAGGTTTCACAGAGCTTCCAGAAAGCATTGCCATAGCCTTGGAAAAATCTACTGTACTCACAAAAAAACCCCACCCCCACCACTAGGTATGACTCAACAACAGTTATACTAACATAAGTAAAAAAAGGTTTCTTTCCTGCATTTTTAAGCTGTATCAAACTGATTACTTCACATTCCTTGACCATGAAAAAAAAAACCTACAAAAGGCCACATCTTTTTCTACTTGAACAGAATACTAAGATGTCATAAGCAAATCAAAATATGTCCTAGATCAAATAAATACAGAAAACTAAGTAAGTCAAGTGATGATGGAAGCTTTTTAAACTATTTTTTCCAGTGGAGACATAGACCGCAAAAGCTGATCCAACAATACCCAAGTCCTGAAGCTCAGTAACCAGAAAGGTAGAAAAATGTAAAGATATCTCCATATTTACGTGGATGGCTCATACATATTGTAAACCAAGGAAAAGTTCAGTTTAAAACAAGACCACATACTTCCTGTTTAAGCGACTTGATAAAAAAGCATATCACTGGAAAAGTTACTTAATCATAATTGAATTAAAGAGCAAGCAAAATTGACATATATCACCAAAATATAATTATTCTTACCTTCTGTTTACAAGTTTAAGAATAGCTAAGAGGAAGTGACCAATTTATTTCTATAAATGCATTGAAAACACGGAAACAACCTATTCCCATGGTAGCTGAGAGCAAAATGGGCATAAGTAATCTTTAATAGGGACAAAAAAAGACATAGAAAGAGTATGTATAACATGAAACTGTTAAACATGGATGTGATGGAGCTTCAAGATACCCAGCTACCAGGGACATCTGTTTTGCAACATAAAAGAAAACACAGATGGAAGGACAATTTGCTAAAAGATCTAAAACCTAAAATACAGCAACTGCAGAAAAAGAAGGAAAAGATCATTTAAAGTATTAAAAGATCAGGGAATACCAAACAAACCCAGAGATTCAGGGGAAAAGGAGAGATTAAAATTTAAGAGGGACAAAGAAATGGCAATTTGAACACACAGTCTGCATAAGGACTTCCTAAGAAGGCTGCAGTTCTTACCTGAAACTGCCAGACAAAAGGTAAAGTCCAGACAAAAGCATATGAAAGCTCATTGCCTCAAATGCTGCCAGTTCCAGTAACTCACAATTCTTAAAACTACACAATCACAATAGTATCTGAAACTATTGCTCTTCAGCTGTGTGATTATCACAAAAAAGAAGCTACAACAGTTACTTCAGCTCTCATTTAGAAGTTGATGTAATTCTAGGAAAGAAGCAGTTCCAAAGGTTTAACTCCTAAAGCCACTGCTGCCAAGTCAAAGGAGATCTAGAGGCTTAGCGACCTTTACAAACATGGAATCAGATTTTAGACATTTATTTCCAAATATACCATTTACTTGTCACAGTGAGGGTAACAATCACAGGACTCGCTGTGTCTGTGTAAGTTTTTCCCAGGGCTAATATACCTCCAAAGTAAAAGCTGTGGAATTTATAGCTATTGCAGAGTATGAGAATCCATTGCTAATCAAAGATTGTATTAAATTTTAAAAAATACCTTTTTGCAAAATAGCTGATAAGTGTTCTCCTAGCAGCTGCTTCTCCACACAAGCAATCAGTGGTTTCCTAAATTAGACAAGAAAAATATATTAGAAACATTAGAGTATAAAGGAGTTGCCTTCTGTCACAGTGTATCTGTGCATAACTGACATTAAAATGCAACAATTTTCTACTTAGAGGTTACAAATTAAGACAAAAAAAAATCACGTGATGAAAGACAATAAAAACTATGTATGTAATTAAAAAATAATAATAAAAGATTTGGTAAAATTAAATTCTTTACACAGCAGAAGTGAGATGTTTACATTGCAAAAGTTAATACAAAAGCATAACTAGAAAAAAGTTACACTGAATTCTGGAAACAAACCAAAAACCTCCAAAGGTTTGAACTTCAAACCAAAACAATATACACTAGTTATGTTCAAAATTCAGCTAATTGTAAAATTTTCACCTGTGTTATGTATGTACACAAGCATAAACTGAGTTAGAGCCACAAGATATAAATTTGCAAAAACTTTTAAATTTGTCCTTGATTATCACCTACTTTTTACATTTATACATTCATTTTAGACAGGACTGAAAAATAATGGGAAGTTTTTTCTTTTACATCTTTCATCGCCTAAAAGATAAAATAAATGCCTGAACTACAAAGGCTCAATTAATTCCAGTGTTTAAACTTCTACCCTGCTTACAATGGAACAACATAAAACCAACCATTTCTTTATGAGTTAAATTCTATAAAACTGGTTCTCAGAACTTTAATTGAGATTTCCTAGAAAAGATGCACACAACTTGGACGGATGGAAGCCTTTCCTGTAGGAGGATACACTTGTGCTAAAACAAAAGTGTACCTTTGCTAATACACTCTTTCCTGAAACAGCCATCAGTGACATGCCTGACATCCATACAACACACCAGTTTAGGTCCCTCATTTGGAAAGGTTCAGAGAGGGAAGCAAGGATGTTCAGAGAGGGAAGCAAAGATGAGCAGAATATGCAGCTGCAAGAGAGACAACTGCACATGTCAAGACTCTTCTTTCTGGGAAGGAGATGACTTATGGATACCATTAACAGGCAGGAAAGGGGTGAAGGGAATTGACTGATTACTTTTCCATGCATGAACTGGGGTCATCAGCAATGCTACTGGGTACCAGACTTAAAAGGAGGCACTTTATCACCTGTGGAATGCTTTGCTAAAGCCTGGTACAGACAGAAAAACTAGTATGAATCCCCATGAGAGACTTCAAATATTTCAGAGATACAACAACACAAACTACAGCAGGTTCAGAAAATAACACTGAGCTGAAAACAGGCAGACACCAGGAGAGTATCAGGGCATCACATACACTTCCTCTGTTTGTTCCCTTCAGCGGCCATTAAGTGAACATGAAATATTGTCTAGACAGACCCTTGTTTTTAACACACACAGCCATTTTTATGGTATTTTCCATATGCCCCTCCATTTCCAACTACTGCTATCTGCAGTTGCTGGCTCTCTCCAACAGCAGGAGTCAGGATTGTATGAAATACCATCCCTTGCCCTGGAAGACCTGTTCTGAGTACAGGAGAAAAAGGGACAATTCATCTGCTTGAGGCCAAGAGGCAAAGCACTACATCCTGGCTAGCAAACAAAATGAGTATTTAGCTTGACAAAGGAAGGAGCCAGAAGGTACCTTCTGCATGAGCACAAAGCCACATTCCTTGCTCATCTACTGACTGACAAGGAGACATGCTTAATCTGGTCAGCTGTCCAGCACAGCACGTACTGCTGGGCAGAAAGAATCCCTCTGTGGGCTGCAACAACACACCTCCCAGGTGTTGTTTGAAGCATCTGGAATGGTGTTTCACATGATGCTTTTGTCCTAGAAGCATCATTTCCATCTCAAGATCAAGCCAGCTCCAAGTAAATAGCATCCCTTCTGGTGTTTTCCTGCACACACAGATAAACAGTACGACCCCAGAAAAACTCAAGGGCTCTGATTTTAAGAACTGCCATTTCTTAATGCAAGGGAAGGAAATTAGTGTGAACCCTTCTAAAAGTAGCGTTCTAAGCCTTTAACTAAGGGCGAGATTCAACACAAGTACTTTATGTCTATCTAGACTGAAAATGCAATGGTATCAAGCTGGTTTTTAACCTAAACAGTAAATAAATACATATATTTGCTATAACTTTATAAACAAATAGTTCCATATATTTCAATATGAGTGATTTCACCTGAAAAAGCTAGTCACCCTGCAATCAGCTTTTATGGGAAGAAGATCCAAGTTCAAGTATGTGCCAGGACACACAACACACATACATGCATATATATAACTATATAAAAATGTCTGAAGAAAATAAGTTAAAAACATAATTTTTATTCAGTTATCCTTTTGACACCAAATGAAATGCCAAAAATCCAATAAATTTAATATCACGTTCTTAACCAAAGAAAAAAGCAACAGCTTACTACAGGACAAATTATAAATTATATGGCTTTATGCAGTGTGCCAGCTCCTGCAGGAATGTGTTAACAAAACACAATTATTACTTAAAACCCAAGTGAAAATAGGACAAGCTACCTCACACAGTACATTGGCAGCAGCTGATGCACTGTTAAGCTCACACTTTGGATTGTTTACAACTGACCTCTGCCCTTCTGGGTTTTTGTTTGTTTGTGGTTTTGCTTGTTTGGTTGGGTTTTTTCCTAAGGAGTCCCTCCTTCCCTCAAGGGATTTGTGGTTAAAGATGTTATCAGTACATGAATGGCTAAAATCAGCTGCTATTTTGATAATGGAAATTTGAGTTCTTATACAATGGTTCTTTTTAACTGCAGCATGTAGAATTAATATCTCTGAACACATTCATTTCTTACTGAAAATATAATTTTATTTTAAAGAAGTAACTTTTGATAAAACTGAAATCTTTAAAAAAAGCTATTTCACAAGCACTCCCAACAAGAGAGTAACTGTAAGATAATGAAGAAATTCTCAGTGTCTCTACAACCATAGATAATCATAGTGGTTTATGAAGAATTCTTAACTTACAGTAAAAATGATAAAATTTGTACTCACTGTGTGCTGTGATCTAAGTATGTTATTACTCTGTCTCCTTCTTCTTCCAAACGTTTACTAACATGGTGAAGATATTCTGGGACCTAACAAGACAAGAGAATGATCAGCTCAACTAGAAAGGTATGAAAGGCAGCTAATCTTGTTCCATGACAATTAAACTACATTTTCAAAGAGAACATGAATTGGAAAGAACTATTCCACCAGAACTTTGTTATGTACTACGTAATCTGTGTTTTTATTAATCAATGTTACTTCATATTAAATGTATTATAGTTGGTAATGTGACTTTACCTACAAGATTGTCACTGGGTTACTGCACAATTTTATCTATCAAGTTCCATGACAACCTGGGGTCTGCTTTCCCTGTTGATACAATACCATGGTCCATATCAAAACACTTGAATGAATACCTGTGTGCCGGTAAATTCCACTTGACATTAATACACCGTGGCACTATCAAAGTCCTCATGTAATCCCAGAGTTGATAAAACTAACATAAAAGTAATCATCTACCGCATGCACCTACCTCTCTTTCCTGCATTAATCTCTGGCCTTCTGCAGCATATAAACAATTTGTCTCTTCCAGAAACCTCTGTTCAAATGATTCCTTGTAAACCTGCTCAAGACATCAATTTAGTTACTTACATTAAGCTCACAGTAACAGCAGCATATTTTGTCAGGCATAAGAGGGCAAGTAAAATTTGAAGGATGTACACAGCTGTGAGAAATGTCAATGTAACATTACATGAATGAATTCTCTGTTTAACCCAGTGGTTTCAGAAAGACTGAGATCAGAAGTGACTTCCCGGAGCAGTAATGGTTTCAGTCATCACTACTTCAACGGTCTGAATTAAGAGGCTTCTGTTTAAGGAACACAGCCCAACACCGGTGCCCGACATCACAGCACAGCAATGACATCCAATCCACACAAAATCTAAACCCCCACTGATATTTCTGTGGCAAAAACCCCCTTCCAACTAGCGAAACATTGGCACAAAACAGGTAATTCTTGTCAGTAAAATATTAATATGCTCAGTAACATCTTCAGGTTTCAAGGTCTGCCAGGTTTCTCTCAGTGGCCCAGGAAAACATGAATTATATAAAATAAGGTCTGTAAAAAAGGGCACCAGTAACAATCAGAGACATTAAAAAGCTTCTGCATAATGACTAACATTTTATTATAGAAAGGAAGTAAGTCAAAAAGGACAACTACATAAAGAAAAATGTGGTAACAGTCTGAAGAACTAGGGATTAATATGTAAACAGAGGTTAAGTGAAAAGAAAACGAGAATTCCTTGAGTGTGGTGGAAGAACAGAAGAAAATATTTCTTCCAAAACATATAACAGAGCTGTAAAACTCATTCCATTCTGACCACCTTTTGTCTCTTAAGAACTCCTAGCTGAAGGTTCCCTGCTCAATGCAGGGGAGTTGGAACGAGATGATCTTTAATGCCCCTTCCAACCCAAACCATTCTATTATTCTACTACTTTCAAAAGCTTACGGTTTTTTCAATGGCTTCTCTCTGGAACAGACTAATTTTTCTGGGATGATAGAGGAAGCTACAGATTAAAGACAAGAGGATTAACATGAAAGGTAGAAAAACAGGTAAGCTGCCTAACCAGAAAGGATGTTCAAATGTAGTTGGCCTCTTCAAACTTTTTCAAACCTTCAGCCAGTTTTGCAATGCTGTATTGCCACTTTGAAATGGAGCACCCTCAGAAGGTTTTAGGAATGAAGGATATCTCCAAAGTTTCACTGTCCATCACGCAAAGCTGAAACTTTAACTCAAGGACAAACTGTATGGAAGCCAGAAGCACAGTATTCGTGACTCTCCTTGGTTATTTACTATCTCTGCTCGTGGAAAGTTCCAGTAAGTTGCAGCATGACAATCTACCTGAAAACCTTGGCCTTAACATGGCATCCCTAAGCCATGCACTTCTAAGAAGTTGCCAGTAGAGTGATGTTTTCGTGATACAGACCCAAGATCTGGACTCTAAAAAGTGACACCTTTTTACAGTGACTGAGAGAGATTTCTGTTCCTACATTTAACTGCCACTAGGATGAGACAATGAGAGATTCAGACAGACAAAATACTGCACATACTAGACCTGTACATCTATTAAGATCTGAGGCCATTACCTCTGCTAAGCAAAACAGGCAAAGAGGTCTCATTTAAAAACTGTACAAGACTGCACATGGAGTAAAGAATAGGCAATCATACCAACGTAATAGCTGGATTTTACACACATTTACCAGATGAACAAAATAATTTCTCTACAAAACACAATATGGGCAGTGCACACTGTGTTTCTAAACAAAGCTGTTACTAGTGAATTTGGCTGTACTCACCTGCAGGTCCGAGAGCATGCTCAACAAACTGCGCAGCAAACTTCTGTCCACAGCTTCACCATTTCGTTCTCGTTCGATCAGCAGGAGAATTCCATCAATGGTCTTGGTCTGAACTTGCTTGTCACTAATGATATGGTTCCTAAACAACTCTAGCCCCATATCCCTATGTGAATATTGAAAATTAGTCCCACTGAAAAATCATACATAGGTTTAAAATACATACAGTGTATGTATATTATACAGAAAAAGATTAATGGTGTTTATACTCTTACTGACACTGTCCTCTATCAAAACTGTAACAAGAATTATCCTAAAAATACAAGATCACATGCTACCACAAGCATACATTTCAGCAGAGAACTCTTATCAGCCTGTCCAACTTTCACGTAACAGACTATATTCTCTGCTTATTAAAAAAATAAATACGATCATATACCTTAACCTAAGATTCCCTGGATCAGACATTCTACAAGTGACTTGTAAGTTTTGTTCAAAAGTATGATTTCTTTGTATCTTTATGATCTTACCACCTCTATCAGATTCTTGATTCATTCTATGATGATGAGGAATGGTGCCTCTATACCATGAAGCAGCTAATTGTGAAATATGAACAATCTTAGATAACACTTGTTACCTCCGATTTCTTCGCATGCATCAGGATTTCAATAAAATTTTCCCAGTGGGAGAAAAATAAGACAAAGTATGAACAGACCTCATCAACAAGGTTTAGTAAAAGGAAGCCTAACACAAAGAGTTGGAGGAAAGCTGCTGAAGCTGGGAGCAAAAGATATCCACTGGACAAGCAAGAGGCTGGAGAAAGATGCCAGGCTCTTCAGACAGCCTGAGGAACTCACAGGAGCACAGCTGCCAGCCAGCCAGGGAAAAGACATGCTCTTACTTCCGTACTTTATCTACTTTTTTTTGTGGGGGGTGGGTGGGGGCAGCACTTTAGATAAAGTAGTAACAATACCAGAAAGTTTTGGCAAATCTTGGATTTGTTTGCTCAGGCAATGATGTAAAATGCCCCTCAGGAGGGATGCTTTGAAGCAGAATGCCCAAAGATGGGGGCTGAAAGTACAAAAGCATCAAGTGACTGGATCTGGAAAGAATCTGCACCTCATCACTGTATCTGACTCAATTAAAAAAACAGAGCAGGAAGCTGAATGTTGAAAATTGTCAAAACCAGGAGCACCTACAATAATGCTGGGCTATTGCTAAGGTAGGAGGCAGCAGTCAAGAGGAGGTTCCCACAGACCCAGCCTCACCCAGGCTCTGACAACTACAGCTAAACATATGCCTCAATTTTTAAGCTCATGTTCACAGACCTTCTTCTTTTACCCCCACTTGACAGTGAATATCCCTGGGGAAGGAGGACATGACACATGCATATGCTGACACATGCATTTCCATAAACTGACACATAACTTTAGGGATCTATTATATAGCTCAAATATAATATGAAAAATTTATTTACAATCTTTGCAAATGTAATAGCACATCAACACTCTAAATATTATAGGAATACTTACATGGATACCTACCATATAGAAGGAAGCACTGAATTCTGAAGCACATATGTACGATCCAAAAATAAGAAAATGCTCCTGATCATGATCTGAAATATATAAAGACAGTATTTTTCTCTTCACCACCATGTGATATTTTAAATTATAAAAACTTCTGAAAAACTACATCACAGCCACACACCTCATTTACTGATGTAGGTATTTTAAACTTCTATGGTGACTTGAATAGCCACAGGTATGCAATTTATTGAAGATAATACTATTACTTGGTGGTATTCCCAAGTACATCCAAGACTGTTTTCAAATTCATAACCATTCACTAACTTGTTTTGCTAGCCTGTTAGTTTTATACCACTGATATACATAAGCTATTCAAACAGTACCTCCAATACAGTCAGTAAACACCCTGAAATAGCATGCTGCCATGCTTTTTGCTTTAAAATAAAAACAAAACAAAAGTTTAAGCTGAGACAGTAATAAGCTGAGCGACAGATTTTTTCAGAATAAAAGCTGCCAAAATTTGTAAGAAAAATAGATACATTAAATCAAACAGTACAAAGAGGGTATAAAAGTATATTATCTCTTTTTTAAATTAAAAAAGTGGGAGAGGAGGAGGTGGTTTTATAGCTTACTAGACTTTTACATTCAAAATCCATTTTTAACTTTCCTCATAAGAAGGCTGCCCAACTCCCAGTTTAGCATTAGTGTAACTTCGGATGTCAGTAACTCACCCCCGGGCCAGATAAGAGATTTCTATGCCCAGCTGTCCACCTACTCCTTCCCTAAAAGATTTCATTGCCTCTGAAGCAATTATCAGGCTGACATAGCTTCTGGCCATGCATACTAAAGTTAAACAGCAGTAAAGTTGATTTCTTTTTTCCTTAAACAGCACAAGCGCTAACCCAGCACATGGGCAAGAAAGTCACTTGCTACAGGTTGTTACTTTAAGGAAAAAAAAGAAAAAGAATGCTTAGAAGTAATTAAAGCAAACAGCGTTCACAGCAAAAGCCCTTTTATGAAAACACAGGTTCAGGCTAACTACATTTTCAAGGCAGTATCTTCAACTCTGTTTTCATCATACTGCAGAATTCAAATAATCTCCCTAACACCTTCTGTTTTTAATTCAGATAAAAATCACATACCTCTGCCCAAACCTCACAGGAAAGGAAAGAACAGTGGATTCAAGGAACTAAAATAGAAATTCAACCATATGGGGCATATGAAGTCAAAGCTAAGTGACAATACAATAAAAACTCACTGTACAATGTTAGTCTGGAATTATAATGATGCCTTCTTAAAGGCACAGTTTTCATAGAGTATTTCAGAGGGGACCTTTTTCTGTAACATAAATCATTGTGGAGGTAGAAGACAAAAAGGCAGATAGAAAGCAAGTTTCAGTTATCCTTTCTTTATAGTCAGGCTAATCATCTTTTTCAGCTCTATAGTCAGGCTAATCATCTTTGCTTCGAAATAAAAAGTCACAAGTTAACCCAGTTCTGGAGCTATCTCAAAACTAAGACTTGCCAATTACTTAAAATTACAAACAGCAAACAACTTCACCATTTCTCAGTTAGTTTTTCTTTCTACCTAAAGAAAAAAGGTGTCAATGTACTTCTGAGTGATGTTCAAACCATTTATGAGCCTATGAAAGTCAGTTAACAGAACCTATATTTCAACAACAAAAGTTCCCTCAGCCAGCAAAGGGGAAAGTGAAAAGCAGTGTTACACTTGGAGGAGGAGATGCAGTGCAGTCCCAAGTTAAAACTATGACAAACTCATTTCAGCCAGATTTCACACCTCAAGGATATATACTCTGAACAAACATTCAACTTACCATTTGTCTGCAATGATCTTGCCAGCATTTATTTATCTTCTTTAAAAATAAAAGACTATCCAGAGAATCTGTACAGCACCCATTAAGGAAAACTAGTTTGCCAGTATCTTTAGAGGCCAGATTCTGGCGATGATCTTTGCCAGCCATTAGGCAAAGCTGGTCCATGGATATTCCTATGCTACTGTGCCTGCCAGGGATAAACCGTTAATTGCAGAGCTGCCCAGAACAGTGGCTGGCAGCTCTCCAAAAGGCCTCCCTGTGTTTTCAAGGAATAACACTCACAGCTCTTCAGTAATACCATCTAGTGGCTGTACTGGGTAACCTTGATACGGATTTTAACAAGAAATCCCACCAGCATCAAATACTTTGTCACCAACTGTGGTGAGAGGGATGGAGAGGTTATTTTGTTTATTTAATAAGTTCACACTGTGCACAACAGGAGTGACCTTAATCTCTTAAAAGCAGTTACAGTTCTAAATAATCCTCAACAAATCCAAATACCACTCTTTTCATATGTATCTCCAGGTCACCCTAAGTAATTACAGAGTTTTCTTCATTACACAGGAGATCCAACTGTTATTTACAAATAGTAGAACTCTCATGTGTCTCGCAAGTCCATCTAAAAGAGGCTTTACCTTCCTCTCCTGCATATTATCATTTCCAACTCATTCTGGCCAAATCTGATTAATCTGATCTCATGTCCTTGGGATACAAGGTGCTACACCTGTAAAACAGTAAATTTTCAACTCTCCAATCCACCATCACCCTGCCAAGAAGGTAAGGTGAAAGCAAAGTTTGAAGACATTCGTTTTAAAACATTTTTTCATAACATCTCCTAAAGTCTGAAAAAGCTGGAATGCAAAAGATGGTTTTACACTGCTTTAAAGAAGACTGCAATATTTGGTTCTCAAATACCGAGTATGTTAAAGACTATGGTACTAATGTGCTATGTAGAAGCCAGATACCATAAGTGGGACTCAAAAAAACCCAACAAACCACCTACAAAAAACAAAACCAAAACCACGCAGCCCAAAACCACATTGGTGCTATGTACCATTAAAAACCCCACATTATTCTGAGTGTAGGCACCTACATGGGGAATGCAGTGAACCAAGAAACGGTCACAATCCAAAGCACATTGAAAGCATTCACCTGGAAAGGACATTCATTCTGGGCCCTGGCCCCTTGTCCCTTTCTGCTTTATCCTAACATTTTCTGCTAAAAAATCCATAGAGAGCTGGGAAACAACGTCAGCAATACATATACAATATTACAGCAATGCCAGTGCTGTAATACCTGTTCAATATGGCACTCTCCATCCATTATCTGCTGGTTAGAGCATTTTCCAAGAATATGGGGACAGCAAGGTGGACACAGACTATTCATCTGCTGTTCCAGCAAGTGCAACCCCATGGCTATTACACAAAAGACACCTATGATATAAAGCCCCTTCTCAGCATGCAAAGCTTGACTGGATTCAGGAAACAAGGCTGGCTACAGCCAGGTGTCCACAGAAGATCAACAGGCACTTCTGTGACCCATTCAGTCAGAAGAAAAGTCCAGCGATGTAACTTCAGTAAACCATGGGGAAATTCACCATAAAACTTCATCCTTCTAGGTGTCCTAAGACAGCCAAATGATCTCCTGAACTCAGAGCTCTGTTTCAAGAACCTCCCAAGGTCCACATAAGATATATGAAGGCTTGTTGAATGCCTCTGTAATATATATGATACATCACTGTTGACAAGTAGTTATTTTAGGTGAAACAGGTGCACTGTCTGAAAATTCTTTTAATGTTGCCAAGCACTGTGATGGGTTTTTTCAAGCTATTGCTGCCATAAGCATCACAACTACTCACCTGCCACAGAAATTCATACCTGCTGAGAAACCTCATAGTGCTATTGACATTTTCTAGATTCAGTGTAAAATTTGCATCCCTATTAAAATAATAAATAAATGCTTATTAGCAAGCTACACATCAATGCACAAAAATTATTCACCCAGATGACTAAAGTTGTCTATCACTGATTTAAAAATATGTAAACAAAGAACCTCTTTAACACACTGACAATTACTGGTGCAATTTTTGCAAAGTCTTGTTTTAATTAAAAAATGATTTTAACTAACCATTCTAACCACTTCTGTGCATGACAAAAGGATATTCTCTAAACTGAAGGATTTGTGCTTTCACGTGTTCTTCACAGACTTGTCGCAGCTGTTTGTACAGTGTAGCAGAGACTTTGTAGGAACAGAGATTTTCAACAGCCTAAAAATCAAAAATGGATTATGAATGAGACAAAAAAACCCTTAAATTTTTGTGTCTGCATAATTAAGACTGACCAAAAAACCCAACATGATATGTTCAAGCTATGCACAAAACCAAAACATCAAAACAAAGTTATGTAGAAAAATTAAGACTTCAAGTGTCCTTTTCTGCATTTGGTCTCCTCTTATTCTGCTAGATTTTGTGTCACAAACAAGATCCACCATCACAATCTGGATCATATTTCAGATGTGCTGTTAAACACTACCAGAATTCTGCCTTCTTCAACACTGCCCAGCAGTAGAACTCCTCCAGAAGGTCCATTTTGTGCATCCTTCAGTATGCACACAAGTGCTTTTTTGGGGCAGGAACACAATCATACCAAATATTTTAATTTCTTAATAACTTTAAGGCAGACATTTAAACCAGCCTGTCTGGATGGTAAATGAGTACAGCTACTTTCCTGTCTTTTTATCAACTTTCTTCTTCCCAAATATTTCCAGACTCACACACTTGTGGTAAGGTACATAAACTGAGGGGAAAAAATAATTAAGAAAAACCCCAAACAATAACAAAACCCCCAAACACCAATCCCACATTAACCATTAAATAAAGACTTGAACTGATTTATTTGGAGCTCATAGGATTTAGTTAAGTATTTATCCTTAGTTAACTAAGGAGGCCAATTCTGCCCCAAACCAAAAGTTCTGGTGGTCACTACATTAATATCAATTGCCCTTGCATTATGAGGCAATACTGCACAGAACACCAAGGATTTAAAGCACTATGTCACCTGCTCAACTAAAACTGACCCAAGAATGTTTTCACCTGCTCCAGAGGATTCTAACCTACCTAATCTAATTTTATTTAAATGCACATAAAAACAGTCTCCACAATTTTGATATGACATTAAAGCAGGCAAACAAACAAACAAACTTGTAACAGTGCCTACAATATGTTTTCCATCTGTTGTTAAGGTAAGTAAAATGGTAACTTGCAATAAACAGTATTCAGACAAACAGAGTCTGCAGATAGTGTTATAGCCACTCCCATCCCACCAGACAAATATAAGGCTAGTCAGGACTCTCAGTTTTTTCCTTCACTGCTCTACTGTCTTCCCTTTGCTACTACACTGTCCTGTTCTATGTCCTACAGAAGGGCAGTGCTGCCCCACTTCACGTTATTTAGGACCTCACTGCAAAGGTAATTTTCTTTTTCCATTATTTTTATCACTCACTCCTCATTCGGTAATTCTTTGTACTGCCCCACTTTCTCTATCCCATCAAGTATAAGCTACTTCTATCAAAATCTCTGCAATCTACCACCAATCCCAGACATCATTTCTATTTTAGTCGCAAAAAATTGGCTGCCACCCTCCCATTGCTCACTGACTACATTTCTGCCAAGCACCTCATGCCTGATTCCACGCTGCCTCTAATGCCTGGAAAGGAGTATCCTTCAGGCTTCCTCATCACTGTTCTTCAGTTTCTTCTCAGCCACTGTGCCAAATTAAATAAATAAATCAGAAGGTTCAACTGTAGGCTGGTACACCAGCCCATTGAGTACACTGAACTCCAGCAGGCCTCTCACTTCCTCCCACAATGTCAGATAAAGACTCAAAAAAACGCAAAACCAAAAAAAAAAAAAAAACCAAAACCAAAACAAACAAACAAAAAACCCAAAACAAACAAACAAAAAAACCCACCAAAACAAAACAAACACCCCCCCCCAAAAACCAAACCAAACCACCAAAAAGGCCTAATAACAAGAATTGATGCACCCAGAGATATTTTCCCCTGTGGATGACTCGGTGCTCACCAACAGGCAATTAAAATGATCTGTAAATACAGATCAGGTTTCCAGCAGATGCTGAACCTCATCTTTTATTCCTCTGGCAGGAGAGTAAGTACCTGTCTATGCACAGGCACACTGAGCACCATCACCCACTGTGCAGAAATCTTCCTGATTTGCTGTGTTACAGATTATTTGACCAGCCTTGCACAGTTCTTACAAATAAGCAGGCAAAGAGAAAGGGCAAGAAGAACAGGTCTCCCTTCACAGTTTATCTGAAAACCCTCCTCTTCTGCCAAAGCTCAAGCATGTACCCTAGTGATTTCATAGCCATATTACTATAATATCATTTCTGAGCCTCTGAAAACAAATTAGGTAACACTCAAAGCATCTGTGGGCTGGTTTGTTTCTTTTTTTACTAGACATGGAAAAGCAGGGGTTTTAAAATGCTGAATATACAACAGTAAAATGCATTATGTCAGTCAAACTGCAAATCCGCAAGTGTATTAATAGATAAATAAATTGCAGTCTAGTATTCTATTTAAAGGGAATAATCAGATTTAGTCAATATAATTTACATAATCAGTCATTTTAGACCCATATATTATATACCCTAACTAAAGAGACAAGTATAGTCAGTTCTGAAATCCATCCTGATTTACTTGAACAAGGACTAAGTACAGACTACTGGCCTTCTTCTCTCTCAGTCTCCCCTTTGCACCTTAACTAAACATTTAGAAAATTTTAGGTGTGCATAATAATGGTGTCAGTCCTGGTCTGGCAAGGACATCAATCTGCAGATCAAACACCTACAACCACAGAAAACTTATGTTATGCAGCACAATTTAGCACATCAGTAATTTTTTATAACTTGACCACGCTAGAAAGCTGCTACTTCAGTTAAATACCTCAAAGCACATTCATCTAAAATAACATAGAACTAAACCACGTATGTTGGAAAAAGTAGAGAGAAATGGTTCAGGAGTCCATCTCTCTTTTACCCTCACTAGCCCCTGCTCCAGGAGTCCAGGTGTTACCTACTCAACCAAGACTCCTGTTTAATTCCTGAAAGGTACAGAAGTGTAATACTATAATCTAATAATATCAAGTATTTCAACATTCGTATTTACAAGAGACCATATCCTGTACAAAAATCATCACAAAATATATAACTTCATAACCCTGTTAGAGTAACAGCCTGCTTTCAGCATGTTGAGTAGGCAGAGTATTGAAGATACTAGGACTTAGCTCTCAGCCCTGCCCAGGAATAGCTTTCTGTGCCTCCCAACATACACTGCTTTTTCATGGGCCCAAACCCCTGTAGCTCTCCGAGGAACTGATATACAGAAACTGACTGCAAGCAGACTAGGTAGCGAAGTACTCAGTGAACTTTTAACAAATCAAAATACATTTATGTTGAATGTGTGCCAAAGCAGTTTACTTGGGGGGAAAAAAACCCAACAACCCGCAAAAAACAACAACAAAAAAAACAAAACAAACAAACAAAAAACCAAAACAAAAAACCACCACCTTACCTGGTAGAGCTCTTCAAGGTTGTATTTAATAGAAATGCTACTCTGTATTGCTCCCACCGCTTCATGAAGTTTCTGCCAGGTGTCCTGAGTATAATTATCTGGTAATTTGGGTCTTTCTGTTAAGTAAGACACAGGTAGTTTAAAAACAGCCACCCGACGGGAGCCTGCAGCAATGTCTCTCTCCCTGCTGCTCCATCAAGTTCTGCCAAGCCACTCTGCTCTTGGCCACGTAACTCTGGCACTCTCGGAGGGTCACTAATTCCACCCGAGCCTCTGCACGACCCGCTTCACCCCCTGGCCGCTGTGTTTGACGCCCGTGTTACTTTTAGCGAGGCAACCACCCTCGCTGGCTTTAATCAGCGTTGACACTAAGGTGGCTTTCTGCCCGCTCCCTACGGCCGCTGCCCCCGCGCACGGAGCCCCACGCGTGTCCCCAGGAGCCCTTACACGGGCACGGTGCCGGCAGCGTTATCAGCGCCGCGGCAGCCGCCCCCCGCCCCGATACGGCGGGTGACAGCGGCGGGGCCCGGCCGCGGGCAAGGGGCGGGGAGCGGCCGGGCCGCAATAAACAAAGATCGGGCCGAGCGCACCTGCCAGGACAGAGGGCCCGGCCTGCCCCGTACCCACCTCTGAAGTTCTTGATCACGAGTTTCTTGGAGGAGGCGGTCGCGCCTCCTCCTCCTCCTGTGGAGCGGGTGGCGGTGGCGGCCAGCGAGGCGGGCTTGGTTAGCCCGTTCGTGTGTCCCACCAAGGCCGACAAGTGCGGCTTCTTCTGCGGCTCGTCCGCCATCTCCGCCCCGGGCGCCGTGTCCGGCCGGGGCAACGCGCTGGGCTGGGCCGGGGCCGGCTGATCTCCGCCTCCGCTCCCCTCCTCCTCCTCCGCCACCACCCAGCCGCCCTCCCCCACCGCCCGCGGGCGGCTGCCAAGTGCGGCCGGGGCGGGAGGCACCGATAGCCTCCCGGCCGCCTCCGCCCGCCCCGGGTGCGGGTCCCGGTTCGAGTCCGTTCCCGAGTCCGGGCGGCGCTCGGCGCGCTCCAGCCCCGCTCACAAGATGGCTCCCGGGCGGGGGCAGCCTCCC
The DNA here is from genome assembly GCF_015227805.2 of Hirundo rustica. Lineage (NCBI taxonomy): Eukaryota > Metazoa > Chordata > Aves > Passeriformes > Hirundinidae > Hirundo > Hirundo rustica. The sequence goes on from NC_053451.1 coordinate 92,729,570, forward strand.
GCGGGCGGCAGCAGCCCCTCGGGTGTCCCCCGCTTCCCCCGGCTCTGTTCGCAGGTACCCGCCGAGGGGCGGGCGGAACGAAAGCCAAGGAGCAGCCGCGCTTCCCGCCCACAACCAGCCCGAGAGGCCGCCCGCGCCCTGCTCACCGGGACCCCGCAAACCCAACCGAGCCCAGCCTGCACGAGCATGGAGCGTGTCCCCGTCTCACACATTTCCCTGGCGTTAGCGCCTTCAGGAGTCAACCCGCTCGGGAGTTCAATGCTCAATTCAACTCTTTCCACCCAAGTTCATCGAGACCCCTCTCCAGCGCTCCACACGCGCAGCGCAGCTAGCGAGGAGGGAGGGGAGGCGAGCCTCCAGCGCTCTCCCCGTGAAGTAGCTGGGGTATCCCGCCACTGGGCTCCTGCCACGTGGAGGCCACCACCCGCCTCCTGTAGAAGCCGAGGGTAAAAGGGATGACAGGAACCACAACAGCCCCACAGCCCGCCTCCTGTAGAAGCCGAGGGTACAAGAGATAACAAGAACCCCCACAGCCCGCCTCCCAGGAATGCGCGGCCGGCGCCAGCGCACGCGGTTTACCGGTGACGCGCGCCCTCCGCCCCGCCCACCGCTCACTCCCATTGGCTGTCCGAACGAAGCCACGCCCCAGAGCCGCGGTGGGCGGGGCAGCGGCAGTTGGGGGCTGTCACGTGACTCTCGGGGCCGTTCCCGCCGCCCTCGGACGCGCCGGGATCCGGAAACGCGGAGGGAGCGCTGGGAGTTCGGGGCTCGCAGGGTGGCAGCGGTGTGGGGCTGCCGCCTCAGCTCCCCACCCTTTAATGGCGCACATCACCATAAATCAGTACTTGCAGCAGGTAAGCAGGATTTTCTATTATTTTTTTTAATTAGCCTGTGGGCCCTGTTTGAGTATGCGGGTGTGTTTTTCTTTGCTGTAAATATGCTGCCTTGTCTGAGAAATAAATCAACGTAGGATGAGTGATGTGGTGGGGAAACAAATTTCTTCAGTGTGCCTGAAACACATACCGTCTGAGTGCCAAGGATGTACACCTGGAATGCCTGAGAAGCGTGGAGGTTTCTGAGGTAATTTGTTTGTAAGAACGGCCACGGAGGGTTGTGTGTGCGTCCAGGAACAAGGGCAGCTCAGCTATTCGAGGAATACAGGGATCCGAGGTGCACAGGAGTGCGGACACGCACTTCTGACATGGAGGATGGAGAGGATGCAGAGGCAGGAGCGGAGCCGCAGGGATTCCAGCTGGACGGAGCTAGCAGTGACAAGCTTTTTGTGTGTCCTCTCTGGATGGTTCCTCCTGGACCATCGTATTCTCATCACTGTTACCATCTTACTTCATCTGGCACTAGTTATGTCACAAAGAGACAGTAACTGTTTGGGTTTTAGTCTCCAAAAATGGAGCCTCTGAGATCTCCCAGGACAGTGGTCTGCTCTGAAAAGTCCACATCTTGTTCGGTTGACACTGCATTGAACGTTCAGTATGAAAAACTGTCTAGCAAACATAAAATTATCTCTTCTTTGTCCTAAAATAAAAGCTGGACACAAATTTCTGGAAGAGTTTAAACAGTTGATAGTCCCTCTTTTGTTGCTGTTTTAGCAATATCTATGGGGTTTTTTTCCTATTTGGTGTGATCTTTCCATACATCAAAAAGATTTTTTTTTTCATATTGGGACAATAAGTATAAACATAACAATAAACATAAAATATAACAAAGCACAAGCAATGGGAAAGGAACTCTTAAGAAGTAATACCTAAAACTACTTCCATAACAGAAGAAACTTCCACCTTGATGTCACAATAACCTGTCCAAGCAGGTAGTTTTTTACAAGGAGTTACTTTAGCAGGAGCAAAATTAAACCATTCTTCCACAATATAACAGTTACAGTCTTTAGCAGGTTTCAGAAGTATTCAATAGAGTATCAGTCTAATATCAGACGTTGCCTTTAGAATAATATCTGCAAGTTAAATCTGCCTGTCTTCATTTTAAAGCATTTCTCAAAGATTGCACCTTTGCATCCATGTTTGATGCCTATAAGTACAACTGGAATTTTAAAGAACTTAACCAAATCTGGCTCTCAACTGCTGTTTTACCGTGCTAAACCCATGTACATACGTATGCTTGCATCCTACAACTAAGGAAAAAACCACAATGGTGTTCTTTCTACTTTCTCCCTGAGACCTTTTTGACCAACAGGTCTATTGGAAATACAAAATTATTTATTCAGTTTTAAGCCTTTAAAAACTTGATTTGATATTAGAGTGTATGAACAGTGGTAACTAGGTTGTGGGGTCTGTAGTTGTGTAAATGTGTTGCATGCCTGTTACTGGATTTTATTCTGCAATGTCACTGTTCACTTTGGTAGGTGCAAGAAGCCATTGAGACCAGAGATGGTACGTTTTGTGCAGAATTAGTATCATTTAAACATCCACATGTTGCAAACCCAAGGCTACAGGTGAGGATCTGTTTTTTGACCTTTTGATTTACTTTCCGTTTTCCTGGCTCTGTATGTGGGTCCCTTTCCATTGGAGAGAAACCTCAGAAATCTGTGTCACAGGCTGAGGTAGGATCCCCTTGTAGGTTTGCTTCCCTTTTTTACTTACAAGGATACTATATATATAATTTTTGTTTTCTGCTTGGCTCTTTGTGTTCCACTTTGAATTGTTTTCTGGATAGATACAGTTCTGAATGTCTTTTCTGACCAGGTCTGCATTAGTTATTAGCATAGCAGTGGAAAGCACTATAGGGAAAAAAGCAGTGGGTAGTAAAAGGGCCTGGTGTTTATGTGTTTTGGATGCTTTTATCTGAAATTGGCCCTGTTCAGGTTCTGGAGACAGAGTGCACACTAGCAAGTCATTACTCTGGATAAGACTGTTAGTGAAATTTAAAATTTTGGTGGATACATACTAGATGATGTCCAGAGGTCCCTTCCAACCCTAGCAAATCTGTGAGAACTACCATGACAAAATGTGTATATGATGTTCTGTTTCTGATGCACTGGATGTTCCTTTGATGCTTTGTTGGTTTATTCTGCACTTAGCTTCCATCTCCAGAGGAGAAGTGTCAGCAGGTTTTGGAATCGCCATATGATGAAATGTTTGCAGCTCACTTAAGGTAAAGATGGGCCCGGAATGTAAAGTCTGTTGTGAGGTGTACAGCAGGGATGGGGAAGGATAGCCTTAAGTTTACTTGCCTATTTTAAAGGGCTTACACCTGAAAATTTGATATTTATTACGCTTATAAATAATGCTGGAATTGCAGGAAATAAAGACTGTCTTTCTACTCTCCACATAAAGTTTGCTCTATGTACGTGGCTCTATGTGCCATTGGCCATACACCATCAGTGTATGGCCATTGGCACAGCTTTGGTGTCAGTGCTTTTTCCCTAGCTCTGCCTACTGGCTGCACAAGAATTTAGACTGAAATAAGGAAAATAAGTATTTTTAACAGGGAATTTTAATCATAGAAGTGCTCTTAAGAGAGCTTAGTATCTAAATAATTCTGTGAGGCTTTTGCGTAATAATTTTCTGCATCTAGTCTCTTTCAAGAGTCTTGCATTTTTTAAATTTAATCTTGGTGACAGTTTCAATAAGCATTAGCTTATATAAAAAATACCTATTCATCTCTAGGATCTGTTTTCTATAATTACCAAGCTTAGTGATCTGTTAAAATACTTGAGCCAGTTTTTTAGCAATACTTCTAGTCATATTTCTTTGTGCCCAAGGTAAACTGTAAAACTTCATGCCTGGTAGGACACACAAAAAAAAAAGTAATTTAAGTGTATTTTCTGATGCACTAATGCACCTTTTCTTTGACAGGTGTACTTATGCTGTTGCGAACCATGACTTTGTAGAAGCATACAAATGCCAAACAGTTATTGTCCAATATCCTTTTCCATAAATCTTGCATATCATTTTCAGATTAACTTCTTGTAGATTAACTTCTCTATATGCTTTTTAAAAATCTAATAGAATGTGGTCTGCTTCCCAATACACTTTAATTGTCCACAATGTGGACAATGGTTGTTTAGGTTTCTAAGCAAGGAAATCCAGATTCGTTCTTCTTCCAGCTTTCTGTGGGGCTAAAAAGGAATTTTTTAATTGGCTCTAAAATAGAATATTAATTTCTCCCAGACTATAGGATATTCTCAAATCAATATACCTTGCAGTTTGTACTTGGCTAGAGGGGAGGATAATGATAAAGAAGTTTCTATCATCTCTGGCCCATGTTTCTCACTGCTGCTGCCACTCAAAGGAGTGCATGGCTGTGCTCACATTCTTCCATACTGCAGCTCAGCTCCTCGATTTCTTGATGGTGTTTCGATTTCTAGTCTTTCATGACGTTCTACATGGTACCACTGAACAGCTGTTCCTCAAATCTGTGCTTCATTTCATGGCATTCTAAATTTTCCTAAATATAATACATCTTTCCTGCGAGCATTTCAGGCACATAAAGAAGAAAATTGGTAAGTACATGGTAGAAAGCTGCTAGAAAATAGACTCATCTTTTCCTAGTATAATACCATTGTAGTCAAACTAAAATTATACCTATAGTTCTATTTATCCCCAGTGATGCTAAAATTAAGCCTGATTGGCTTTGTTGCCTGGTTGGGTTTTCATGTCCAAAGTGTGAGAACTAAACATCTGAGCTTAATTATGTACAATGGTCCATATGTAACTACATGACAGATTTTTTTCAAAGAGAAGTGGAATTTTATTAAAGCCACAGTAAAAAAGACTTTGGAAATAATTATTGTAGTGTAGGATTTCTGAAATGCTGAGATCTTGAAGAACTGTCCATTTAAGAAGTGCATCTTTATTAATTTAAAGGTTAATATATACTTTCTAATTGTATGACCAGTATAATTGTATAACCAAAAAAAGAAAAAAAAAATTGCTTGTTTCTCATGTCTTACTTACTGCTTGGTTTGCACCTCGTGAGTATACTATGATTTTCTCTTCCAGGGCTTTACCTATTATGTATTCTGTAGCCCTTGATCTTCGCATTTTTGCTAATAATGTAAGTAGATCTGATGAACAACCTCATTACTTTTATCTGTTCGGTATTTCCACAATAGAAATATTTTATAAAGTTTATTACACAGTCTAATTTTGCTCAGTTCTCTTTGACTTGTTGTTTAGGATTTCGTTGACACACTAAATTCATCCAGTCCTATTGAGAAACGAGGTTGCTTGGTCTGTCCACCTATTTGCAGATGGAACTAGAGGGGTTCTGAGGACCTGAATGCAACTCCCAGTGGTTGCTTAGAACTTATGAAGGGACAAATATTTCCTTTATTGAGTAGCATGTGGTGTAAGTCATTATTTCCCTGTTATCCCTGGGATTTGTTGGAAATTGGAGGTATCAGAGACAACCAAGCTGATCTAACAATTCACCAGATCTGAAGAGAGAACTTTCTGCTCCCCTCTTCCAGACACGTGCACCATTTCTGATGCTCCTTGGAGCCCTTGCTGAGCCCATACAACTGCTGACATGCAAATAATCCCCAAATTCACATTATTTTTCTCAGGCTAGTGAATTGAAATAGCTTGTATAGGGATCTATTGAGAACTTCTAGGCCAAGGTAAGTGGCAGAGTTGTGGTTTTGTTCCTAGTCACTTCACCCGAAGATTGAAGCTAGAGTTCAAGTGAGGTTAAGGTTTGACAATATCCAGTATTTTCAGTGTTCATCTCCTCATCGCTCGCTTGTGCACACTTGTGCACAAAACCACACATGTGGAATGCTTTAACAAGGGAGTATTTTTTGTATGTGTGACTGCTCTGCAAGAAGTCTCAGTTTGAATGAGGGAAATCCATATCTCTCAGATGCATGAGAAAGGGAAGTGTTGAATCAGTCGTGCTGGAAGTGTTTGGACTCTGTCTTCTAACCTTAGTCTATTCAGAGCATTTGGTTTCAGAGAAGACTTACGCAGCAGGATGCTTTTCCATTTCTTTTATTTATGTTTCAGCTAGTGAGAATGCAAACACTATAATAAAACTTTTTAGAAAGCATGTAATAAATATCTACTTGCTATATTTTTTTTCTGTTAAAGTTTTGCATTACTCAGTATGTCAATCTTGCCCATATGTTAACAACTAAATTTTTTTTTCTTCTTGCTGCTGTAACATATGCTTTATCTTTCTTCTGGAAGTCTCAGGTCCCAGCAGTGTGTGTTAGTACTGGAAACTGTTGAATATGGTTTAGAAATAAAACCTAGTCTTTGTGTTTGTGGAGAGAAACTGAGTTATAAATTCTGAGACTCAAACTCCATAATTTTTTCTAGGCTCTTGGTCTTTGTACACTTGAGTTGAAGTGTTACTGTTCCAATTCAGGTGTTAAATCTGAATTTAGATTTCTGAGACCTGCATTAAGCTGAGTGACGCTAAAGGTAATAGTGATCGTTGCTATTTCCAAGGACTGTCCTTCTCTACGTTGGGCTTGGTACACGTCCAGGAGCCTCTCCAAGTGTTTTCTTTTGCTCTGTGAGCTTGACTGCCTTCTAGATTTGGGAGATAGCAGCCATGACAGTTCTCTTGCTATAATACTTTATAAAATGCTGTATTAAAGAACTAAACTTGGCAGCCCAGTGAACCATGATGTAGAATTGCATATTGTTTCTTGCTGTGTAATGCTAGGCAGATCAACAGCTTGTGAAGAAAGGGAAAAGCAAAGTTGGTGACATGTTGGAAAAAGCAGCAGAACTGCTGATGGGCTGCTTTCGAGTCTGTGCCAGTGACACGTAAGTGAAAGACCCTCTGTTTATCCTGCACTTGTAAATTACTAAGAACTTAATGAACTTTAGATTTTCCCACTTACTTAGACCATATATGGGTCTTAGAATGAACACTTTTGAGGCTTGTTTCTCATTTATAGTCTGTTCTCTCTTGACTATTGACTACAGAGGAAGAGCTCTCACTTCAGGTTTAGCATTCCTAGCAGGTATTGTTGGGAGGGACTGATTATCAGGAAAGATGATTCATGCTTCTGTGCCCTGTTAGTTGTGAAGTTTGCGCCATTAGAATTAATTGAATGGAAAAAAGGTGACTGGTTTCCAGTGTTAGCAATTTTAACACTTCTGAAGTGGAAAAAATGCTTTTTTTCGGGTCTTTCTTTCACCTCAAGTACTATAAGCCACTGCTGGGCTTGGATATGTTATCTGCAGGCTGGAGTGAGGACCCTGATGCAGATGAATAATATTCTGCATGACATCTTTTCATTGTGTTGAGAAAATATATAGCAGAGCTACACCTATGTTTACCCTAAAAATGCTATGGAGTGAATATCTATGGAATGAATTTACTATGAGGACAAAGTCATTATTTTCTTAAAATGTTCACTACTAGCAGGTTTTTTCTTTTTTCTTACGACAGTCGAGCAGGCATCGAAGACTCGAAAAAGTGGGGCATGTTGTTTCTTGTGAATCAGCTGTTTAAAATTTATTTTAAGGTAGGGTTCAAGTCTGGTGAGCTATGTTTTGTACTTCATATTCTAAGTCAAACCCACCCTGTTTTTACATGATAGCAGCTATCTACACTCTGATTCAAATGCTATTTTTTTTAACAGATCAACAAGCTCCATCTCTGTAAGCCCTTAATTAGAGCAATTGACAGCTCAAATCTGAAGGATGAGTATAGTATGGCTCAGAGAGTTACATACAAATACTATGTTGGACGCAAGGCCATGTTTGACAGTGACTTTAAACAAGGTACTGTGTGCTAATAACACACATTTAAGGTTTTGCTGCTTGGCATGAAATCTTGCTGAGATTGCGTGTGTATGTGTGTGACTCAAAATTGCATTGATCAAAGGAAAAGTCATCCTGAAAGGTCCAAGGCTAACAGGCTGACTCGAAACAGAAATGAGATTGCATGACACTTCTAATTGTAATGTATGCCCAGCTTTTAAGTATTTGTGTTAGTGAAGTTTCCTGCAGTCCTATGCATCACTTGTGTGCATTACAAAATGTGTGAGCATCCAAAAGAATAGGTTTTTTAAAGTTTCACAGAGGAGCCTTTGACTCTTCAGGTTGCTGCGTGCCACGTAGGAGATCTTCAGCAAACTAGTGTGGAATTAGTTTCTTGGTCCATTGATTTTGGAAGATGTACAAACTGCATTTCCTAGATTTCTAACAGATTTCAGTAGCAGAAATGCTTCTAGAGCTAAGGCCTACAGCTTCATCACTAAGTGAAACCCCTGACCAACATCTATCCTGGAGCTGGCTCTGTTACTCCAAGCAGTGTGTTCTGCTTGTCAGGTTTATCATTTTTTCTCTGTCGGTGGAAGCTGCTGAGAGATTTTCATGCTGTTATGCCGTGTGGTTTTGCTGGCACGTTTCCGCAGCTCAGGAGATGTGTGCATTGCCTTCAGCTTTTATCTCTGGAAAAACCTAATTTGAATTTAAGAAATAGAGTGTATTATCAGCGCTTCTGGAGATTCTCTGCTTCTGTAACAGGAGCACAATAATATTACTGAAGTGAATTGAAAATTCCAATAATACTTGTAACTGTAATGTCTGGCATCAAGATCTAGACAAGTTTTCTTTGACTTCCTAAAGGAGAACTTACCTTTCTGGTAATACTTTGTATTTTGTGTGAATCTCCAATTTTTTTTTAGGTATTTTGAGTGGTGTGATTCTTTTTTATACTATTTCAAATGTTATGTGTTCAAGTTAAAGATGGACACTGAGCACAGAACTTGTGTTATAGCTTTAATCCATTATTGTGGTTGATTTGTATTACTCGTGTTTGCAGCTGAAGAGTATCTGTCGTTTGCCTTTGAGCATTGTCACCGATCAAGTCAGAAGAACAAAAGAATGATTTTGATCTACCTGCTGCCAGTAAAAATGTTGTTGGTGAGTAGATACTACTTTCCTAAATGAGGGGAGGGAGGTACACATGCAGATCTTAAAACTGATGCTCGGTGTTTTCTTGGTTTTCCCTTAGTGGAATTCAGAGGCTGTTTTACCCCTGTAAGAGCCAGCATGTGCACACCTTATTATGTGAGGCAGAAAGTGTTGAGTTGTCATTTACAGCAACATAGGAAAGGAGATGGGGAGAAATAACACAGCCAAACAAAAAAATCCCACCCCCAAACAAAACCAACCAATCCCTCCTTTCCCTCCTATCTTTCTCCTACCCCTCCTAAGGGTGCAGCCCGATCTTACTACTTTAATATAGTTGAATTCTTTGGAGAAGCACTCAACAGTGTAACTTCGTCTTTTAGCAGAGTGCCTCTCTGCTGATCAATTGCACACAAAAGCCAGGGGAGGTATGGATTCATTAGAATAAATTTGTTTGCTTCTTTCTCCTGGTGGAAGAAAGAGGGATCTGCAAACAGGTGGCTGAGGACTGTTGAAAAGGGTTTGCCACATCTACAGCCTGTATTTGGCTTTTTTGTTTGTACCTCGTACATTGTCCCGTTCGAGGCATGTCAGAGGGGTCGTGAGGCAGAGTATTTTGGGTTGGAAAATCAGTGAAGACTTGTTACTATTTGATAATTTCCTGTTTCTATTGAAAGAATTAAGCGCATCTGTTTTCTTGTTCCTGTCCTTCCCTGTGTGCTGTGCTAACATTTGTGTATCCCTGAATTAGTGGATTATGCTGAGTATGGATTCATTGTAACTGAGGGGACAGGAGCTAGATTTTAGAGTTTCCTGTTCTGGCCCTGTTACCCATGAGGAATGTTATCACCTATCTTTATTGAGCAGCCATTTTCTACCTTCCCCCTGACCTGTTTGTAACCTCCCTGCCTTTTCCATTCAGTGCTGCCTGTCTAACCCCTTGCTGTGTCAAGTGGGTAAAGGGGAAGTAGAGTGGGTATGGTAATTGGCTTCTGTTTTCCTTGTTTTATTGGTTGACTTTCTCAGGGGTTGTTTTCAGATCAGTCAGTGGTAGGGTTGATAAAGAAAAACTTATTTACAGTCTTCGTAAAAGCTTTGTCCCAGTCCTGACTGGGTGCCTTAAACTGGTGGGTCTGTTAGTGCCTAGAATTACTGTGGCTTTTCTAAAGCCGTTTTAGTGTACAAGAGGCATTAAAGAAACTACATAAAGGTCATTGTATTTACAGTTGCTTTTTTTTAAATCAGAGCCCAAACATTAACATTAACTTCAAGCTACTAAAAATAGCTTGTGTGTTAGTTTTTTTGTTCCTGACAGCTCTCAGTGAACCTGCAGCTCAGTTCTGCTCTCAGCTAATCCTTCATCCAGGAAAGAAGTTAGCAACAGCATAGCGTGATGTAACTAAATTTAAAGTCTGACCAAGTCAATGTGCACTCTGATCTTTGCTGTGCAGGGGATAAAAGACAAAGCTTCTTTTTGATTCTGTAGATGGTCCAGTCTTACCTAATCCAGCAATAAGAATTAATTTTGTTTCTTTAAATTTAACTTTTCTCTCCCTTTCTTGGGCAGTGGGGGGGCATGGTGGTGGTGTTTGTTTTTTGAGAGAATATTTTTATTTCTGCACGGAGGCATAAAGAAGAAAAAAATCTGTTACAGACTGAGATAGCACTTGACAGGGCTGAAGCACAGTTCGTATTCCCTTGGAAATGCTTGAGATTCCTGCAGTTTTTCTCTTTGTAGAGTAGATGATACAACCATGACATTAAAATTTAATTTGCCCAAGCCTCATATCACAGGATCTTGATTCTACAAGTTTGATAGTTGTTCCCTAACGTTAAGTATTAATCATCCCTAAATCATGATAAATCAGTAGTTATTGTGAGTTGTGCCATGAGGCGTTTGAGAGGGACAAGGGGGTTGTCTTACAAATACTTTTTATTCACTTCTTACTCTGTAGCAAAAAGAAAAATGGTTAAACTATCATCTTTTTCTCTTAAAATTTTCTTTATAACTTATTAAATTCTTTTTGAAATGCATTTGACTTTACTCTGGAAAACTTGGACACCATTTATTTTTCAGGGCCATATGCCAACAGTTCAGCTCTTAAAAAAGTATGACCTTATGCAGTTTGCTGAAGTAACGAAATCTGTGAGGTATGGTGCTTGTTTTTCTGCTTTGTGTTCAAAAAATATTAAGGAAAAGTGTTTCCTTGGGGTGCTTGAGGAAGGCAGGGGAGGCATATTCCTACCAAGTCGTAGTTTCTTTCTTCATTGGGTGAGACCTTCTCACTTTTTCATTTCTTTATCCTTGCAGTGAAGGAAATCTTCTCCTACTGAATGATGCTCTGACAAAGCATGAGACCTTCTTTATTCGATGTGGAATCTTTCTTATCCTTGAGAAGCTGAAAATCATCACATACAGGAATCTCTTCAAGAAAGTGTAAGCCTAACAAAAGCAACGTTTTTGCAAAAGCAGATTTAATATGGTTTCACCTGGGACTGGGGTAGAATTGTATATACTCCTTGGTTCTCTCTCAGAGAGCTGACTTCCTGTTAAGATGAATTTATTGTAGAAAGGCCATTTTTCTAAGAAAGAGCATTTTTAAGTGATTATTTCTCAGTAACACATTTTTCCTGTTGTTTCTTTCAGATATTTACTACTCAAAACTCATCAGCTATCTCTAGATGCTTTTCTGATTGCTCTGAAGTTCATGCAAGTAGATGATGTTGATATTGATGAAGTCCAGTGTATTTTAGCTAACCTTATATATTTGGTAAGTGCTTGTTGTCTGCTGCTTCCAGACTTCTGACAGTGAAAAGTATTAGATAGAGAATGACAGTTTATGACAAAAACCACATCAGTAATCCCAGGTTTTTTTGAGGGACTTGTGCTCAAAGTAAAATGTTTTAATTTGCCCTGAGGACTTCCTCTAGTTCGTGCCTTTTTTTGCAGGAATCAGTTAAATTCCATAATCACATTTTTATGTATGCAGAAACATTGATTTAAAAATACAAACCTTTCAAGTTACAGCAAAAAGATTTGTTCTGCATTTGAAGTAAGAGACTCTTGGTCTTCTCACATTAGAAAAAAATAGAGCCAAATTTCTTTGGTTCCGTTCCATGTTTTGTCTTTTGCTCTAAGTGAATCTCAACTGCTTATGAATGGATAAAAGCTTGAAATCTAAATATTTGTATTAAATCAGAAATTACTGTAGTGTCAGCAAGAAAATGAGTCATTCTGTTCTAAAAACTATTTGCTGTGGTCTAGGTCACTGGGAGACTTCTTTCAGTATTAAAACACTGTGTCTGAAAAGGAAGTACTGTCTTTCAGTTTATTAGATATGGAGTACAAATTGATTAAAATCCTCATTTTAAAGTGAACAAGAGTGAGTTTAGAAACACTTGTGTAGAGCTCTGTCTCTTCAAGGCAGTGTAAGCAGACCCATAGGGGGCCCTGGCAAGAGGCTCTGAGTCTCACAGCACTCTTAGTGCTGGCTCCAACTTCCTGCTTACTCTCCGAGGTGATCCACTTACATAAACTGGACCCTCCTGGATATTTGAGTGCAGTAGTGCAGTGGTGAGTGAACACACACAGCTTTGCTATGGTTAGCTTTTAGGTGTTTGCTTGGGTTGTAGGGGTTGTGTTTCCAGCTCTGAGTACTGACGCTGCCTTTTTCTCTTTCTGCCAGGGTCACATTAAAGGCTACATATCCCATCAGCATCAGAAGCTTGTGGTCAGCAAGCAGAACCCATTTCCTCCGCTCTCAACAGTGTGTTGTTGAGTACTGCGTCTTAGCCATGCAAGTACTCTCCAGATACTCAGCTTGCCCAGTGGAGCTGCTCCCAGTGACCCCAGGAACACTGTAAATGGCCTGGTTCATGTCCAGGACTGAAATGCCAGGAACTGTTTGTGGCTCCTTTCCCGGAATGGCCAAGGCTGCCTGGGTTACAAAGTGCATTGAAATGAAATGCTGACTTTTAAGTGGTAGTTTCCACAGGCTTTCTAGATCATTCAAAGTATTTAGTGAAGAAATAAAGCAAAGCATTCCAAATCCCTTCTATTATTAAAGCTATTAAAAAGCTTTTATAAAGTACTTCATGTTACTATTTCTGTGTTTATCCTTCAGGGAGAAGTATCAACCTTTTTTACTTGTGTTAATCCATTCTTCAGTGTGGAAGTAATGCTTTCTTACATGGTTTGAAACTTTAAGTCTCAGTAATTTTGTTGGTATTAAAATACTCTTCAAACTGTCTCTAAAAAATAAAAGTTTTACTGTGTCAGTAATACATACAGGATTGAGTAAATGTGGTAGGTGCCCACAAATGGCTTTGGGATTTTTTTAAATTCTGGTCATACTTCAATAATTTTTGTTATGATGAACAAAAACTCATGTAGCTAAATTATCCACACTCTGTTTTATTTTGCTTCTGGGGAAAACACTACCACTGGATCCAGTATTTTAAGTGTAACTACCCTGGGGGTTTGTTTGTTTGTTTGGGGGTGGTACAATATAACTTTGTCCAGAATGATGAGATCATAGTTTTAGGGTTTTACAATTATTTTTAAAATAAATAAAACATTTTCTTCTGTCTTTGACTGGTGGGTTTTATTGTTCCCTCTAACTGACATGGGCATCATTCATATGGGAAAACATAGATTCCATATATGAGGGAAAGCATTTTTAGTGTGATGAAAAGGTCAAGTCCTATCTCAACATAGACATTTAAAAACTTGTCATTCCCCATGTCTTTGTAAGTTTTACTTGTATGGATCCTGAAATAAGAATATCAATTTACTGAATCAAACCCCAGGATACTAGCAACATTTAAAATCACAGAAAAATATTCAACATATTTTGAGGTTTAGGATGAAGAGTTTTAGAAAGTTTAAAGTTAAATCAGTTTTTAGTTCAGTAACTAGGTTTACTGCATCATGACTTTGACAGTACTCTGTGTCAGCAGAAGGAAAGAAACTGGCTTTTCTGTATAAACTGGAGTTAAATATATGTCATTGTTGCAACTTCCATTGCTGCAGAGTCAAATGGGGGTACTGGCTGCGTCCACATTTCCTTGCAATGACTGGTAGGGGCTTGGTGCTTGAGTGTTGGTTGTGTTTGTATCTTACTTTATTTTTTGTTTAACCCATATCATATACCTTGCAGTGTTGGTGAAAAGCAGTGTTTCCCAGTCAGTGTCCTCCAGCGGCCAGGATCCCAGGATACCAGTCAGGAACCACGTGCCCTTGTACTCAGTAACCAGAAAGCTTCCTCCAGCCAGGCGTTTGTCTACGGCTTCCTGGAGGTGCCCACAAAACTGCCTGTTTGTGAGGCTGGTGTTGAGTAGTTGTTTGCAGTCCTCTGCAGGAAGGTACGAAACCTGCAGCTCTTCGCCTTGAAGTTCATCACCTTCCATTCTCCAGCCGCCGACTGTAGCAGCCAGATTTGGAATTAAAACATGTTCTGCGAAGTCTCTCTCAGGGGTGCACACAGGAAGGTGGTAGTTGTCACACTCAACGTGCTCTTGAAGTTGTAGCAACGCGATGTTGTTCTCACCAGTGTCTTCGTCATACCGGATGTGTATGTGCTTCTCACCGACTTGCATTATCTTCCCAATTGCACTTGTGCCATTAGGCCCTGTGGAGCAATGACATTTCACTGCTCTTAGGAATAGCTCATTAGAGACCTGAAAGCTGCATGCAAGCTGCCTGGTCGTGCTGAGAAACACGTGCAGCAGAGGAGCTAAAGGCACTCTTCCTCAAAACCTCTGCTGTAAAGGGAAAAGAGGAATAATACACTGGCAGCTTTTTAATGCTGGTAGGAGCATGCACAATTTCAGCAGTAAGGATAAATACCAGTGATGTGAATTTTGGCATAAAACTAAAGCCACCACTAAATTCACCATGTTGAGCTGATCTCTCAGCACTGTGGTGCTGAGTTCTAAACTGAGCTCAAGAGGCACTCACCTCTTCTTGCCTTGTCTCTGCTTGCTTTGTAAAGGTGAATGCAGGGTAGCTGTAGTTCTAGCTCAGATACTTGACTGAGGTGCTTAAATGAAATGACAGCATATTTGTTTCCTTTAACAATATTTTTATGCAGCAAGAAGTTTAGTGAGCTTTTCTAAAATTTATCATGTCAATACTGAAATGTGCTGCAGCAAGAAAAAATGTGTTGAATCACCTACCAGCACCAACCCTGATTTGAAAATGGCTGTGCAGAAGGGCACACTCTGCTGTGGTCAACACGAAGTTACTTTTTAGCAACACTCCTCCGCAGAAGCCTTTCCCTTCTGAGTTTAGCAGCAGTACCTAAGAAAACACAAAAAGACAAGAGATAGCACTGTCCATGTGAGGTAATTCATGGGTTTCATGAATTGCTAGGAATACCTGCCAAGGAAATCGCTCGTCACTTTTCTTCCTGGTTTCGCTTATAAGATTATCACTGTCTTGAAGTCTGCCACATGCACATGCATCTAATGAATTAAAAAAAAAAAAGATCAAAATTTCATGCTGTATCATTTCAAGATATCTGCAAATGCCTTACTGTTCCACCTAGACTTTGGGTTTCTGCTTTTGCACAAAGGAAGAGGAGAATGACAATTTCTCATCTGGTGAAAATGGGAGTAGTTTGTTTGGCAGTTGTAGTCACAATAGTTTAGCAATGGGCTGAACACTGTGTTAGGCTTGTAGTGACCAGGTTTCACTGCCTGTCACTTATGAAATGAGGTTTCCTCTCCAGCCAACCATTAGCACAGCTTGCTTTTTTGTCTTTGTATCCTGTATTCAAATTGTGTCAAATACCTGATAGCTGTGGCCCAGTGTGGACAAGGTGAATCTTGGGTTTTCCTTCTTACAGCTGTCACTCAAGGGACGTTCACACCTTTCTCATCTGGTTCAAACAACACGTGCTTTTCAATTGGATCACCTGGTTGTCTGCATTTGTCACACTTCCACCTGCTTTGGGTTTGGGTCACACACACTGGATTCTGTTCAGGTGAAGCTAAACCACAGGATACCTTCCAGGTGTACGCATGGCATGCTCTCACAGCTGACTGGTGCTTAGTCCACAGGACTGCATTAAGCCAATTTGGTGAAAAGCCCACCCAAAGTGTGCACTGCGTGGACATCAGTCTTTCACCACCAAAGGCATGGCTCTACAGCTGAACTCAGACTTGTGTCTGTATTAGCACAGGTGGGGTAGCCAAATCAAAGTATACTTCTGTGGTTTTAGTAGACCTACTTTGTAAGGGGATGAAACTGAATGGGATACCTAAAATGAGATTGAAGAAATAAAAAAGGCTACTGTTTCAAGCTAATTAATATGGCAGCAAATGTTTCCCTTAATTTATCAGACCATTGGTCATGTGATGGGAATCAATTGAATCTCATTCCCAAGCAAACAGGTTTTCAGCAGAGTTGCTTTTTACCAAACACAGGAGTAGAAACCTTGGTCTGGTGAGTGATATGTAGGGTGGTGCAAGTTCTCTCTGCCAACTCATATTTAAATGTTCTGACCTCTTTTACCATTACTTTGGCATCTTGGGTGGTGGTCCCTAGAATTCTTTTTCTACCCAGTAATATTGCTTTAGGCTCGAAGCAGGCTGATCACATCCGTTAGGTGGTGGCCTGCCCACCCCAGCCCTGAGCAGGTGCCCCCTGTACCTCCACTGTCACACCTACCTAATGCGATGCACTGTTTTTTATCCTTCCCAAGCTCATAGCCATCAGCACAGGAACAGCGGTAGGAATTACTTCCTGGATAGCAGAAGTGGTCACATCCTACTTTTGCTTGGTGGTGACATTCATTTTTAGCTAAACAGAACAAGCAGAGGAAAAACATGGAGTATTCTTTCATCGCTTGACTCCTTTGCGTTTTATTTTTTATTCACTTTGTATGAAGGTAGTTAGGGACTCTGGCTTGGTAGAATTTACCACTGGGATTTTTTTCCCTTGTTAATCAGAAATTGGAGAGTAGTTTCTGCAGCATTCACAGACACATTGCAACTGTGCTCTCCCTGCACCTCCCTGCAGCAGACACTGTGCCTCTGAGTTCTGGGGAGCATTAGCCATGGGTCAAACTGGGCCTTCCATGTGACCCATGGAAGGATGCCACGGCTGTTTAAAACACCAAATATCTGCAGTGAGGGCAACTGTTGTACATGTTATGAAGACAAGTATCGCATGAGGAAGCAGGCAGCTAAGGTTTCTGGTTTTGAGAAAACAAACTGTAGCTTTCATTTTGCGCACTTGCTTAAATTATCAGCTACCAAAGATAAGAAAAATAGAAGGGTAGTATGAACATTGAAACATGCTCAACTTCCCATAGCTGAGCAAAGACTTAAATCTTTAGCGCAAAGCAACAGCTATTTGATCTAGCTCATAAGTAGCAAAACATCTTGTGCGACATGGCTGCCTAGCTCATACTGAGATGATCTCGTTCCCAGCACTGATCCAAGCTGTGTCGCCTTCTGTGCTCCCCCAGAAGCTGGTCACTGTCACGCCCCTCATACAGAAAATGACCCTGCCTTGCTGCAGCCAGGGCGTCTCCCACCCCAGGGGACCTCTGAACCAGCAGAAATACTGATGTAAGGGCTGGAAAGTAGAACCTGGCAGATATAAAAATGTCATATCTGGCCCAGGGTTTTCCTGTGTCAGAAAGCATCTGTTTTATTTTATGCTTTTTACTCCCACTGGCAATGGTTTGTTTTCCGGAGTCCTTCTGTCCCGAGGGACTGTCTTGTGGGTGCGTGCGGCCTCAGAGGCACCACGGTGCCTGGGAAGCCACCTTGGCACTGCAGCCTTGGTCCTTCGGGACCACAGCAGGGACCACAGCAGGACAAGCGGCCAGGGAGCACAGGTGGCACGGCAGGGCTGACTTTGGGGTGTGCCCATGAGGTGGTTTGGTCTCAGCTCTTCTGCTGCGCCCCAGAGGAGGGCGGCTCAGGGCACAGGGACGGCCCGCAGAACCTCAGGATGCCGTAATGTTTTGCGGGCAGGCCGCACTCCTCACCCCTGCTCTGCCCAGAGCTGTGTGTTTTCACCAAACCCGCGGTAAGTGCGTCACGGGGGAGCCGTGTGGGGTTTCACAGGGACACCCTGTGACAGGAGGAGGCGGCGCCGCTCGGGAGGGGGCAATGCCTCACCGAAAGCGCAGTTCTCTCCCTCGTAGCCCTCAGCGCAGGTGCAGGTGTAGCCACGGATGCTGTCCTCACACACTCCGTTGTGCTGGCAGGGGCTTGAGGAGCACCTCCTGCCACCTAGAAGAAATGGAGAGGAAGGAGTCGCCACCGCCACTGATCCCAAATTACACGGCCCCCGTCCCGGCACATGAGCTGTTCAGAGGAGTGTCGTGAGAGCAGTTTGGAAGGAAATGAGCTAAGTGTCACTGAACTGCTCCTCAGGGGTAATTTTATCTCAAATTTGCTTCCAGGGGCACTCTTGCAGCCCCTGTCAGAGCTTCCAGCTCCTCTGGGAGCTGCCCAGAGGTAGAGCCTGCTTCTGGAGGATGGATGCTCTGATTCAGAAAGAAAGACTGAGCTACAGTTCGTGCTTTGTTACAAATGTAGTATGAGACTGGTGGTTTAGGTCTCTCATGTTAGATTGATATGCACTAGATAGAAAAAGCTGGCACCAAAATTACAGAGCAAGCATACAGCAAGCAACATCAAAATAGGAAGAAATGTTAACTTTTATATATCTGCACAATTATCATGTAGCTGCTCAGACTCTAGCAAGCCTAATCTTTCTGATGAACTGAAGACTGAAATGAGAGGGCGTCCTCACTATGAGTGAAGCACCAGGCAGAGCTGCCAGTTTCCCTTCAAGATGCCCACAGGAATGACTCCTAAGCAGTTTGAAAACATGTTCCATGTAGCAGCTACTTATTATAGACATATGTTATCAGTAAGGGAGCCAGAAGAGCCTAACCTGCGACATGTTGCCCAGTCTTTCTAAAAATCAACACCTTGTCAGAGAGGTTAACTCAGTTAGCAAGCTGCCCTAGCTGATTTCAGGGATGGAGAAGTGAAAAATCCGCCAGCTACTGGGGAAAAAACCACCAATCACCATCTGCTTAGGCTATGGGCACACATATCTTTGAGTGTTAGATGTACTAAAATACTGCCTGAAAGAGTTACCACCTTCAACAGACCTGCAGTCAGATACTACTAGCATATCTAAGAGCAATGTAGGCCTCCAGGAACGGGTTTTGGGTGAATTAGGAGAATCTCACCTACACAGCTGAACAGGCAGAATTGAGGAGCTGCAGCTAGGGAGGGGCTATCCCTGCAGCCTGAAGCAGTTAGATGGATTCGAGCCTCTGAAGTGCATGCTGGGAAGAAAATAAATCCAGTACCTAGCTTTATTAAAGGAGGAAAGAGAAGATTCAACGAAATATAGAGAACTTGGCCTGATTTCTGTTACTGGCAAGCTATGATTAAAGTGTAAGCAAACCAGCAATATAAAAAAGGTGGTAAGTAAAAACCAGCATACATTTTTCAAGATCAAATAATTCAGTCTTTTTAAATCTAATCATAGGATAAGGGACCTAGGGGGAATCAGTGAGCATCATAGAATAGAAATGTCTCCAATGATATTGTCATTAAGCGAGCAGACTGCCATAAGGAATGCTCAAAACTTTTGGAAAGTGATGCTTAAAGAGAGATTTTTAATGGCTAAAGTTATACTGCTGATAAAAGAGGGTAGGGGACAAGGGTGTGGCAGGGGCCTCAGACAAAGTGCCCAGACAGTAGACATCCAGCAAGATGCCACTATATCAGTTTTGACTTGAAGGGACAAAAGTGGAGCAGTACAGAACAGAGCTGGTGGGTGATCCAGCAGTTAAGTGGGTGCTCAGCCTTTTTGCTCAGCCCTCTTTTACTCACAATGCAGATTTATCCACTGCACCCTGGACTTTCAGGGGAAAACAACATGGATACCAGAGGTCTAGAAAATGAGATTATTGGAAGACTGGATGAAAAAATGTGTTTGTTTACTGAGGAGGAAAGAAGCCCCTTTTCAAAGGCAACACTCTTCAAAATGTTAGAGGAAACATCACAGAGAAGGAAACACACACTGCTGTTCTTTAGGAAGAAGACAGAGCATATGGCTATTAAATACAGCAAAAGCCACCCCTGAAGCTGAAACCAGTTATGTGTCCTGATTGTGGCTAAGCTGGTTTGCAGCGACCATTCTGAACTGGTTGCCCTTCTCTCTTCCTAGACTAGAGAGGAAGCCTGCATGACATGCTTAGTACAAATATCCGATGACTCAAATTAGAAATTAATCCCACCCTCACAGAAGTAATAAAATGCCAGATATTTAGCATCATTCTTCATAAAATTTATAGCACTGATGGGATTCTTCTATGCAATGGTTCCCAGGACTCAGTGATTCAGTGGCTTCCCAGGACCAAGTGATTTAATGGCTTGTGCAGAAACTGGCTGCCGGTTTTGCTGCCTCCTTGTCCACTCTTTAAATTTAAGATTAGAAATTAATAATAGCTAAGTTAAAAACAAGAGAAAAACTTGGGATGAAGCCTACAGAAAAAAGGGAGGGCTTAGGTGCCCTCCTAAACCTGGTGCCAAAGGCTCCTTGTTCCAGTGGCATTCTGTTACATCAGGCCCTTAGCTTCTACAGATTTCGTTTCTTGCCTTGGCACCTGACAGGGAATGATGCAATCCCAGTGTGCAGAGTTTGTAGACAGCTCAGTAGCTTCTAATATCTATTTATCTTGCTCAGGTTTAAGTGCTAATTCTGTATTTGGGAGATTTTGCTGGTAAAACTGTGCTACTATGTTGTATCAGCAAAACATACTTTCTCCTATCCCAGACTGTTTCAGAACAGCTTTAGATTCAGGAAGAGAAGTAGCCTCTTTACTATGATGACATTTGCTCACCTTCTACTTTTATTGGTTTTGCAGCTTTATATGGTTTTTCCTGTATACTAATTTTTAAAAATCATTTCACATCAAGAATTTTCCTTCTGCTTTACTACAGACATGACAAATAGAGACTGTTTCTCATAGAACAAACTCTTAGAAAAACAGCATTAGACTGAATCATAATGTTCATAATTTGACAGTGCTATGAAGGAGAGAAATCAAGAAGCCAGCTTACCATAGTAGATATCCCAAAACATTTTCTGGGTGGAAAAGAAAAAAAAGAAAATCAGATTTTAATGCTCAAATAATATAATATGTCATAAATATTTTGTTAAACCAAAAAACATGTTATGAGAGAATATATACAATGGTTTAACGTTTACAAAGTTTCACAACTATAATTTCTGCCCTGCTAGCAAGATATGCCTGAGAAGGGAGAGGCTTTGCCTACTGCTTACTTTATTGTTTCTTAGGAAGCTGTAAAGGAAAAGAAACACTTCACAGGCCAGAGAGCAACAGCTGGATCCTTTAGGAATGCGGCTTCCTGAAAAAAACTGCCTGGCTATTGTCTTTCTGGCATGCAGCAGGCTGGGAAGTGACCCCATCCTGTCCCATCCCACTTGGCCCCTGGCAGGTGCTGCTGGAGGCAGCACGGTCAGCGCACAGCAGAGCTGTGGGGCACCACCACTGCTCACCACCACCATGTGCCCTGCATTTCCCTGGCTGCTGCAGCTGACCCTCAGGCTGCTTTCCCCGAAGTGATACCTCTGCCCACCCCTCCCTTCCCCAAAGCACCACGGCTGCCCATGGGCAGCTCTGCAGCTGTTTCCTCTCCTTTCCATGGAAACAAAACTCCATCCAGATTCCCATTAAAGAGCCCAGCATCCATCTGTATATGTCCAGAGAGCCCCTGGTGCAAAGGAGTTTGCACCAAGTGAGCCTCTTTGTATAGGTCCCACTTCTTGCTGGTGCATTGATTCCCTCTGTTCCAATGATAAAATCACGGAATGGTTTAGGTTGGAAGGGACATTAAAAACCACCTAGTTCCAATCTCCTGCTGTGGGCAGCGACACCTTCCACTAGACCAGGTTGCCCAGAAGCCCATCCAACCAGGCCTTGAACACTTCCAGGGATAGGGTATCCACAGCCTCTCTGGACAACCTGTTCCAGTGCCTCACACAACTCTAACTCCTCTCATTAATTCCCCATGCTGCATGCATTTGCTTAGAAGCATTTGAGTTGGGCCTTGATGAAGCCAATTTATGGTCTAGAGTGGCTGTAATTCCTTTGTGCTGCTCTCCCGGTGCTCCTCTGCTGACCAGCACCCCTTTGGCCCTCCTGGTCCCTAACGGATGCTGAAGCTGTATTTCTGTGTGTGGTCAGGATGGAACAACAGCCACATGATTTACTAATATAAGGAGCATGACACATCATTTTCAGGAGAGGACTTGAAAAATATCAGAGTTGACCTCCTCATCTCCATTTTGACCATGGAGGACTTGCTACTTGCTGAGATGGAAAATGCAAAGATTTCGCATGGAGAGAAACCCAAACAAATGAAACAGTCTTGTGTTTCATAAGTAAAGGATCATGGCAGCAGTTTTTATTGTGCATGCAGGGAAACAAAATACTTACGAGCATTTCATCATTTTCAAATACTTCTCTTGCTTCTTCATGTGTACATCTCTCTTCTAGGCATTCTCTTTCCAAGCTGCCTTGAAGGACCTCCTCCAGAAGCAGGGAACTGGCACGTCTTTGTCTCTTGATAATGCTGTTTGCATCATCAGCTGATATAAATACTGGAACATCGTATGACAAAACACTAACGTAAATACTTAAAATAATTTCCTTATATACTTTTACCTTCTTTTTTAAGATAAATAATTTTGATTCATTTGGGGTTTCAGCCACATAAAACTTACATACTTAGAAAGCTCTACTGTCTTAGCCTAAATTCAGCTGAGGAGTTATGACCTTTTACTTCTGGGGAATGCCTGACTTGCTCCCAAAGCAGGAGGAATTTGAAGCCCTTCCTGGCACATTTTACTGCATGAGACATACAGAGCAGAGTGTGGTGGCACAGCTAGGGAAAGGGGGAAAACATTATTATAAAAGGAAGAAGCTATTTTGTGAGACTGCATAGGGGTTTCAGATGCATTGGTAGAAGTGAGTATTAGTTGTATTAAGTTATGATGGTGGGTCCAAACTGATGCTCTTCAGTCTTAGTTCATGGCAAATTTTTTAAGGAGAGTAAATAAAAATTACCCCTTAGCAATGCTTATAGTTAAGAGGGTTATATCCCATACCACTGTTTATGTAGAAGACACTGTAATCTTTCAGATTTGAGCAAAGAGGAGGAGACACCAGAGATAACAGATCTTAAAACTCCTCTTTGCAAATGATGCCTCCATCAGAAACTGGCTGCCAGCTGGGCAGCTGGTGCCACCCTGAAGCCTTGTCTTCCATAGGAAGCAATGTATGACTGTGTGTATCAGCACATGTTTGTCTGTTCTTCTGTGCTTGGAAAGTAAATGTGTTGGGGCAGGGAATGTTCGGGGTTTTTTTCTCTTTTATACAGTGTTTGGGGACCCAACACTGCTGGTTGAAGTAATCAATAATCATAGAACTAGAAAAAGTGAGAGCAATAGCAACATTATTCTGAAACTGTGTATAGATATTTAGTTATCTTTTTAAAGGGTATCCCATAAGCAACTGATTTTCACATGATACTAAAAAAAGAAAACCTTCATGACTCTGTTCTACATTTTAAATTTTATCTGACCCCCAGCACATATTTCTGCCGTGCAGTGGTTCTGCCACATCCAGCACAGCTGGCACTGAACTTTTGCTGCAGGGTATTTTGACTTTCATAAGAGATCACCATCTTTTTCTTCCCTGCCTGGCTCCTCCTAATTTTTGATAAACCATGGAGGATTAATACAGAAACATAAATTTCTTCAAGCTGCAACAAGCATGCATATTGGCCTCTTTCATAGGACTCTATTTTTATTTCAGCAGCAACTAGAAATACAAAACAAAATTATCTTTAATATTTAGGACACTCTAAAAATTGTAAGGAAAGACAAAATACTACCCTGGCATAAATGACGGTACTTCAAAACTACATTACCCCATTAGCCTACAGCAGTTTTCACTTAGCTGCATGAAATAAACAGCAGAAGTTTAAAGAAAATAAGGAACAGACTGTTTTTGTTGATTTCACTCTGTGCTACAAAGTAAATATTATACAAGGTACAAAATTACTGGTGTTTTTAGAAAAGCAGCAGCACAAATCAGGATTAAAGGTGCAACAAAACAAAAGGCATACCTTCCTGCTCTGTCTGAAGGAAAAGGGCAGAGAGAAGGAAGAATATTATCCAAGAGCACCTTGCCATTTTTACCCTCTGAGCATAATGGTGCCTGCTTGCATTCCTGCAGCTCTTGTGGGAAATGGCTACAGGAGAGGTGTTGAAGGTTAAAGTCCAGCCGTCCATGAGAAAACAAAACTTCTAAGAGCAAATCCTGGCTGCAGTGTCAACACATGGGGAAAAAACCCGAAAAACAAACCCAAACCAGACCAAAAAAATCAACGCCCAGCTCAGTAGTGAACAGTGCCCCTTCTCTCTGTGCCCTGGTTGTCTGTGGGGCCCTTTGCCAGTGCCACTGAGAGCTGCTCCAAAATTTGGATGTTCCTCCCAGGCCCCAGCATTCACTTACAGTAACACAGCATGGGTGGAGATGAACAGCACGAACATTTCTTTGTACCAAATCAAAGCACAGGCTGGGCAATGACCTCAGGGACCAATTATATGATGTGACCCTTTTGTACATTGTCCCCACAAAACATTTACCAAGCCTTAGCTGCAATGGGCAAATCCCATCAGCTTTTGGAGCAACCAAGCCCACAAATATGATTTTTCCCCTAGGGATGCATCTGAATCAATGTGGCATTTTTCTTTTTCACTCTTAGGTTTGTAATGCCCAGCCATGAAGGAGAGCTTGGAAAACTTTTCCTGACTTTAGGATTCCAGTCACACGGAGATGCACAAACAGAGTCCATGAAAGGAGGTGTAGGTATGGAGAGGACAGAAACACTCTCTGGGCAGCTTGAGCTATGCACCCTGTAGACAGGATGTTCCAGCCCTGGACAAGAGGAAGGATAAACCCCATGGCATGCAATGGCAATGCTGCTGCAGGGCTCTCAGAAAAGGCTGACTCCTGGGAAGAGCAGAAAACCATTTCTACACTCAGACGAACAACCAGTGAGATGAAGAGTGGTTTTTTATTCATTCTGAGTTATGAACCGAGACCATTCTGTGTTTTCATACCGTAAGTCCCCAGCTATTATTTGAGTATGCAGTTCTTTAAACAAAGTATGATTGACCTGAACATTCATGGGTAAATCCACAAATAAAACTTCACTTCCCATCCATTGTACCTCTGAAAACAAGCTTCAGTGAGTATTGAGGCCAGTGAGGGAAACAAACCACATCCCTCACCAAGGCCAGTCCCTACCAACCCGAGGCTAATGTTACAGCTTGCATCATGAGCTCCAATACCTGCAGAAAATAATCAACCTGCACTTCAAAACACCCTTGTGGGAGGGTTTTCCTGCAGTTTCTGCAGGGCTATTGTGCCAGAAGTTCACTTGGAATTAAAACCCTTCCAATACCAAGCTTAATTTTATTCACAGCCAGTTCATGACCTTACATATTTGTTTTATCCTCCTTGACATTTCTACAGAACTAATTAAGACAGCCTGTCATCCTCTGGTTAACTGTGTGTCCAAATTTCCTTAGTAAATGAGCTCTCCCTGCTCTCCTCAGTCCCCTGAGGCCACCCAGCCAGAGCTTTCTTGGCTAGGAAAGGGAGAGCTGTTGCCAGTGGTCACATTTGGTGGGTGCTGGGGGCATAGACAGCACTCCTGTGCCCAGGAGTCACTGTGGAAGATCACCTCACCCCTCCTTGCCTTGTGTGGCAGTGGCTGTGTTGCTTTTCCACACTCCTCTGGCTCTCCACCTGTCCCTGCCCATGGTGGCACCTGCCAGTGAGGCTGCTGCTGTAGTGGCCTGGGATTACTTGCCTTTACCTTCTCGCAATAATGAATATCATCCCATGCATACACAGCACAGCCAGTCTGGCTCCCTTCGGCATGAAAAATATGTCACCACTTGATGTCAGCACAGGATTTTGCAGAACCCAGCACAAAAACATGGCTCCGCAGATTTTTTTTTTCTTTAGAGAAACTTTACATTTCACAAACATAATCCTATGTCAAATAAGGAACCCTTGTAGGTGTAAGTTTGTAATTAAAATTGGTTTAATATTAATATTTATTAATAACACAGAGCTTCAAAAGCTGTACGCTCACAAGATCTTAGCTTACATGGTCATTTTTCCTCTTACTGTGGGATCTGCTTTACAAAACGTATCCTTTGACTGGGCAGATGTGTCCTCAGGAATGGGACACAGTGTACTCAGTACGTATGGCACTAACTTTGCTTTTCCTGTATTGACATAAATGCAACAGATTTACACTTTAACTTTCATATTACTATAGGAATCTTCGTAAACAGAGAGGTTTAAACAGGAAGTCCTTTCCTCATGTGTTTCTTTATAAAGAGTTACTGGGATTGCTTTTCCCCTTCTTTAATTACCACAGCAAGTATATGGCGATGGGTTTCATTATGGAGCCCTGCAGCTTATTACCTTCAGCCCTGTTTAGGGATTGCCTTCCTCTTGAAGGGTTCCAGGTTCATTCCAGGATGAAGCCTCAGGCAGCATCAGACACAAAATGAGCAGTTCCACAGAATGGAGTAGCTGAGGGAGTTAGTCCTGCTTTAGCAAGTGGTTCACATGAAAGTTCTTCCTTGCCCAGAGTAGAAACCCAGGGAAAATGGGTTTGAAGACCTGCAGCAAAGGCAGTGATGGGGCAGTGATGGGGCAGTGATGGGGCAGTGATGGAGACATGTAAATGCCAAGAATCCCATGCTGGGGGTTGGCCATCAGCCCTGCTGCAAGATGATGTGCCAAGGAGAACTGTCCAAAAAAAAATCATATCTTTTTTGGAAATAAATAACTCTCAGGAAACAGAATGAAAGTATTAGTCTTCCTTTCAGGAAAGGGAATGAAATCTTGAAATCAGAGAACCAAGTCTAACAAATGCTCTGGAAAGGAGATATGATCAAAAACAGCAGAATGGAAAAAAATCCAGAAATTTTGGAAATGGAGGGATCACAGCCAAGAGGACTGAGATGAAATGAGGGTCAGTGAAAAAGACCATAACTTGCTAAAATTACTCCAAATCCAATTCTTAAACGTGGGAAGAAATGTAAATTGAGAGACAGGGGAGCAATCTGAAGAAACAAAATGTGAAAAAAAAAAAGTAAAAATTTCAAAACCAAGTGGAAACAATGATAGTGAATGGAATGACAAGAAGTGCAGAGAAATGGACCTAAGCTTGCCAGTTTAATCCTCATTGAAATCGCAAGATTTCATTCCCTTTCCTGAAAGGAAAGTCTTCCTTTCAGGAAAGGGAATGAAATCTTGAACTCACAGAACCAAGTGGAACAGGTGCTCTGGAAAGGAGATATGATCAAAAAGAGTGGAATGGAAAAAAATGCAGAAATTTTGGAAATGGAGGGATCACAGCCAAGAGGGCTGAGATGAAATGAGGGTCAGTGAAAAAGACCATAACTTGCTCAAATTACTCTAAATCCAATCCTTAAACATGGGAAGAAATGTAAGTTCAGAGACAGGAAAGCAATTGTGAAGACGCAAAATGTGAAATACAAAGAAAAGGAAAAAGTAAAAATTTGAAAACCATGTGAAAACAATGATAGTGAATGGGATGACAAGAAGTGCAGGGAAATGGAGCAAAGCTTGCCAGTTTAATCCTCATTGAAATTGCAAGATTTCATTCCCTTTGCTGAAAGGAAGCTTTTTCAATTCAGGAAAGGGAATGAAATCTTGAACTCACAGAACCAAGTGGAACAGGTGCTCTGGAAAGGAGATATGATCAAAAAGAGTGGAATGGAAAAAAATGCAGAAATTTTGGAAATGGAGGGATCACAGCCAAGAGGGCTGAGATGAAATGAGGTCAGTGAAAAAGACCATAACTTGCTCAAATTACTCTAAATCCAATCCTTAAACATGGGAAGAAATGTAAGTTCAGAGACAGGAAAGCAATCTGAAGACGCAAAATGTGAAATACAAAGAAAAGGAAAAAGTAAAAATTTGAAAACCATGTGAAAACAATGATAGTGAATGGGATGACAAGAAGTGCAGGGAAATGGAGCAAAGCTTGCCAGTTTAATCCTCATTGAAATTGCAAGATTTCATTCCCTTTGCTGAAAGGAAGGCTTTTCTATTCAGGAAAGGGAATGAAATCTTGAACTCACAGAACCAAGTGGAACAGGTGCTCTGGAAAGGAGATATGATCAAAAAAGAGTGGAATGGAAAAAAATGCAGAAATTTTGGAAATGGAGGGATCACAGCCAAGAGGGCTGAGATGAAATGAGGGTCAGTGAAAAAGACCATAACTTGCTCAAATTACTCTAAAGCCAATCCTTAAACATGGGAAGAAATGTAAATTCAGAGACAGGAAAGCAATCTGAAGAAGCAAAATGTGAAATACAAAGAAAAGGAAAAAGTAAAAATTTGAAAACCATGTGAAAACAATGATAGTGAATGGGATGACAAGAAGTGCAGGGAAATGGAGCAAAGCTTGCCAGTTTAATCCTCATTGAAATTGCAAGATTTCATTCCCTTTGCTGAAAGGAAAGGCTTTTCTATTCAGGAAAGGGAATGAAATCTTGAACTCACAGAACCAAGTCGAACAGGTGCTCTGGAAAGGAGATATGATCAAAAAGAGTGGAATGGAAAAAAATGCAGAAATTTTGGAAATGGAGGGATCACAGCCAAGAGGGCTGAGATGAAATGAGGGTCAGTGAAAAAGACCATAACTTGCTCAAATTACTCTAAAGCCAATCCTAAACATGGGAAGAAATGTAAGTTCAGAGACAGGAAAGCAATCTGAAGACGCAAAATGTGAAATACAAAGAAAAGGAAAAAGTAAAAATTTGAAAACCATGTGAAAACAATGATAGTGAATGGGATGACAAGAAGTGCAGGGAAATGGAGCAAAGCTTGCCAGTTTAATCCTCATTGAAATTGCAAGATTTCATTCCCTTTGCTGAAAAGAAGGCTTTATCTTCAGGAAAGGGAATGAAATCTTGAACTCACAGAACCAAGTGGAACAGGTGCTCTGGAAAGGAGATATGATAAAAAAAGAGTGGAATGGAAAAAAATGCAGAAATTTTGGAAATGGAGGGATCACAGCCAAGAGGGCTGAGATGAAATGAGGGCAAGTGAAAAAGACCATAACTTGCTCAAATTACTCTAAAGCCAATCCTTAAACATGGGAAGAAATGTAAGTTCAGAGACAGGAAAGCAATCTGAAGACGCAAAATGTGAAAAACAAAGAAAAGGAAAAAGTAAAAATTTGAAAACCATGTGAAAACAATGATAGTGAATGGGATGACAAGAAGTGCAGGGAAATGGAGCAAAGCTTGCCAGTTTAATCCTCATTGAAATTGCAAGATTTCATTCCCTTTGCTGAAAAGAAGGCTTTTCTATTCAGGAAAGGGAATGAAATCTTGAACTCACAGAACCAAGTGGAACAGGTGCTCTGGAAAGGAGATATGATAAAAAAAAGAGTGGAATGGAAAAAAATGCAGAAATTTTGGAAATGGAGGGATCACAGCCAAGAGGGCTGAGATGAAATGAGGGTCAGTGAAAAAGACCATAACTTGCTCAAATTACTCTAAATCCAATCCTTAAACATGGGAAGAAATGTAAGTTCAGAGACAGGAAAGCAATCTGAAGACGCAAAATGTGAAAAAAAAAAGAAAAGGAAAAAGTAAAAATTTGAAAACCATGTGAAAACAATGATAGTGAATGGGATGACAAGAAGTGCAGGGAAATGGAGCAAAGCTTGCCAGTTTAATCCTCATTGAAATTGCAAGATTTCATTCCCTTTGCTGAAAGAAAAGGCTTTTCTATTCAGGAAAGGGAATGAAATCTTGAACTCACAGAACCAAGTGGAACAGGTGCTCTGGAAAGGAGATATGATCAAAAAAGAGTGGAATGGAAAAAAATGCAGAAATTTTGGAAATGGAGGGATCACAGCCAAGAGGGCTGAGATGAAATGAGGGTCAGTGAAAAAGACCATAACTTGCTCAAATTACTCTAAAGCCAATCCTTAAACATGGGAAGAAATGTAAGTTCAGAGACAGGAAGCAATCTGAAGAAGCAAAATGTGAAATACAAAGAAAAGGAAAAAGTAAAAATTTGAAAACCATGTGAAAACAATGATAGTGAATGGGATGACAAGAAGTGCAGGGAAATGGAGCAAAGCTTGCCAGTTTAATCCTCATTGAAATTGCAAGATTTCATTCCCTTTGCTGAAAGGAAAGGCTTACCTTTCAGGAAAGGGAATGAAATCTTGAACTCACAGAACCAAGTGGAACAGGTGCTCTGGAAAGGAGATATGATCAAAAAGAGTGGAATGGAAAAAAATGCAGAAATTTTGGAAATGGAGGGATCACAGCCAAGAGGGCTGAGATGAAATGAGGGTCAGTGAAAAAGACCATAACTTGCTCAAATTACTCTAAAGCCAATCCTTAAACATGGGAAGAAATGTAAATTCAGAGACAGGAAAGCAATCTGAAGAAGCAAAATGTGAAAAACAAAGAAAAGGAAAAAGTAAAAATTTGAAAACCATGTGAAAACAATGATAGTGAATGGGATGACAAGAAGTGCAGGGAAATGGAGCAAAGCTTGCCAGTTTAATCCTCATTGAAATTGCAAGATTTCATTCCCTTTGCTGAAAGGAAAGGCTTTTATCTTCAGGAAAGGGAATGAAATCTTGAACTCACAGAACCAAGTGGAACAGGTGCTCTGGAAAGGAGATATGATCAAAAAGAGTGGAATGGAAAAAAATGCAGAAATTTTGGAAATGGAGGGATCACAGCCAAGAGGGCTGAGATGAAATGAGGGTCAGTGAAAAAGACCATAACTTGCTCAAATTACTCTAAAGCCAATCCTTAAACATGGGAAGAAATGTAAATTCAGAGACAGGAAAGCAATCTGAAGACGCAAATGTGAAATACAAAGAAAAGGAAAAAGTAAAAATTTGAAAACCATGTGAAAACAATGATAGTGAATGGGATGACAAGAAGTGCAGGGAAATGGAGCAAAGCTTGCCAGTTTAATCCTCATTGAAATTGCAAGATTTCATTCCCTTTGCTGAAAAGGAAGCTTTTCTATTCAGGAAAGGGAATGAAATCTTGAACTCACAGAACCAAGTGGAACAGGTGCTCTGGAAAGGAGATATGATCAAAAAGAGTGGAATGAAAAAAATGCAGAAATTTTGGAAATGGAGGGATCACAGCCAAGAGGGCTGAGATGAAATGAGGGTCAGTGAAAAAGACCATAACTTGCTCAAATTACTCTAAAGCCAATCCTTAAACATGGGAAGAAATGTAAGTTCAGAGACAGGAAAGCAATCTGAAGATGCAAAATGTGAAATACAAAGAAAAGGAAAAAGTAAAAATTTGAAAACCATGTGAAAACAATGATAGTGAATGGGATGACAAGAAGTGCAGGGAAATGGAGCAAAGCTTGCCAGTTTAATCCTCATTGAAATTGCAAGATTTCATTCCCTTTGCTGAAAAGAAGGCTTTTCTATTCAGGAAAGGGAATGAAATCTTGAACTCACAGAACCAAGTGGAACAGGTGCTCTGGAAAGGAGATATGATCAAAAAGAGTGGAATGGAAAAAAATGCAGAAATTTTGGAAATGGAGGGATCACAGCCAAGAGGGCTGAGATGAAATGAGGTCAGTGAAAAAGACCATAACTTGCTCAAATTACTCTAAAGCCAATCCTTAAACATGGGAAGAAATGTAAATTCAGAGACAGGAAAGCAATGTGAAGACGCAAAATGTGAAATACAAAGAAAAGGAAAAAGTAAAAATTTGAAAACCATGTGAAAACAATGATAGTGAATGGGATGACAAGAAGTGCAGGGAAATGGAGCAAAGCTTGCCAGTTTAATCCTCATTGAAATTGCAAGATTTCATTCCCTTTGCTGAACAGGAAAAGCTTTCTTTTCAGGAAAGGGAATGAAATCTTGAACTCACAGAACCAAGTGGAACAGGTGCTCTGGAAAGGAGATATGATCAAAAAGAGTGGAATGGAAAAAAATGCAGAAATTTTGGAAATGGAGGGATCACAGCCAAGAGGGCTGAGATGAAATGAGGGTCAGTGAAAAAGACCATAACTTGCTCAAATTACTCTAAAGCCAATCCTTAAACATGGGAAGAAATGTAAGTTCAGAGACAGGAAAGCAATCTGAAGACGCAAAATGTGAAATACAAAGAAAAGGAAAAAGTAAAAATTTGAAAACCATGTGAAAACAATGATAGTGAATGGGATGACAAGAAGTGCAGGGAAATGGAGCAAAGCTTGCCAGTTTAATCCTCATTGAAATTGCAAGATTTCATTCCCTTTGCTGAAAGGAAGGCTTTTCTATTCAGGAAAGGGAATGAAATCTTGAACTCACAGAACCAAGTGGAACAGGTGCTCTGGAAAGGAGATATGATCAAAAAGAGTGGAATGGAAAAAAATGCAGAAATTTTGGAAATGGAGGGATCACAGCCAAGAGGGCTGAGATGAAATGAGGGCAAGTGAAAAAGACCATAACTTGCTCAAATTACTCTAAATCCAATCCTAAACATGGGAAGAAATGTAAATTCAGAGACAGGAAAGCAATCTGAAGACGCAAAATGTGAAATACAAAGAAAAGGAAAAAGTAAAAATTTGAAAACCATGTGAAAACAATGATAGTGAATGGGATGACAAGAAGTGCAGGGAAATGGAGCAAAGCTTGCCAGTTTAATCCTCATTGAAATTGCAAGATTTCATTCCCTTTGCTGAAAAGAAGGCTTTTCTATTCAGGAAAGGGAATGAAATCTTGAACTCACAGAACCAAGTGGAACAGGTGCTCTGGAAAGGAGATATGATCAAAAAGAGTGGAATGGAAAAAAATGCAGAAATTTTGGAAATGGAGGGATCACAGCCAAGAGGGCTGAGATGAAATGAGGGTCAGTGAAAAAGACCATAACTTGCTCAAATTACTCTAAATCCAATCCTTAAACATGGGAAGAAATGTAAATTCAGAGACAGGGGAAGAATCTGAAGAAACAAAATGTGAAAAAAAAAAAGTAAACATTCTTGTTTAAGAAAGCGGATTGTGCTGAAATCTTTGATAGGTAATAAGGCACTGCATTTATTGCTTCTTATCTCTCCAACAACCTTAAAACTGTAAAAAATTAGAATTCATTCAAAAAACCAAAATTAACTTAAAAAAATGCTAGATTAACGTGTTTTCAAGGCATACAAACTTCATCCTCTTCCATCTACAGACGTGTTCATTAGCAGTTCATCACAGCTGCTTCAGTTGGAGTTGCCTTTTTTCAAAAAAAACCCCTATACTTCGAAATGTAGAGAAGCATTTTTTAGCAAACTTAAGAATAATTTTGAATTAAACAACTCTTAAACTTGATATAAACCAATCTGAAGAGAACTTAGCATCCAGATACTAAAGCAGTAACATATAACTTAATAGTACTCTAACCAAGACATAGTGGAGCTTACTTATGCTTAGCTCATCAACCCTTAGTTTATTTTGAAATAGAAATATAGCATTAAGTATAATTTACAGTAACTGCAGCTTTACTTAAAACAAACAAACAAACAAACAAATCCCACCCAACACCTAAAATTTGTTAAGTTGCCATTCATCTTTGCAGTATTTTGGAGATGTCTGTACAATAGATTCAAATTTCTTCTATTTCCTTCTGTATTTCTTGGTAAGTTTTCAGGTTGCTGGATTGCTGTTACTCTCTTCTTTGCGATTTCTGTCAAGGTCTTTTCATTTCTCTGCAAAGCCGTCTCCTCTTGGATCTTTTCCACCTGGATCTGCCTAAACAGGATTATTTGTCTTCCAAGTTAGTTTTAGAGTGGTAAATGCATCCAAGGCTCCAATTAAGAATTTACTTCTATTTTTACGCTCCGTTTTGATAGCAGTTCTCTTCCTCACACTAGCGATAGGTTCTTGCACGACAAGGGAATGAATTGCTGCTATTTTCCTTTCTGGCCTTTTAACGGTAATTGTATATCCATTTTGCGAACACAATGCAGCTCCTCCAATTCCTGTTATTTTACTTAAATTGCAATCGTCCTGCTGTGACACGTCAGGTCGCAGGTTCTCTGCGGCGGATCCCGTTGTTCTTGGCGGTGGCTGCATTCCCCACGGCCGGCATGGGATGTGCGGCAGGAGCCGGGCCGGGCCGGGCTCGGCTGGCGCGGCGGCGGCGGCGGCGGCAG
Organism: Hirundo rustica; assembly: GCF_015227805.2. NCBI lineage: Eukaryota > Metazoa > Chordata > Aves > Passeriformes > Hirundinidae > Hirundo > Hirundo rustica. Next base: position 92,763,742 of record NC_053451.1, read on the forward strand.
CGGCGGCGGAGCTGCCCTGGCCCCGCTCTGGGTCCCGGTCTCTCTGGACGCCGCGGAGGAGGAGGCAAGGGCTCTTCTTCGAGTTTCCCGACAAGGCATAATTAAAAGCTAGTCGTTTACTACGTCAAAACTTCTCTCTTTAATACTTACTTCAGACCTATCAATTGATTTTAAACTGCTTCCTGAAATATCACGTGATTTAAAATTTGAGGGGTCTGTTTCTGGATTCAGTGAGCCTGCATCTTGCAAATCTGTCCCTTTTGCCGAGACAGAATCCTTTCCTCGCCGTTGTACTCCATCTATCCGTGTATAGCTTTCCGTCCCGTTATTCTCTCCCCCGGTCCTTGCAATAATAGGAGGGACCAGAGGTGGCGCTGTACGTGGAGGCTGCGAGCCTCGGTGGTCACAGAATTGCGTCGGCCATAATGCGCATGCTCCAGACAGGGCGCCGCCATTTTATTGTACGGAAAAGAACGTGGGGCAGCTCCTCCGTTATAGGAAGGGTCTTTGAAGGGCGCCGCCATTTTATTGTACGTACGGCTGTGCTGCACATGCGCAGTTCTGCTGAAGGACACCGCCCGATTCCGCGCCGTGTTTAAAAATTCTTTGGGGGTGGGGGGCGGCTGGCCTCCCCGGCCGGGGGGTCCCCCTTTATGGCCGAGGGGAATATCTGCAAGACTGGGCAAGCCACGCGCGGGGCCGAGAGAGCCCGCAAAAGGTTCGCTGGGAGTGGGCGTGGGGCCGGTAACAGGCTCAGCGGCGACGAGCGCGGCTCCGGTTTCGGCGGGGCTCCCCGAGGTTTCTGCGGGGGGCGGGGGGCCGTCACCCGACTGCTCACTGGAACCTCCAACTTGCTCAGAACTTCATTAAGGACGCGGCACGCAGCGAGCAAAGAAGCTGTACCTTCATCTGTCTTTATGTAGCTTCCGGGAGATTTTAATTACCCCGAGCAATAAATCTCTTATTTCTAGCTTGAAAACAGAAAGAGAACGCAATCCTATCAAAGTCTTTAAATTACAATAAACATCCCTTTGTTGTGTTCAGATTTTCTGACCCGATCTCACGTCCCCCGGTGCCCGCGGAGCCTCGCAGAAAAGGCCCGCTCCGGCAAAGCCTCTGAGACTTTTGAAAAACCCACGCAGAGTCTGGAGGGATGGAATGGCCTTGGAACATCAGCTCCGAAAAGGAGTTGTGTTTCGGGAAATGCTGTCCTGGTCCTGCCGTCTTCAAAGCTGGCGCGCCCAGTGCGGAACCGCGAACTGACCGGGGCTCGGGGTTTTCTGGAGGATAAAACACCCGCGCGGAGCTCGCGGGGGTGGCAAAAAATTCCTCTCTCCCGACCCCAGTTTAATAACTCTCTAAAACTTCCTGGTCATACATATCCCCTTTCTCAGAAGGGTAAGTTGGAGGAGGTTTAGCGTGGCTTCCTCTTCCTTGGTCAAAGCCTTCCCCATCTCCTCCAACCCCGGCATCTCACCTGTTTTTCCAGGTTTTTCCAGGTACCCACTGCAACGTGCGTTTCTTATTTTTTCTTCCGGAGCCTTTCGTCGAAAAAGTTCGTGCTTTCGTACTCCGAGTGGAGTCTACAAAATGTTATCTACAAACATTTTGGGTGGTACACAGAATAGTCTGTTATTCAGATACATTGCTACAAAATGAGGGGCAGAGAAAAGGACCAAAACATGCTAAAATCACACCAATTCAAATCTTTAAACCCAGGATGAAATGTAAATACAGAGACAGGAGAAGAATCTGAAGAAACAAAATGTGAAAAAAAAGAAAGTAAAAATTTTGTAAGCAAGTGAAAATAATGATAGTGAATGGGATGACAAGAAGTGTAAGGAAATGGACCAAAGCTTGCCAGTTTAATCCTCATTGAAATCGCAAGAGTTCATTCCCTTTCCTGAAAGGGAAAGCAGCTAGCGAGCTGCTTGGTGTAGTTAAAATGGGTACTGATTTCAGCTAAACACCTGGATTGAGATCAGCCAGGTTTGTTCACCACCAGCAGGAAAAACAAAACAAAACAAACCAAAAAACCACCCAAAAACCCGGTATTCTTGACAAATCCAAAGTGCATCAGCATTTCTAAATGCAGGAGGAACTTGCGGCTGTTTCAAAAGAACATCAGCTTTCTCTTTGTGTTTTGGTGACAGATTGCAGGAAACCTCAGAGGAGCGAACAGCGGAAGGAACATAACCCCAGGGAGCTGTGATTTTCTCCTTTGGGTGCTGCACTCACGACAGGACTGTCTGCCTACCCTCAAGGATGTGCAAGTGTCCTGATGGCCTGGCAGTGAAAATTAAAGCCACCTTGGAACTCCTCTGACATTTGCTCCATGTCAAGAAGTATTCAAGGCCAGGCTGGATGGGGCTTTCAGCAGCCTGGGCTAGTGTTGTACGAGGTGATCTTTGAAGGTCCCCTCTAACCAAAGCCCTTCTATGATGCTATGATCTCTGCTGATGCAAGCTCTTGCATTTTCTGTGCATATATTGTTAAAAATAGCATTGTTAATATTTTATTTATTAAAATCCATTATTTCTGTATTCTACCTTCATGTTTCTTTACCTTTCCCCTCAACTTACATATTAAAATTCTTTTCCCTACCAAAATTCCAGCCAAAGAAATGGCTTTGGAATAACCAGAAGATGGCAGAACACATGCACAGATACAATTGAATTTAATCTCCTAGTTACAGTTTCAATGATGGATAAGGGGGATTGGTTGATGCTTAATTTTGTTCTGAGATGAGGGATATCTCCTCATTCTGTGTGAAAAATGAAGCAAAATCACTAGAATCTGTGCCATTTGGATGAAGATTTTTTTTTTTCCCTCCAATTTTGTCTGGTAACATTGTCCCATTGCCTTAACCTGGAGTTCAAGATAAAAATTACTAAGGATGGCTCTCAGAGTAACCTTAACAGTGGAATTTTCAGACAAACTCCTGGAACACTGATGCAGTCTGAAGTGAACAATGAAGAGATAAGGAAGTATTTGGACTTTACCCGAAATTCAGACTTTTTAATGCAGTTTCCTATTCCTCTGTCTTTTTGCCTGACTGTCTCCACTGAGGACATAGGGCAGCAGCCCTGCAGCTGTGTCCAGATGCCACAATTTAAATTGTTCTTTTGATCAACCAGTCACTCCTTCTGCAACAGATTCAGCAGGAGGGAAGTCCTAACATGACTCAGCAGCACCAGTGCAAAGACTGCACCCGACATCTTCCACCCACAGCCCAGACATATGTAATGCTGGCTTTTGCCATCAACCTGACTGCCGAGCTGTGAGAGACATGGATTCTGTGGACTTGTGCAACTGTCACACTGCTGGACTGCTTCTGGAGATTGACTTGTGCATTTACAACAGGAAAAAAACTCTATCCATATTGAAATAGGATGGCAAAAGAGCTTCTTTAAGTCGCAAAGTGCATCTTCAGGATGACTCGGGTTAAAACTCTGTCCTGTCTGCAGACCCAAAGAGCACTGGGGCAGAGCACTGATGATGTGTGCCTGGCTATGTGCCTTGAGTAGGGATTGCAGTTCTCTGTGCAATTAAGCAGCTGTGGTAAGTGTTTCTGCAGACAGAATTTGTTCTTATCCGGTTCTGAGTATCTGAGGAGGTTGATGGTGGTATTTAATGCCTGGCAATGCAAACTGGGAGGAGAGCAAGGAGAAGCTCAGATGACTGATTCCTCTGAATGCATGTTGAGCTAAAGACAACAATCAAAACCCATCAGAGGTGTCTGTGCCCTTTCTAATTGATTATGAGTAAACCTGGAGTGCTGCAGAACAGGAACAAATGGTCATGGAGGGCTGGGTGGGAGGAGAGATGGATGGCAATGAGGGAATGGGTCAGCAAGTGCCAGCCCTGTTATGGCCTCCCTGTAGTCTCTGGGACACATCCCAGCATGGTCCAGTGTTCCATATATCAGGCTGTCTCTCTCTGTAATTTAAGGCTGAGCTATAATCAGAGGTTTCATAGGAGCTCCTATGAGAATTCAAACAGAGGTATATCCTTTGGGACAGTGGTGTAAGGGAGTGACATATGCAGCCATCAGGGGTTGAGCTTCTATCCGTGGCTTGAACACCATGGCTGTCACTCCTGAATTGAGTCCATTTAGCAGGCTGAAATTCAGGAGGTGTCAGAGAGAAATGACAGGGAAATAATACAAATGGGTGGGACAGACTCCAGAGTGGCTTTTTTGAGGTTTTATAGGGAAACCAAACAGTGATCATTGCAGAACAAATGACTGGCTCTATTCCTTTCAAACTGATCAAAAAATTCCATTATAAAAATCATCCCTGAATGGTGACTTTCACACTTGAAAACTGGATATGGTGAAGGTAGGGAATGAGAAAAATACTGCACATTCTATGCCATAATCCAATTTTTAACATCTTTCTTCTCTCCCAAAATATATGCTGATGCACTATTTGAAGTACAACACAGAGTACTTTTTCTGTAGAGGCTTAAATATCTCAATATCTGCTTCACAATTTTTACACACCACTGAACTGGCTGCAAAACAAATAATTTTTTCTCTGGATTGAAATAAGGCAGAGGATGTCAGGTTCAGATGATAAGAGAGTTAGGTTTTTATTAGTCTTGAAATATTAGTTGCCCTTGCAGATTTAAATTTTTTTCAGTTGTGAACAATTTAAATAATACTTTATATAAATAATAACATATAACAATATTGTAATTAGTAGGGCATGCAATGCATTCACTTTATAATAGCCAAAATCATTATTCCAATAAAGCTGGTGAAGAAAGTACCTCAGAAAGAGAGTGAGAAGCTATCAGAACAGCAGTGAGTTTGCTGACAGCAAGAAAGCCTTTCCAATTTAAGGAACTTCATCTAAGAACTCATTTCAGTCAGTGACATGCACAGTTAATTAGACTTTTCTGGATACATGAGTGTTTTTTGCATTTTTTAGGTTTTTTTTTTTTTTTTTTTTTTTTCCTTTTTCCTGTATACATGTTTATAGATCTAGAAAATCAAGTAGCTTTTTCAGAGGCTTTTAAAATGCTGTCCAACTCTGATACTGTCTTGCTTTGGTTTTGTCCTAGTGCAGCTTGTTTCTATAAAGCATGTACTGCCACAAAAACATTGAGGTAGTTCCAACTTTCATTGCAATGGCAGGTGGGCTTATCCACAAAGGCAAAGCCTCCAACAAACAAATCCAGGTTATAACAGCAAGAGCAGAAGCATTCCCAAACCTTTTGGAGAAATTTCATTATTGTCTGGAAACAGCAAGCTCTTCAGAAAGTCCAAGCCCACCTTCTGAAAACCTGGTATTAGCCCATGAATGAATAGATAGCACCTCTTAAAGGTAGAACAAACTGTCAGAATTTTAGCAACCATGTTAAAAAAGAAGAAAATATTAGTTGGAATCAGATCTGATGGCTAAGGCAATTTATCAAATGTCAAAGCCATTAAATCTTTTGTCAAAACACTTCTCACCCAGGGTAGTAAATTTAACAACTTGGTGTATATCCCATATTTCTCACTCCCACACCCTTCTCCCCAGCTGATGATGGCAGTAACAAAGCAAACACCATTTCTACTGGGTTCTGTGGGAGTCTTCTCCATCTTCTTGGCAGACATGTTTTGCATCTATCTTAACCAACACAAAGCATGTTTTCTGTGACCAGGCTATGAAGGATGAGTTTACAAATATCCCTGTCCACATAAAGGATTTGAAGCGCTTTCATTCTTTTGACTGGCCCTGCACATTCAAACATGTTCTCAAAGCCACGATTCCAATTAATTCATCAGAACTTATCTAGCAAAATCTTCTGGAAGGCGTGCTGGGACAATATCCTCAGAAAACGTGATAGGTTTCTCCAGTTTGAGAAAGACTGTGCTGCTGCTGAAAGTTTCTGTGTCAAATTCAGCATGGCCAATTATTTCTTCCACTCTGTGCATTGGCTCTTACCTTTCTTTTTCTACCATCCCTGTGTCAGATAATGAAAGTAGGTGCTAATAAGACAACACCAACAAGTCTAAAGCATCTTAATAGTAGAAGGGACCAAAGGTTTATGAGCAATGTGCTGTACAAATAAAATTGATCAGTCCTGTATCCTGAGTCTGTAGCAATTCATACCCATTTTGGAGAGGTTTTAGCGGGCTGACAAAATGCCAAGCAAGTAGAAAAACAGAACTTTTCAGTCAGAATAATATTTTCAATGAAAACTTTGATAAAACATTTTGGGCTTCCTTACTGTATTCCTATGGCACTCATGATAGACAAGCCTCAACACAGAAGAATTTTGCCTCATTTGTAGAGCAATATAGTCAGAATTAAACAGAAAATAAACATTTAATGTCTTTTAAAACCTCAGCATTCTGCATACAAAAATTTACAAATTCACATATATGTTTGGTCTTCTTCATTTTGTATGAAGTCTCTTTGGGAAGTTAAATGGTCAGGCAATTGAATTAAGGCAACTGCAATTTTTGCTTTACTCTGGTAGGCTGAGTACAAATTTTATGACTCAGAATTCCATTGTTCAGTGCCTAGAATTTGTGATAAAGTACTTTTTAATAAACAACAATGTCAAATAATATATTTGAGGTTTCAAGTATGGAACAGTCCCAGAATAATGTCTACATGCTGTTGAAACAGTTATTGCTAATACCTGAATGAGGCATCTGGAATTCTTCTGTGTTTGGCCAACACAGGAAATTGCATAAAGTTACAATGTTACACCAGTTTAACTACATCAGCTCAGCCTTACCTGCCCACATTAACTCCCTAGTTTATATTGAGCTGGCTTCTAAAGTATCTAAAATATACTAGGTCAAGCCAAGCTTAAAGAAACTGTCTATTCTATAAATTTGGCCATGTATTTTACTGTTAGTCAAGAGATAAAATGAGGCAGTGAGGAACAACAAGAGGGTAAGGAAAGCTGTGCCAGAATTCAGTGTCTTGCATAAGGAGAATAAAACGTGGGACAGTTTCTTATTTTTGCAGTAAAGGGAAAATGAGGAGCACTTACCAACAATCCTACACCTGCAACCCACTTCTTCCCTAGGCTGCCCCTCTCAGCACTTGCTCGATGCTGAAATGGAGACGCAAAATCATTTGGGGCTGGAGACCTGTGCAGAGGCACAGTACTCAGCAGAGTCGAATAACCCACCCAAAATGCTGACACCAGGGAAACCTGGCCCTCTTGGGACTGGGGATGGATGAGCACGATGAGGAGGGAACGGCTGCCGGTCCAGGCGCCTTGCCTGCCACGGGGACACGCGGCGTGAGTGCCGGCCTCCCTGGTGACCTCCAGTTGGAGGTCTGCTCAAGGCCTCCGTGGATTCCTCATTTGCAGGATGAGCATCTGGATCTGCTGTGATTCCTGTTACTTTCTGCCAGCTAGTTCTTGGTTTCTGAGCCTTTTGTGGGAACTGGACTGCAAAGGCAAAACCAAATGCTTGACTTGTGGGTGGTACCGGGACTTTGAAGCATGTGCTGCATGCTGACAGTAAAGAGCCCCTGTCCATAACACTGCACACACTCTGTGAATGCTCAGCTGATGTTATCAGCCTCCACTTGAGCTCAGAAATACCTGATTTAAGTAAATATATAGAAAATGGAGGACTATGGTCTTCCACCCCTGTAGGGGATGGTGCCTGTGCTGTCCCTGAGGTACCAAGCTGAGTGACGTGCAAGGGACCTCAAAGAGCAGAAGGACAGACAGCTGCTGCTGAACGCAATCTCTGGCACTGAAGTGCCAGTCAGCAGAGCTTGTTTGATGGAGCCCTTGATATAAAGAATAGTTTTATGGTCAGGAAGTACATTTAATTTTCATTGCATCTTGGGTTGGTTTTCATCACAATTATTCAAACCTGCTGGAACATGGGTTTTTCAGTCAAAAGCAGCCTTTAGAATTATAGATAGGTACCTACAGTGGAGAAAAATAGTTTGCAGGGAAACAGGTCAACCCTTCATGAAAACAAGAGAAAACTTACTTAACATTCATTTCAAGGGAAACTCCTTGACAGCAGCCTTTTACAATCTAATTAGATATGTGGGTGTCCTTGTCAGGTTTGGCTCTGCTAGATTTTTCAAGATATTAACCAAAACTTTGCACATGCAAAAAGATTGGAATGTCTGAAAAATGAAAATCATTTTCATTTCTCTTAAAACTTACCCATTTTCAACTAGTAGGCAAGTCGTTTCATCATTTTCAAAATTATTTAGAAGTTAAACATCTTCCATTATTGGTGTAATTATTGTTATGTACCTGCTGTTAATAAATACTTTTATTTGGAAAATAAAGTAGTATATACTTGGAATCATAAGTTCATGATAGTAATTTGGCATTAAATTACAAAGGGTATTTTATATCAGACACAGAATAGACTATGACTAGTAATTGTTGAAGTTCAATTTGAATGAAGGCAAAGATTTAGTGTCAGTAGTTATTAATGTTTGTAAGTTCCCATGTTAACTGCAGAAAACCTGTTGTTAGAAAAGAGAAAGGTAGATTGTATTTCTTTCAGATGGAACACATGGTATCTGAAGTGAAATATAACTCAGTCACATGATGTTACTGTGACTGAAATGGTAATGAGTCTGTGAACTGTATCCTGTAAATGGAGAAATTTCTTGGATTTCTACTTATTTGGAGCTGTAGGCATTCATTCAGGCATTCAGCATGTGCCAGAGGCCTTGAAACTAGACACCAGCTTTCATCAATCAAAAATCTAACCTGTTGCTTTCTAACAAAATCCTCCACAGCATGAAAGGCCTGTTTCAGTCTTTGGGAGAAGAGGAATCTGAGCTCTGTTGTAATCACCAGTTGCTGATATGGTTTTCACCCTGTTGGGACATGGATTTTGCCATCCCCTGAGTGAACACACTCAATTGCACAGAATACTTTCTTGAGCTATTTTTGCTGCTACACATCCCTCACAGCTGCATAATTTGATGTTAGTTAAATTATGTCTTCTGGCTAAGGTGTTACTAAATTTGTTATCACCAGCTCAAGTAAGCCATGTGATAGGCCTGAACAATTAACATTATTCTTTATGCTACAGTGGTACTGCGACACAGCAGCCCTTCCTAAATGTGGGACAGATGTGATGTGTCCCATAGAATGAACTACAAATGTGCTTTTTACCTACAGAAACACAGGTTTTGTCATTGCCCAGGCCATAGCCAGCAGCACAGGAACATATGATTCCTGTATCTTCAGTTTTTCAGAACTGCTCACTGTTGTCAAGTTGACCTTGCATCACTTGGTATGACTGCAAAGGAGACAGATGCATAGGCAGGTTACAGATTCAGGGTGACTTCATAGAAGTACGAACAACTTATAAAAGCTGGCTCACAAACATTAGTCAAACACCCCACCACTTTAGGAAATACAGTACAATTCCTGCAAAAAGCCTTAATAATAACAACAGTTGAGTTATTACTTAAAAAATTGTAAGCTGTCAACTAGGTAGACTGCTATTATTCTATATTCTATGCTGTGTTTCCCAGCTGTAACTAATAGCTCTCAGAGGGCAGTTCAAGGAGCAATCTGTACTTGCCAGAACAGCCATTGTACTAAGGCAAAGATGAACATGGGTTCTTATCCACGTAAGAGGCAAAAAATATCAACAACTAAAGCATCAGTAACAAATGAGGTATTGGACTCTTGGTAGATCCTTGCAATATTCTTTTTCTATCTGTATATGGCTCATGCTGCTTTAGCTCAGTCCTGGTATTGCAAGATTACAGGAAGAGTGAGAGAGTTCTTCCTGGTTCTAACACTGCAAGAGCAAATAAACTGGTCCTAAGGATGTTGTCTAACCTGTTCCACAGATTCATAACGAGATTCCACAGCTCACCGACACAGCTTAACACACTCCTTAATTAGCCTTATAATGCCTAAAAAGTGTTTCCTAACATCTAATCTAGCCCTTAGAGAGATGGAATCCCATTACTTCTTTTCTCAGCTGTTCATCCTCATGAAAACGAAGAAGTCTTGCTTTTATTACATATTTTACAAATCTCTGTGGTTGTGTGTTGTGGGACCAAAGGTGAAATTTTGGTTTTGTGTTTACATAATTGCATTTTATTTACATTGGACCGGTGTTTCAGTTTTCCAAGACTGCCTGAATGCTCATCTCAACTTACGGTACTCCTTCCAGTCTGGAATGAGGTAAAAAAGCAGTGAGAAAGTACTGTCTTTGTTCTTGCATGTTACCGTGGAAACCACCAGTGTCAGAGGTCTTGAGGCTCACCTCTGTGGAAATTTGCACTCCATACAACCTTTCAATCAAGTAGCACAGTTTCTTGACCAGATTTGCACCAAACTTCCATATGTTCCTCTTTCTGTTGCAATAAAAGTGTCAGATAAAATGATGTTAGAAGACTCCCTTAAAGAAGAGACCTGAGGTTTACTCCATCTTTTGCAGCCATCCAGCCTGTTTAATCCTGTCTTTGGGGAAAATTGATGTGATTTTTCCCTTGGAAAAATTTGATGTGATTTTTCCCTGAATAATGCAGTTCAGCAGATTCTTTCCTCCTTGTTGGGTGCAAGTTATTTGGTAACTTAAGGAAGAAAGTCTTCCTTCTCCATTGGGCACAGACTAACATTCATGGTCTTTCTTCCATTATTCAAATACTGAGGACAGCTGTTGATTTTCCCATCATGTTTTTCTTATTGTATTTATTCCTCAGCTTTTCTGGTTTTATGTCAGGATGTTTACAATCCTTTTATACAGAGCTAGGCACTTTTACACTTGCTTTTGGAGGTCAGGTCACGAAAGGTCTCACAGTATTAATCTATTGTTCTGTACTTTCCTGACCTTGGGACAATTTTGAAATATGCATTAAACACTTTCGGGGTTTATGAGGATTTTAGAAGTAGCCTCTCTTTTAAAAATGTTAATTTTATTCTCTTGTTGTTTTTCTTTATTTCATTAATGAGCTCTATAATTTTTACAGTTACTTTTATAGAAGTTACCTTCCATCTTTATTTTGTCAGCAAATACTAGTCTATGTTTTAACAATAAATGCAGAGAAATACTCTCAAAATTGTGAGCAACATGTTTATATCCAATTTTCTTTGAAACATCCTGGAGACTCACAAGGCACCCTGTGTCCCACTAAGTACATTCCCATTTCATCTCTGGGATGTCAAAATCCTCCTCAAACTCATAGCTCTGGTAATGGTGATGACTCAAGTGTTTTCTCAGTTGTCTCCATTCAGATTCAACAGCAAAATTAAAACATAAGGCATGCATCCTGTCCGCAATATGATTCATAAACTTCCTCTGTAGAGAAGACCTCAGGGAAGAAGCTGTCTGGAAAGTTGCTCCCTGTCAGACACTGAGCCTGCTGCAGTGTGTTTTCCTCCCATACCGTAGGATACCATTATAAATGGCAGCTTGGACACATTTCTTCCTTAGGGCAGCCCCCATCATGCTGCACACCTGACAGCTCCTTGCATGTCCCACTCTGGAAGACAACCGGCATCAGAGACTTCACCGCCCTCCTGGGAAAATCTACTGCAGGGCTTCTCTAGTCACAGGGCTTACTTACCAACCTTCTTTCCTTCCCTTAAGTCTCACAACTGGCTTTTCCTTGAAGGCAGCAGAAGCCGGAGCACTGGAGGGAAGCTTAGAGCCTCTCTGTCCACCATCCTTGGTACACACCAGCTTTTGCCTAAGCCAGCTGTGTCTGCTTGCCAGGAGGAGTTCTGCTATCGTAAAATCCACCAGTTCACTCAGCAGCTGTGTGCTGTGTCCCTTTCCTGGATTCTGCAGTCTGTTCAAATTTTGCTATGTGAAATTATTCCCTAATCATTTGTCTACATTAAAAGAAGAGTGTGCTTGAATTCCTCCTTTTCTTGCAGGCCCTAGGGTTGCTTATGACCTCTGATAGGAGGTCCAGAGGCAAGGAGATGTTTCACTCATGTCCTCTCAGCATGGCAGAGATGTTGGCAATGGAGAAAGAGCAATGGACATAAAGTGATGCCTTCAGCAATCTCAACACCTTTGCAGCCTACCTTGTGTTTTCCTTCAGTCCTCAAGCTCCACTTAAGTAGAAGAGAGCCCTTAGCAAGAGTATGAAAGTAGGATTTGGGTAGGACCCGGACCTGAGGCTTTCCTTTGAAGAGTGATCTTTCACCCTGATTGAGAACAAGGCACAGTACCCGTGGGACAAAGGATTTGAAGAAGAATCCAGCAGAGCAGAACTCAGGGGATAAACACCACTGGGAAAACACTGAAGTAAGCCCACTGAGGAGTTAGACGGGTCAAGACATTCAAGCTGGGGTAACTGACCTGCCCACTGACTTTCCTGCCCACAATTAGTGCTGAATGCAGCAATACTCGCTGTTTGCAGAGCTGTATTTCAAGTCTGTCAGTCTGCTTTGCTCACAGCACCTGCTATGCAAAATGAGCCAGTACCAGCTCAAAGCCTGAGAAAGAAGCTGCAGGTGTCTAAAGAAGTTCAGTGTTCCTCAGAGCACCGGGGAGCATAAGAAATTGGAGAAGCCTTGGAAAAGCCATCAGAATTGTCAGGGGCATAGAGGCTTTGTTAGAAAAAAAACAGCCAAAAGAGAGCAAAAGAGAAAGAATACTTTATTTCAAATGCTAGTGTACATCAATATTGCACCTAACAGAAACATCTAGAACAATACGCATGCCAGGAACTTTCCAATCCTTAGCTGTACACAATCCAGAATAAGACATGAAAAATAGTGAATGTGCACATATACATTTTCTGATGAGGAGAGTGTACAAATTAAACTAGAGTGAAGTACAATCCTTATAAAGCAAACCCCTCTTTAATGAGCTGCCATGATATTAGGAGGGCATTTTGTGGAACATGTGGTTATTTAGCCTTACACATTGATTAATTAATTCTGTCTCAGCCTTTGCCATGCAAGTTCCCCATGTCCCTTAATCTTCTGAACACATCTTAAGGTAGAAGCAAAGCAACTCCAGTAAGGACAAACTCCCTGCTGAGCCAGACAACTGCAATATGAGGATTAACTGAGTCCTGTCCTTCCTGCTTTCATCGTGACTAGCGACTGTTCAGAAGATATTTAGTGCTCCTCTGGTAGGAGCACTCCTGTCAACAGATAGGAACCAAAACAGTCATTGGTAAATAAGTAAAGGAAGCCAAAGACCCCACTCAGCAGCCTTTTTGTTTGGGGAAAGTCCCTCATTCAACCAATTCCAAACACCTCCACAGTCCACAGAGATGTGCTTTAAAGCCAGGAATAATATAAATGGAAGCAGACCATAACTTTAAGGACTCAGATCTTGAAACAAACTTAGCAGATGTGCAGGAAAAGAAAGGTCCCATTACCCATCCGGCACCTTGGCAGCTAACAAGAGAGATCGAGGGACACACCACCACTACAAACTCATGACTGTTCTGACCCAACGCAAGAAGCGGGACAGTTTGGTATAGACACCATATTTGCCTTTCCTTGCACATCCTTCACCCCAGCTAACAATTCCAGTAACAAAATAAGTGTCCTTATATCTGGTCACATGGGGGCCACCACTGTCTCCTTGGCAAGCATCCTTTTGCTCTGTGTCGTAACCAGCACAGAACATATTCTCAGTTAATGGAAAGTTAGTGGATTGCTTGCAAGTGCTCCTATTAACATAGGGGAGTTCAAGCACCTTCAGTTTTTTGGGGAGTTCTCCCCCATCAGCTTCACGTCCAAAGCCACTAACCCTCCCAGATTTTTGGTTCATCAGAACTTCATTAGCAAAGTCTGCTTTCGGGAGACATGCTGCGATGACGTACTCTGAAAACCTGATAGGTTCCTTCAGCTTTAACAAGGCAATGTCATTATCGTAAGTCTCAATAATAAATTTGGAATGAACAAATATTTTGTCCACAGTATGCATTGATTCATATGGCTCTTTCTTCTCTCTGTCCACTTCACCTGTACAATAGCATTAAAAGAGTCATTAAGAAATGGAGAAAGTATAAGAATTTAAGAACAACCTTGACAGAGGAAGAGAGCAGTATATTAATTCTGAGTATTTTGCCCAGGACCTTAGACCACACAAGGAAACTGTAAATAGGTATGGCAATATTTCTTAACAGCAACTGGATCAGCTTGGGTTCTGAGATTTGGTCTATGGAAATTTTTTGTACCAGTTTACATAAAGGCATAAACTGACTGAGCAAAACTAGTGCAACTTTGTTTGGAAGCACTTACAGGAGCTTGAGCCTGGCTTAGAGAAGAGAACATGATCTGGACTGCAACAGTGCAAAGATAAATCTGTGTTGATCTTGTGTCCTGGCTCAAAAGGGAAGCAATGATAAATCTGAGTTTGTTCTTTTGTGCTCTATTCAATGAGTCATAGCTTTTCTGAAGGTTCCAGCAGGAGCAAACCAGGATGCTTCTAAAGTGCCAGGAATGATGAGCTGCCTGCAGAAGCACTGCTCTGCTGAACATATTGATAGCCAACATTTCTAGAACATTTGACTGCAATCACTTGCAGCTAGCTGGCAGGGAAGGAAAGAGAGGCATCACTGTCACTTTCCACATCAGCTGCTCCTGTTGTTAGAATGCAGGATTCTCACAATAACAATGAATTATAAAAAACAGCAAAAAGGTAACAAACCTTAGTGAATCCAGAATACAACTCACAGGATAAGTAAGGCACAGAAGGTTAGGCACAACGGATACTCCCACCTCACAGGAGTAAAAGAAACAATCACTCACCAACAACAACTTTGATTTCTTTGGACTGGTTCATACAATGAGCTGCAGTAAGTATAAAATTTTCATTCAGAATTGTTCCACCACAAAACTCTTCTCCTTCCTCGTTTAACAGAACAGCCTGTGAAGCAAAAAAGGTAAGTGCAGAAGGAAGAAGGGCAATTTCATGTTGATGAGCTATACAGCTATAACTGATAGATGAGCTATAACTCACTTCTCTGGACACTACGGACATGCTTCATGCACATGGCCCTCCAGGTCTCTCCTAGTATTGCATTCCCAGTTGCAGAGGCTACAGATTGACTTCTGCTGCTACAGAGTCTCGATTGTCTTTATGTGAAGCTAACATTTGGCTTCCACATTACCTCACTCCCAGTGCTGAGTAATGTCCCTCAGGCACTGACTGACTGAGCAGGCAGAGTGCAGACTCCACATCACACCATCCCTTGGACTTACCCCCCGAAAGAATGTCCAAAATACAGGAATTCATTTTGGCTGGCCTAAACTCAAGAGTAAAACTGAGACGCGAGGCTGTGTTTGTGAAGCAAAACGCTGGCTTTATCTGGCATGCACTTAGGTGTGCTGCCTGAGTGGATGGCACTCAGACAGAACCAGACTGTAACCTGCAAAAATGGCCTGGGAGACCAGCATGGCCCCAAAGTCCTCTCTGGGGACAGGGTAGGCAGCTCCATCTAAAACAGCACAAAGCCTTTTGTTTTGACACCACGAGGCTGCAGTTGGCAGAACAGCACATCCAAGTGCCCAGGGTCACAGTTCAGCTACGTCTCGCTGCCACGGGCACACAACATGGGCCATGTTCAGAAGACAACCAGCTGGAAGGAGCCACTGCTCACCTTCCCTCAGAGACACGCTCTGCCCACATACTGGGAAAAACCTCCTCCACTTACCTGCCATGGGCATTGGCCAGGAGGACACTCATCCCCACCAACTATCCTGGTATTGACATATGGATTCTTGCTGCTTGTTCTATTGTCAGGTGGAGGGGTTGGGCTTTCTGTGGTAATTGCAAAGTACTCCTCTGTGCTTGTTTCGTTTGCAGGAGGGTCTTCTTGATCAGTCGTTCCATTGTTGTAGTCAGCAGGTGAAAGAACAGACCTTTTTTTCCTTCCCACAAAAACTTTTCCACAAGGGTATTTTACTGTAAAGAGAAAGATGCTAAAATTGAAGATGGAGGGAAACACCAGCAAAAGAAGGAACTCCTTGGAAATACCATTTCACTACATATAGTGTCACTTCCTCATATTCCAGACATAGCAAAACCTTGGCACATGCAACCTAGAGGACTATATGATCTGAAAAATGAGTGCTATTTTCTCATCATGAAGCCTCTCCTTCAGCTTCCATCTCACGATCATGTTTTGAAAGTATTTAAAATTTAATACATCATCTTCAATTATTTACATTGATATATTCACATAGTTCCTTTTAATAAAATATACTTAATTTTGGAAACTGAGTGAACCGCTTTATTTCAGGAATAATATGGCTAATGACAGCAATTTGTTATTAGCTATAAAGTGTATAAAACCTGACATGATATCTAAATGGTTCACTTACCCCTCCCCTGTGGTATTTTGAAATGCAACAAAATTGTACATATGTACATACTGCTAATCATAATTATCCAATCTCTTCAGTTGTGAGTTGATAAGGTTAACTGCAATCTAAAGTATGAATTTTTTGCCAGCTGCTCTTTCATATGGCCTGTAAGTGTTTATGCAGAGATCCTACTTTGATCACTTTTCTCAGTGTGGTCTCACCTTGAGTCCCGTGTACAGTTTTTGCTGTCTAAATTTAAGAAAGGTATAAAGCTCTTAGAGAGTGTCCAAATAAGGGGAATGAAGACAGTGAAGGGCCTTGAGGGGAAGCTGTGTGAGGAGTGTCTGAGATCACTTGGTCTGTTCAGCCTGGAGGAGTCTGAGGGGAGACCCCATTGTGGTCTACAATTTTCTCCTGAGGGGAAGAGGAGGGGAAGGCACTAGTCTCTTCTCTGGTGACCATGGATAGGACACAGAATAATAGAATCCTTTAGGCTGAGAAAGACCTCCAAGATCATTGAATTCAACCTTTGACAGACCACCACCTCGCTAACCAGACTATAGCTCTAAGTGCCACATTTGGTTGTGTTGCCCTGAGATTTTCAGCCTTCTGATTGTTTGCATTTTTGTAGTGGAGTTTCTCACGTATTATAACATAAACAAAGTGATTGTTTTTGCATTCCTACTTGAAGAAGGGACAATTGATGGACTTCTAGTTTGACCAGTGGGGTCGGAGAGGTGGCAACCTCATTCTCCAATCCCTGGTCATTGTCCAGAATCTATATAAATCGACGTTGAGAAATAAACCTTCCTTCTTTTTGCTCTGACTACAGACTGTGTGAGTATCATTCTTTTTGTGTCCTCTAGCAACATGGTTGTTTCTTGAAAATCTCCAGGGATTGTGACCCCACCACTTCCCTGGGCAGTCCATTCCAGTGCTGGACAGCCCTTTCCATGAAGAAACCTGAGAGAATGGCAGGAAGCTGTGTCAATGGAGGGTTAGGTTGTATATTACCAACCAAGAGGGTGGTTGGGCACTGGAACAGGTTCCCCAGGGATGTGGTCAAGGCTCCAAGCCTGGCAGAGTTCAAGAAGTGCATGGACAATGCTCTCAGGCACATGGAGCTATTCTTGGGGTAGTCTAGTAATAGACCAGGAATTGGACTTTCACAATCATTGAGGATTCTTTTCAAAACAGGATATTCTGTGAATCTATGATTTTTTTTTTTTTTTTCTCTTGTTAACAGTAGAATTTACTCTAACAAGGCTCATTGGAATTCTGGAAACTGAGACTTTTAGGTTTTCTATGTTAAAAGGCACTGACCCTCAAGCAAGCACTACATTTGACCTGAGGCTGTGAAACAAGTTTCCGAAATTGAGTGATAGAAGTGGGGTTGTGAGTGTGTAGTTTGAATGGTATTGTGTGATCCCACAGGGTGAAAGGTTTGGAATTTGAGGTTTTGGTGTATAGTAATATATTTGGGGTGATAGAAGGATTTAGGGCATTGACTAAGTCCTTCTTCACCTTCTTCTTCGTGATTTTGGGTGGGTTTCTCTAACTGGGTGAAAAAGGTCCACATTGCGGACCTTGGGTGGTCGGTTATTGGATTAAAAGTATAAATAATATACGTGCCATCTTGTTATTGGGTAATTAGCACTTAAAAGACCTTGGAAAGTGTTAGAGGTACTCTATTTTCCACCGTGTTAGTAAGAGCTCATGACTCATGAGACTGTACTATAGATAAGAATTAATGAACACTGAATCCGAACATGAAACTGCAACTCCCGTGTATTAATTCCGGCTCTAACACAGAGAGAAGAAGATAAAAACCTCACAAGGTCTCATTGAGAACCCTGTTTTTGAAAGGGTTCAAGATCACTTAGATTTTGATCCACTCCATCACAAATACCTCACAATGGAAGGCTTTGGAAACACAAATCTCTTGGCCTCACTCTTGAGTCTAAGTCAGGTAGGATACCGGTGATTCAAAAGACACTGTTCAACTGTAAACCAAGGCAACCCGTAACTGTGAAACAAGTCTCACCACCACTGCTATTGCTTTATCTCGTGGCTTCGTACCTGTTGCAACACAGTGCTTGCCATCCTCTGCTAGAACATACCCATCTGCACAGGAACACAACACATCCTTCCGTCCATCTCTTCGGACACTGCAGAACTGCTCACAGTCCCCGTTGTTTATTCTGCAGAATTTTGGTATGACTATAAAAGAGATGGCGGGAGAAAAACTATGCATAAACACTGACTTCACAGAAGATCTTGAAGTTCTCCAAAACAAAACACCATCTTTTCGTATCTCCATTGGCCAAGCACCTGAAGCACCTTTTAGGAATGACTGATGTGAGTGCTGAACATCAGCTTGTGCCTTACAAAGCAGCTGCATCCAGCCCACAAAAGGTACTTGCCAAGTCCAAGTGGGCCCAGTGGCCACGGCCTGGTGAGCTCAGAAAAGCAGAGACAAATTGTCAAGGGAAGAATGGACAAAACACTAACAGAGAACATAAATGTGTAAATCCTCACACAATTCCCCCCTCCTGCCCTAAAAAACCCAACTCCCTTTGGTCTTGTGACGGAACCTGAGTTCCACACTCCCACTCTTACTTCTGGGCTAGTGATACACCCTCCCACGGCAAGGTCACGATGGCAGCTCTATGCCACAGAAGTGAGCCCCAGGAAAGGTTTCCATGCAAAACATGCTTCCTTGCAAGGCTCCCTGGGCAGTTCACTGCCACAGTCCTCCAAAACAGAAACTTACCAAATTCACAGTTCTTGCCTTGATAACCATCCAAGCACGTGCAAGTGTAGGAACCAATTCCATCTTTACAGTGGCCACCATAGTGACAAGGATTTGAACTGCATTGGTTCCCATCTACAAAAACAAACCAAAACCCAAATTATCAGAAGTCTGCAAGCATCTTCAATGAACATGGAACGGCTCTTAGTTTTCTTAAGCCATCTTTCATCCTTCCTTTCAAAATATAGGTCCTGTGAGTTGCCACATTCCAGACGGAACAAACAGTATAAATGCAATCATCCCAAACCTACAATGATTCATCCACATATCCTCAGTTTTGCAATCTCCTTTTGGAGGCCCCTGTATGAGAGTGTGTACACAAGCCTTTTTTTGTGGGAAGATAAAGTAATACATAGTGGTCAGATTCTACATATCTTACAGTGAATCCTGTAAAACCAGATAGGATATTTTTACATTGCAGCTCCTGGCTAAAAACCACCAACTTTTATTTCCTTGAAGGTCATCTCAGGCCTTCTCCATGTCTTTTGCCTGCAGAGCTGTTCATTTAAAGACACAGATAGTGGCATATTAAAGAGAAGCTAATAAAACCCGCAAACTTTACAAAACCCGGCTAAATTCACATGAACAGGGAAAAATTCTGTACTGCTTAGAACACCAAAATTTTCCCACTGTATCCACAGAGGTACAAGCTTGAGCTTGAAATTATTACCTCTTTCTTATCTCATGCTGCCCACATCTATGCTGGCATCTTCAGTTCTGCAGCCTTTCTTGCCTTCCCAGACACAACTGGCTGACCTGACTCCAGGGCCCCAGCCACACATATCTCATAAACTCAGTTACATGGAGGACAGGGAGGTAACTCTGCATTTGGAGACACATTTCATGTAGCAGCTTCTTCTCCCAACCCATCTCATCCCTTCTCTGGTGCTCACTGACATGGTTTTTCCCATTTAGTGCTCTGCTGCAAAAGGTGTGCTCCCCCCTCGCACATGTTCTCTGGGATGCACTGTTTCATACAAGAAGTATGATATCCAGAAAAGTTATGCTTGGTTAATAATTCATTGCTTTAGACAGGATAAATTTCAAATTTCTAAATGTTATCACCTGTTCTGCCCCTGTTTGGAGCAGGGTCAGAATAGGGGGGACGATTTATTTTATCAAGTACAGCTGTGATGTTTGTTTGGCGAATTAGAAAACCACAGAAACATATAGGGTAGGGTTCCTGTTCTCCTCTGGACAGTTAAATATTGTTGGCATCATTTTATCCCTCAGCAGCTTACAAATGGATAATAAGGATGGTTTAATTATCACATCTCTTGAGAAGATGAAGAATAGTCCTTTAATTGTGCTTAGCATTTGAAAACACTACATATCAATATACTTGACCCCATAATTTACACTGACACAACTGTCAGTCCAAAATGGAATTCCCCATGTTCCTGAGCCCTGGATATCATTTCATTACAGCTGTCAAAGAGAAGCAAAGTGGGTGAGACAGCAGAGCTACTAGGTATTCACTCGTCCCCTGTCCCGCAAAGCAAAAAATATTGACAACTACCTGCATGGTTTAGGTAAAGCAGCATAAAGTCAAGTTAAAACAAACACTCTACCTGTCTGCCTCATCTGCAGGAAAGGGAGGACAACAGGAAGAAGCCACATTGCTCCACGATGACCTGCCATGCCCATCCTCCAAGCTCACTGCACATCACCCACCGCTTTCTCTGCAGGGCTCTGGGGCAGCTGCTAAATGAGAAGCACCACAGTACAAAGGTCATTCACTCATGAGAAAACAAAACTTCTGAGAGCAAAGTCTGCACTCAATGTCAGCACGGCACAGTGTTAAGACACAAAAAAAGTGAGCGTGCTGCAGCAACGGCACACTGATAGCTTTGTGCTGGCAGAGCACCTCCAGGAGGTTTTCCTCTAGAAGTTTTGAAAAAAGCCTCTCCAAAGCAGCTGCACTATGGAGGCAGCAAGGAGCTAGAGTAAGTGATCTGGCTCTTGGCCTAGTCCCAATGAAGGAAGAACAACCAGAGCTGGAACTTTGTGCCTCCTGTATGCTGGGCTGAAGCAGGAAGGCACCCGAGAAGTGAGGAGTGAATCTAAGTTTGCAGATTTTGGCAAGCACATTGCAAAGATGTTACCTACCAGCTCCATCACAAGCACACTTGGACACAGCACACTTCCCCAGATACATCAATTTCCATCTCATTATGAATGTTGGGATTGTTATTGTTTGAAAGCAAAGCAGTGGGAGATCCCAAGTCAGAAATAAAATTTAATAGGAAAATTAAAATAAATGCAGTAATACAGAAACACTGACAGTCAGAATACAACCTGACACCCTGTTGGTCAGGGTATTGGTGGCAGTCAGATTAAATGGTGGCTGCAGTCCTCTTGAAGTGATAGATGTGGTTCTGTTGAAGCAGTGATCCTGTAGAAGGGTTTGATCTTCCTCTGAAAGTCCAGTGGTGGTTATGGAGCTCTTGTCCTCTGGGAATTCAGAGAATGAGGCTGACTGTGGTGTTCAAAACCACAGATTATATCCAGGTAGGAAAGCTTGGTTCCTCCCCCTGGGTTCAGCATCTCACACTGGGATGATGTAATTTTATCAGTCATGCAGCGAGACTCAAAGGCCCATTAACAGAAGTTATCCCCTGGAGTTATCGGGGATGAGTCATGAAGGAGATAAGGAACACTGCCCCACCTGGTTTTAACAGCTTATGAAGACAGTAATAGAATACATATTTTTGTGTACATCTTACATTGTAACCTAAAACAGAGGGTTATGGCATTTATGTGCAGTTTTCTCATGTTTAAACCACTCCAAGGGGACAGCTCTTGACATGGCATTGTGGGCTGGGAATCAGGCTATGGAAGACAATCCTGCCTGGTGAGTCACCTGCGCCAGGGAGCAGTACACAGGAAGCTTGTTCGTGCCATGCTAGTGCAAGGGCACAAAGGCATGATCCTAACAGTGACACTGCTTGTGTTGCTCACCTGGAAAGATTGCCAAGGACACCCAGCCCAGCCTGTTCAGCCAACAAGGGATCAAGTTCACCTCTACTATAATTTTGGTATGTTGGCCAAGGCTCCAGGGAAGAAGTTATCTGGAAAGTTGCTCCCTGTCAGACACTGAGCCTGCTGCAGTGTGTTTTCCTCCCATACCGTAGGATACCATTATAAATGGCAGCTTGGACACATTTCTTCCTTAGGGCAGCCCCCATCATGCTGCACACCTGACAGCTCCTTGCATGTCCCACTCTGGAAGACAACCGGCATCAGAGACTTCACCGCCCTCCTGGGAAAATCTACTGCAGGGCTTCTCTAGTCACAGGGCTTACTTACCAACCTTCTTTCCTTCCCTTAAGTCTCACAACTGGCTTTTCCTTGAAGGCAGCAGAAGCCGGAGCACTGGAGGGAAGCTTAGAGCCTCTCTGTCCACCATCCTTGGTACACACCAGCTTTTGCCTAAGCCAGCTGTGTCTGCTTGCCAGGAGGAGTTCTGCTATCGTAAAATCCACCAGTTCACTCAGCAGCTGTGTGCTGTGTCCCTTTCCTGGATTCTGCAGTCTGTTCAAATTTTGCTATGTGAAATTATTCCCTAATCATTTGTCTACATTAAAAGAAGAGTGTGCTTGAATTCCTCCTTTTCTTGCAGGCCCTAGGGTTGCTTATGACCTCTGATAGGAGGTCCAGAGGCAAGGAGATGTTTCACTCATGTCCTCTCAGCATGGCAGAGATGTTGGCAATGGAGAAAGAGCAATGGACATAAAGTGATGCCTTCAGCAATCTCAACACCTTTGCAGCCTACCTTGTGTTTTCCTTCAGTCCTCAAGCTCCACTTAAGTAGAAGAGAGCCCTTAGCAAGAGTATGAAAGTAGGATTTGGGTAGGACCCGGACCTGAGGCTTTCCTTTGAAGAGTGATCTTTCACCCTGATTGAGAACAAGGCACAGTACCCGTGGGACAAAGGATTTGAAGAAGAATCCAGCAGAGCAGAACTCAGGGGATAAACACCACTGGGAAAACACTGAAGTAAGCCCACTGAGGAGTTAGACGGGTCAAGACATTCAAGCTGGGGTAACTGACCTGCCCACTGACTTTCCTGCCCACAATTAGTGCTGAATGCAGCAATACTCGCTGTTTGCAGAGCTGTATTTCAAGTCTGTCAGTCTGCTTTGCTCACAGCACCTGCTATGCAAAATGAGCCAGTACCAGCTCAAAGCCTGAGAAAGAAGCTGCAGGTGTCTAAAGAAGTTCAGTGTTCCTCAGAGCACCGGGGAGCATAAGAAATTGGAGAAGCCTTGGAAAAGCCATCAGAATTGTCAGGGGCATAGAGGCTTTGTTAGAAAAAAAACAGCCAAAAGAGAGCAAAAGAGAAAGAATGCTTTATTTCAAATGCTGGTATACATCAATATTGCACCTAACAGAAACATCTAGAACAATACGCATGCCAGGAACTTTCCAATCCTTAGCTGTACACAATCCAGAATAAGACATGAAAAATAGTGAATGTGCACATATACATTTTCTGATGAGGAGAGTGTACAAATTAAACTAGAGTGAAGTACAATCCTTATAAAGCAAACCCCTCTTTAATGAGCTGCCATGATATTAGGAGGGCATTTTGTGGAACATGTGGTTATTTAGCCTTACACATTGATTAATTAATTCTGTCTCAGCCTTTGCCATGCAAGTTCCCCATGTCCCTTAATCTTCTGAACACATCTTAAGGTAGAAGCAAAGCAACTCCAGTAAGGACAAACTCCCTGCTGAGCCAGACAACTGCAATATGAGGATTAACTGAGTCCTGTCCTTCCTGCTTTCATCGTGACTAGCGACTGTTCAGAACATGTTTAGTGCTCCTCTGGTAGGAGCACTCCTGTCAACAGATAGGAACCAAAACAGTCATTGGTAAATAAGTAAAGGAAGCCAAAGACCCCACTCAGCAGCCTTTTTGTTTGGGGAAAGTCCCTCATTCAACCAATTCCAAACACCTCCACAGTCCACAGAGATGTGCTTTAAAGCCAGGAATAATATAAATGGAAGCAGACCATAACTTTAAGGACTCAGATCTTGAAACAAACTTAGCAGATGTGCAGGAAAAGAAAGGTCCCATTACCCATCCGGCACCTTGGCAGCTAACAAGAGAGATCGAGGGACACACCACCACTACAAACTCATGACTGTTCTGACCCAACGCAAGAAGCGGGACAGTTTGGTATAGACACCATATTTGCCTTTCCTTGCACATCCTTCACCCCAGCTAACAATTCCAGTAACAAAATAAGTGTCCTTATATCTGGTCACGTGGGGGCCACCACTGTCTCCTTGGCAAGCATCCTTTTGCTCTGTGTCGTAACCAGCACAGAACATGTTCTCTGTTATGGCTAAGTTAGTGGATTGCTTGCAAGTGTTCCTATTAACATAGGGGACTTCGAGCACCTTCAGTTTTTTGGATCTTCTTCCGCCTTCAAATTCACGTCCAAAGCCACTAACCCTCCCAGATTTTTGGTTCATCAGAACTTCATTAGCAAAGTCTGCTTTCGGGAGACATGCTGCGATGACGTACTCTGAAAACCTGATAGGTTCCTTCAGCTTTAACAAGGCAATGTCATTATCGTAAGTCTCAGTAATAAATTTGGAATGAACAAGTATTTTGTCCACAGTATGCATTGATTCAGATGGCTCTTTCTTCTCTCTGTCCACTTCACCTGTACAAGAGTGTTAAAAGGGTCATAAGTGCGGAGAATTACAAAAAGTAGCAAAAAGGTAACAAAGCTTAATGAATCCAGAGTACATCTCACAGGATAATTAAGGTCCAGAAGGTTAGGCACAACCGATACTCCCACCTCACAGGAGTAAAAGAAATAATCACTCACCAACAACAACTTTGATTTCTTTGGACTGGTTCATACAATGAGCTGCAGTAAGTACAAAATTTTCATTCAGAATTGTTCCACCACAAAACTCTTCTCCTTCCTCGTTTAACAGAACAGCCTGTGAAGCAAAAAAGGTAAGTGCAGAAGGAAGAAGGGCAATTTCATGTTGATGAGCTATACAGCTATAACTGATAGATGAGCTGTAACTCACTTCTCTGGACACTACGGACATGCTTCATGCACATGGCCCTCCAGGTCTCTCCTAGTATTGCATTCCCAGTTGCAGAGGCTACAGATTGACTTCTGCTGCTACAGAGTCTCGATTGTCTTTATGTGAAGCTAACATTTGGCTTCCACATTACCTCACTCCCAGTGCTGAGTAATGTCCCTCAGGCACTGACTGACTGAGCAGGCAGAGTGCAGACTCCACATCACACCATCCCTTGGACTTACCCCCCGAAAGAATGTCCAAAATACAGGAATTCATTTTGGCTGGCCTAAACTCAAGAGTAAAACTGAGACGCGAGGCTGCATTTGTGAAGCAAAACGCTGGCTTTATCTGGCATGCACTTAGGTGTGCTGCCTGAGTGGATGGTCTCAGACAGAACCAGACTGTAACCTGCAAAAATGGCCTGGGAGACCAGCATGGCCCCAAAGTCCTCTCTGGGGACAGGGTAGGCAGCTCCATCTAAAACAGCACAAAGCCTTTTGTTTTGACACCACGAGGCTGCAGTTGGCAGAACAGCACATCCAAGTGCCCAGGGTCACAGTTCAGCTACGTCTCGCTGCCACGGGCACACAACATGGGCCATGTTCAGAAGGCAACCAGCTGGAAGGAGCCACTGCTCACCTTCCCTCAGAGACACGCTCTGCCCACATACTGGGAAAAACCTCCTCCACTTACCTGCCATGGGCATTGGCCAGGAGGACACTCATCCCCACCAACTATCCTGGTATCGACATATGGAGTCTTGCCGCTTGTTCTGTTGTCAGGTGGAGGGGTTGGGCTTTCTGTGGTAATTGCAAAGTACTCCTCTGTGCTTGTTTCGTTTGCAGGAGGGTCTTCTTGATCAGTCGTTCCATTGTTGTAGTCAGCAGGTGAAAGAACAGACCTTTTTTTCCTTCCCACAAAAACTTTTCCACAAGGGTATTTTACTGTAAAGAGAAAGATGCTAAAATTGAAGATGGAGGGAAACACCAGCATAAGAGAAAACAACTTGTAAATGCCAAGGAAATTGAGTTAAGTAATATGGCTCATGAGAGCAATTGTTTTTTTTTTAAAGGATATAATGAACAACATCATGAGCATATGTTTGACACCTCTGACCAGTCTTTTTATTAGAGTTCAAAATGTGCAGGTCTAAGTAGCACTAATTATAATTACCGGATGTTTCAAATTTCTATAAAAAGAAAGGATTTGGAAAGAAATTTCTGCCGGCTGCTATTTTATTGGCGTGTAAATATTTAAGAAAATGAGTTATTACTGCAATTACTTTTCTGTTGACAACAGTGGAGATAACTCTGGTAATTCGCTGAGAGGCACCTTTCAAAGGGTCCAAACCACCTAGGTTGTGATCCAATCCATCACAGTGCCTCAAAAATGGAAGGCTTTGGAGACACAAATCTCTTGGCCTCACTCTTGAGTCTAAGTCAGGTAGGATACCGGTGATTCAAAAGACACTGTTCAACTGTAAACCAAGGCAACCCGTAACTGTGAAACAAGTCTCACCACCACTGCTATTGCTTTATCTCGTGGCTTCGTACCTGTTGCAACACAGTGCTTGCCATCCTCTGCTAGAACATACCCATCTGCACAGGAACACAACACATCCTTCCGTCCATCTCTTCGGACACTGCAGAACTGCTCACAGTCCCCGTTGTTTATTCTGCAGAATTTTGGTATGACTATAAAAGAGATGGCGGGAGAAAAACTATACATAAACACTGACTTCACAGAAGATCTTGAAGTTCTCCAAAACAAAACACCATCTTTTCGTATCTCCATTGGCCAAGCACCTGAAGCACCTTTTAGGAATGACTGATGTGAGTGCTGAACATCAGCTTGTGCCTTACAAAGCAGCTGCATCCAGCCCACAAAAGGTACTTGCCAAGTCCAAGTGGGCCCAGTGGCCACGGCCTGGTGAGCTCAGAAAAGCAGAGACAAATTGTCAAGGGAAGAATGGACAAAACACTAACAGAGAACATAAATGTGTAAATCCTCACACAATTCCCCCCTCCTGCCCTAAAAAACCCAACTCCCTTTGGTCTTGTGAAGGAACCTGAGTTCCACACTCCCACTCTTACTTCTGGGCTAGTGATACACCCTCCCATGGCAAGATCACGATGGCAGCTCTATGCCACAGAAGTGAGCCCCAGGAAAGGTTTCCATGCAAAACATGCTTCCTTGCAAGGCTCCCTGGGAAGTTCACTGCCACAGTCCTCCAAAACAGAAACTTACCAAATTCACAGTTCTTGCCTTGATAACCATCCAAGCACGTGCAAGTGTAGGAACCAATTCCATCTTTACAGTGGCCACCATAGTGACAAGGATTTGAACTGCATTGGTTCCCATCTACAAAAACAAACCAAAACCCAAATTATCAGAAGTCTGCAAGCATCTTCAATGAACATGGAACGGCTCTTAGTTTTCTTAAGCCATCTTTCATCCTTCCTTTCAAAATATAGGTCCTGTGAGTTGCCACATTCCAGACGGAACAAACAGTATAAATGCAATCATCCCAAACCTACAATGATTCATCCACATATCCTCAGTTTTGCAATCTCCTTTTCAGTGGCCACTCTATTGTGATTCATACACAAGCCTTTTTTTTGTGGAATGGTAAAGAGGTTAGCTCAGTTGGTTAGAGTATGGTGCTAATATGGCCAGAGGTACAGATTTGATCCCTGTATGGGCCAGTCATTTAAGAATGATCAATGACTCAATGATATTTGTGAGTTCTTCCAACTCAGAATATTCTTTGATACTGTGATTGTTGTCAGAATACATACAGTGAAGCCTGTTAAGAGCTGACAAGACATTTCTAAATTACATTTACTGCCTAAAGATACTGAACTTCTGGCCCCTTGTATTTCCCTATAGTTTTTGCCCTGTTTCATACAAAATGTAGGATATCCAGCAAAGTGACGCTTGGTAATTTGCTGCTTTAGATAACATGCTCTTATCCCCCTATTTTGCTGCTTGTTCTGCCCCTCTTTGGAGCAGCTGAAACAGCAATGCCCATAGCAGAAACAACGTGCAAGAAGCTACTCATCCTAAGGATCCAGCATGCTCCCTGCATGGTATTTCTGGACTGTGGCCTCATCTGTTGCAGCTTTGCCTGCCACAGGGAACAGTTGCTGGGCTTTCTGTTCTGCAACCACACATCAAGATCCATTTTCTACCTGCATGTGACCAAAACCAATAGCTCTCCAAATGCTCCAGCCATGGAGGCTCTGGAAACTGATGCCCATGCTTAACAGAGGGAAAGCAAGACCAAAAAAGAAAAAAAGACAGACTGAAGGCCTACATCATAACTTCTGGTGTCTGTCTCCTCTGCAGTGCCATAGCACTCTATTCTGTAGTGGTCTTAGCTAAGCAGCATCCTATTGTTAGAAAACATACTTTAGTCTTACCCTACACTATAGCTGTAGCTGTGGTAATGAGTTTTATATCAATATTGCACAAATTGCAGAATCCCTTACTAAAAAAAGAAGCAAGAACAAATTGTTCTAGTAACTTGGCTGAACATGGCTGTGGTTTTCAATACTTCTGAACACCCATAAAGTAATTGTGGACTGTGGTTTAAAATGTATGAAAACTAACATTTCTGCTAAGAGCATTGGCATTGATATTCTGCTGCTTGTATTCTCATGAGAAAATGGTTTGAAATATTTCAATCCTGTTTACTCTAACAGTGACACAGGCTTTGCTTGAAATTTTAGTCTGTAGGTTGCAGAGTTCAGCACCTGCTTAGAGGATTGTGAAAGTCTGTGTCTTCATTTTTCTGCAGATTCCAAAAGAAAAAGCTGAGCTGCCTTTGTTCAACTTTTTTGAGGTACTCCTCATGAACATGTTAACAAACACTAATACATTAAAAATCTGTCCCTGCACAGTGCTTACAAACACTAGAACCCTAATAAATAAAACTCACATATTTGGATTAAAAAAAAAAAAAAAAAAAAAACCAAACAGAAAACTGTTAGGTAGTAACTGCTGATCTTGAATGCCAAACAGTTCTGTAAAAAGCACAGCCCAAAAAATGCTCTTTAAGACAGGAATCAACACCACTTTGGCATGGAAGGTGACAGGAAACTGGCAAATGACTAGGCAAAGCAATTTACCTTCATGTTTGTTATGGCATTTAAGAGACATCCTCATCTGTGCCTCTTTGCATCTTGAATTCCCCCATCTGGGGCTGCTCCTCTGAAGGATAACTATCTGGCAGTCCCACACACAGTTTCTGCTCCTCACCGTCCTTTGCGTGCAAAGGACCACTGTTCTTTTTTTGAGAGGACAAAGGTCAGCCCAGAAACTGGAGACAGCTGAACCCTGTCTTCAAATGAAGCAATTGGGTTCAAGCCACAGCAGGCAGTAAATCAGATTCCTTTTTCGGAGGAAACACAACATGAGGGTGTCACAGAGTGAAAAGATAGGAAGCAAGGGAGCAGGAAGGGGTTACTTAAGAGGTGCATCCTTTCAAACCTTGCAATAAGGAAGCTTAATCTTCTGAACAAACACAGAGTGTTTCTTACCTACATAGATGTTCCAGAATTCCTCCTACAGGTAAGTGTGGGAAATGGAGAAAAAAAAGGAAATAGATAAGAATTACCGAATTCCTCAGAAAAATACTAGACTTTTCATACAGGATACTTGGAGCTAACAATTGTTAAAAGAAATATTTACATTATAGATACATACAGTGCCTTGCAGCCCACCATTACTTTTTAATAACTTAAAACCATATGATCCATATGGTGTCCAGCTCTACATAAACAAGTCTCATGCATTTTTCAGAAATATCTGAAATTCCTTAGAGTTTTTCCAGTGTGACTCATTCAGCATAAGCCACTTCTTTTCTTGCATAACTATCTTTCCACCGGTTTTGTCTGAATTTACTTATATTCCTGTAATGCCAAATTCTCTGTTTCGATGCCCACCCCATACTCTCATCAATCAGGACCTCACAAATCCTGACCTTTAAAAATATTTTGTCTGACTTGTGTTCCCCTTTCTGTCTGCACAGAGGACTCCAGGATGCTGTGTGTCCATGACAGTCCTTTCCAGTGACATCTGGTCACCAGGCACAACAGGCTGAGCCGGTTCTGCTACAGGTAAGTCAACATCTATGATCTGAAGTACACTGGCGATGCACCCATGATTCCCCACCAAGGACACCTCAGGGCCACTCCAAGAACATTCTGGCCATCAAGTAATGCTGAAGCAAAGTGAATCTGGCTTTAGCTCCAGTTTCAGCGTCGTTCTAAACAGCCACACAGCTACAGGCTATGTTTGCAATACTACCTTTTCCACTTACTCCAGTCCACACAGCTGCCCCATATCTTTAACTGTCCCTTCAGCTTGGGAAGAAATCACATTTCTGTCTAATGTTAAGCAAGCCATTGGGGTAGGGCAGGTGACACAAGAGTCACACAAACTTCATTCCAATCAACATTGAGGCATTTAAGAACTGTTCACAGTATACATTCTCTCAATTCAGATAAAGAGAGCAACAAAATTACAAGAAAAGCTGCTTGAGATAAGTTCAGTAAAATTCCCTCATGAGGTTCCACATCAGCATTTGCCTTCTCAGACTTCCCGTGGACTGCCCTGACCACAGTCATGGCACTTAGGTATGTAACCCAGATAGGGTGAACATATTTTCAACATTGATAGCAAGAAAGCCATTGAAGGTCAAATAACTTCCAATGGCAATTAAATAGATCAGAACAGGTAAAAGAATGGACGATTTAACATGGGCTGGCCATGCAAGAGCTAAATTAAGACTGTTATGGGATGATTATTGCCTTAGCAATTCCACCCACAGTCAATCACTATTTGTTCCTTGTGACTGGGAACAACTTGTGAGTTTTGATGCCCAGCTCAAACCACTTGAATAGTAATTTTTAAACACAAAATATATAGACCTATGTTTCATATTAGTTCATCCTTACAGTTTTCTCCTGGTCTTCAAAAGCTTCTCTTGCTTCTTCTTTTGAGCAGCGCTCCTCATTGCATTCTCTTTCAATATTCCCTTGCTTCATTTCCTCAAAGAAAGAGTTAGCACGTTTTGTTCTTTCAAAGAACTTGTTGGCATTTTCTTTCTTGATGAATACTAGATAGCAGAGAAAAATTATACAGGTATAATTATATTTCCACTACATCTGGTAGTGGAAATCAGTCATGACAAATGAGTGAAATAGAAACAAAGCCAAAATAGACCACACTACCTGTACACAACATTACCTGTGATATTAGTCCTCACACAGGCTGATGCATCCCAGGATCTCTCAGAGCAGTCTCTCTGAGAATCAGTAGCCTCAGAATAAAATGTAGGACCGCAAAATTCCCTCCTACTCTTTTCAATTTTGAAAAGGTTGCTAATGAGGGCTTATATTTCTGCTGCTCCTGCTCAAGACTCAGTCTTGAATGGAATGACTTTCCCTGAATGCTGGGGAGATTACATTCCTTGATTTGTTTTCAAAGCTGACCACCAGGCAGCATCACTGACTCCTCCAGAGGCTTGTGTTGCAGAAACTAAAAGCCACTCAAGATGCAGCAATGTATCTTCTAGCAGCTGGAAAAAGGCCACGTGTGAGTTCTACTGCTCTTCATCACTCCAAATCCCACTGCACTGCCCTGGGATCTTCTGCCTTCTTAACAGCACCTCCCAATTACCTGTAGAAATGTTCCTGCCTTCCTGATCTATGTGCATTTTGAGCTAAGGCAGCCGCCTTATATGATTTTATAAAGAGCAGGAGTAAATGAACAACAGCTTTAGCAGGAAAGTATAGTGTGAAGTCAGTTTGCTGAGTTGTTTTATTTCTGAAAAGTTTGGTGTCACAGAAGCCTGAAACTTGCTGCCTTCAAGATTCAGGTAGCTGTTGATTTAAACTGGAGTATCAGAGACATGAAACCATTAATCTCATTGCAGGCACTTGCCTCCACGAAAAACAGCATTACTCGCCAGTGACTTGTGCACAAGCCACCAGGCAGGAAAAACAAAAACAACACTGTAGTAAGTAAGGTGCCAATTACCCTGTAAAGAGTATATATTCTAGGAAAGTGTGAGGAGTTTAGAAGTTGGCATTTAATCAAGTTCTATCACCTGGAATTTATACCGAGGAAATACTTTCCAATCACAGGCTGGAGTGTGGAAGAGCGTGCTACAGATGTGACTTCAAGGACTATGGCTTATGCTCACTGGGAGGCCTGCATGTTCCTTTTGGCGCATTCTTCATGCAGCTTAATTCTATCATAAATAAACTTGCTCAAAGTAATTATATACCCTAATATCCTCCAAGTAAGCACAGAGGAGACTTATTCTGCTTTCACTGAAATTGATGGATCATCCATAGGGAGACAAGTTCTGTTTGTGTTACTTATATTCAGCAATCCCATGTGTAATTTGAAGCCCCACTTACTTTGGAAAGGCTCCTCTCAAGGAAGGCCTCAAGTACTTTTAACTTGCAGCTCAGCAACTATAAGTTCATTCACCCACAATCTTATTTGCCCTTAAATGCCTCTCTTCAGCGACAGGAAAGTGACAGGACACAGCCGGTGGGGTTATCACCTCTATATTCCTCTGCTTTCACGCCACCCGCGTAAGCGGATGTTTTTATAAACTTGAACTAGCCTCTTTCGGAGGCTGCTCATTCTTTTTTCCAACCTCTCTACCATACTTTTTTTAGAGACATCAAGGAGCAATAGGCATTGGTCAACCAGAGCATGGTATTTCAGAAACATGCCAAAGACCTTGTTTTAAACCCCAAGCAGTCAGACTCCTGAAGGAAGAGTTAACAGCTTTTGAAAAGTTCTTTGCTGATGCTGCCCTGGACTTAGGCGCTGACTCTGGCTGCACCGAGGGCAGCGGGACCTGCTCTCCCGCTGTGCCCCAGCTCCTCCACGGCCAAGCGCATCCAACCAAGACTTGGCCAGGTTTCCCGTCTCACACGAGAGCACCTCAGGCTGCGAGGACAGCTCTCCTCCCGGTGCGAACGGCGAGCAATCCCACTTCCCTACTCCGTCCCCGAGATGCCCCCAGCAGCTCCCTGCCCCCGAAGCTCAGCTCCCCGCTTTACGGCGGTGTGCGGGGTCGGCACAGGCGCTGATAAGCCCTCGGCCGTGTGGAAACCGAACCTGCCGGGGAAGACGAGCCGTGGGACGGCGGCTGCTGCCCCACCCCGCACCGCGGCTCCGGGCACTCTCCCGGAGTGCCATCGGCGTCCACCCGGCAGCCCCCCGCCTCCCCCCGAAGGCTGTTGGGAAGGGAGATTCCCGCCTGCCGATAACATGGGAAAGGTGCCGCCTTACCGCCTCCCTGGGCGCGGAGCTCGGCGGGCAGCGCGGCGCAGAGCAGGAGGAGCAGCAGGCCCCCGGCCATGGCAGCGCCCGCCGGGGCCGCTCCCGGGGCCGCTCCGGTGGCACGGCACGGCACGGCACGGCACGGCAGGGCAGGGCACGGCACGGCACGGCACGGCACGGCACGGCACGGTACCACACGGGCGGGACGGACGGGAGGCGATGTCTTCACCCCCTCGGGCGGGGTGAGACTGAAGGCGCGTTGCTTCACCCTGCCCAGAAATAGCGGAAGCGCCGGGACAGGGTGACAGCCGCGGCGGGATTTCTCAGTCGGAGGGTGAGGCTGCTCTTCTTTATGTTCTTTCTTTTTTTAAAGCCCAAGGCAGCGGGGAGGTTGTTTTGTTTTGTTTTGTTTTGTTTTGTTTTGTTTTGTTTTGAATCGCACCTTTTATTTTGGAGGAAGGGAGGTGAATCGTCCCCTCAATAAGCTGGCGTGGCCCCGGCGCGGCGCTGGGCAAAGCCGCGCTCCCAGCCCGGAGCAGCCGCCGTCCTTGGCCGCTCCCATCCACATCCCATCCACATCCCATCCACATCCCATCCACATCCCATCCACATCCGACACTGTCACTTGCTGGCTCCGCGCTCTGGACCAGCGACCTCGGCCGGGCGCTCGCCAGAAACTGGCCTCAATCTCTCCTTTCTTGTGGGGAGTTCACAGTGCGCTGAGGAGGCCACGGCTTCGGTGCTTCCAGAGCCAGCCCTCAGGTCTCCTTCATCTTCTTGGCTTTCCTAAGCAGGCTGTTATATTAAAAATATAATCTAAAACCCGGATTTGTTTCGAAAAAGTAGTTTCGTGCTGCAGTTATTAGTACTGATTTCTTTCAGCGTTTTACCCTTGTTTCTGCAAGGTGATTTGTTCATAAATTCAGTGGGTTTTTTTCAGTATTGTTCAGTATTTTCACTGGAATGTTACAGAGGAGAAATCATCTTGTGGATCATGGAAAACACGAACTATTCTACCTTGAGGGGTCGTCAGGGATGATTTTACAGTGCCGAACATCTCATCTAAATGAAGATGAGGCTCTGTTTGCTGGTCACTACTTACACTCACCTTTCTCCTTGAGACTGGACTCTCTAGGAGTAAGGAGAACCTCTAGTGTATGTATATATATATATACTGTAACATCTCTTGTTTTTCATGTCTCTGAAGTTTGCTGCCTTTCCTAGTTCAGTTCACTACCTAAATGAGTAGTAAAACTTCCTTCTCTGTTGGTAAAATAGGATGTTCAATACTGCATGGTATATGTACCATACAATGACAGTGTTTTCCCCGAATAAAAGAGTATGATCGTGTCCTACTTGCTGATAAGCTTTTGTGATTGAATTGATATTCTGCATTATTTGAACAATCTAGAGTGTAAATTCTGCATAGGAGAGTAAAACTGTTTTCTAACCTCCTAGCTCAGTTTTATCTTCCTCACTTTTTCAGTGTTTTCATGCTACGGTTAGAAAATACATTTTTTCTCTGTATATGTTTTCAGAGAGCTTCAGGTTCTGTCATTTATGCCTTAAGACTTTAGTGAATAGTCTTTGGCCAGCGTCTACCAGAGGGGTAGACAATTATCCTGTTCTGGTTTTAGATCTCAGGATAGAGAGTACAATTGAGATTATACTGGACAACTGATAAGCATTCCCTTTCATTTGTGCTTTTTGTATCGACAAGCATGATACCAAGGCAAAGATGAGATTAAATCAGTGGTATTCTTTACCACTCATAAATATAGAGTTAAATATTGCACTTACTGGGCTTACAGCGATAGTGCTTGGTGCAAGAAGATTTAAATCAAGTTTTCATAGTGGACCTGTAAATATGAAATCAACATTTTCCCAGATTTCTTGTCCTGGAGAGTGTCTGCAGTTCCTCCCCTTCAAATCTTAGTGTTGCCACTGCAACTGTGAGAGAAAGCTGCTCTAACATAAGCTGAAAGAAACACCTTTTCCATTTTTGTTTCTGCTATTTCATCATTATATTACAGGATCCATAGCATAGGAATTTATGAAAGCCAGAAGCACAAATGTTTTCAAAGGAGATAGCACACAATTATGGGCAGCACATTCATTTGTGACTGTTTGATATAATGCAACTTCTGGCTCAGGAAGTCTGTACTTCACTGATTACCAAAAGTTGAGAGAGCAGCTGAAGGAAGGCTTATGGTCTTCATGATGTGTTGCTGACAGTCTTTCTGTCAGCATCTAGCTCTGACCTTTAGCAGAAATGGATGCAGAACAGGAGGGGCATTGTGTCTGATTTGTTATGGTCATTCTCTGTCTGCTTGACAAGATACACATGTTTACAAACAACACAAGAGAGAAGTTATTTTATGTATTCAAGTAGACCTTAGGCTCACTTCAAATTTTTAGTAGCATGGGTATGGCATGTATCAAATATCTAAGATAATGAAGGAATCCTTCAGTGGGAAAATGGTACAGATGGACTGGGGGGCAATAACACGACCTGGAAATGCTGTGGCTCAGCATCATTCGTCCATGTGCTTCCTCAACCAGTCAATGAACTTGGATACTCTTGTGTAAACCCCATAGCTGCCTTCAACAGCACAGCCCTTTCCCCAGCTGACAATCCCAGTCAGAAACCAAGTGTTCTTGTACTGTGTAGCATGAGGACCACCACTGTCTCCCTTGCAGGAGTCCTTAACCCCAGACAGGTCTCCTGCACAGAACATATTCTCTGTAATATTTAAATCGGTCTCCTTTTCACATTCTTGTGTCTTTACACGTGGCAAATCAACTCTCATCAGCACAGAAGAGGTGGCACCTCCATCTATTAGGCGTCCCCATCCACTCACTGTGGAGAACTTGATGGTGGACAGT